>NW_020897717.1:12141779-12405997 GCF_003984885.1 Neopelma chrysocephalum
TTTCCAGCGCGCTGAGAGCAGCCTTTCTCCCATTTACTTGATTCGCAGGTTGGTTGTATCTGTTTGGGGGCTTTTTTCCTCCCCTTTTTTTGCTGTCCGGCTCTCTCCACCCCCGAATTTTATCTAGTTGTAGCAACTTGCTGCCTTTTTTTTTTTCCTTATTATTACTGATATTTTTTCACTGGCGCCTCCCGTGCATTTTCCGATCGCGAGCCGCCCTCGCAGCCCGGTTTTTAACAGCATTTTGTCTGCAGATCTCCCCTTTGTTTGCACGGATCCCTTTTTATTTTTTGATTTTTTTTCCCCTTATTGTCGTTCGTTGTTAAAGTCACTTTTTTTTTTTTTTGGGGGGGGGCGCTGTATTTAAACACTTAAAATGCACTGCTATCTCCTGAGCGTGCTCCTCACAGTGGATCTGGCCACCGTGGCTCTCAGCCTGTCTACCTGCAGCACCCTCGACATGGATCAGTTTATGCGCAAGAGGATCGAGGCTATCCGGGGGCAAATCTTGAGCAAACTCAAGCTCACCAGTCCCCCGGACGAGTACCCCGAGCCCGAGGAGGTGCCCCCGGAGGTCATCTCCATCTACAACAGCACCAGGGACCTGCTGCAGGAGAAAGCCAACCACAGAGCTGCCACTTGCGAGAGGGAGAGGAGCGACGAGGAATACTATGCCAAAGAAGTTTACAAAATAGACATGCAGCCTGGTTACCCCGAAAGTAAGTCCTCTCTGTTTGTGCATGTGTGCGTAATTTCGCCCCCGAGGCTTAGCGGTGCCCAGCACCTTTAAATAGCAGCCCCAAGTATCGTAACCTGCCGCCTTCGCTCGGCTTCCTCTCATCCTCAGCATCTCTTAGGTGGAGGCTTCTAGGGTTTAATTCAGGTAGTGGGATATACATATGCCTGGGTGGATGCGTTGGGGGTGGTCACCTGTTCCCCCAGACTCGTGAGGTTTCCGGTCCCCTTTGAAGTCCGCCAGGAATCCCTCAAAGTGCCTCTGCTGCCCACCACCACGTACCTGAATAGAGCTCCCCCGCCCAGGGTCCCACTCCCTCCCCAGCACCGGGTTTAGCTCCCCGGCAGCCCCGTGTACAGCCTCCAGAAAGAGCCAATATCTTTCCACTGCTCTTGTTTCCCTTGGAGTGTCTGGAACGGGCAGGTTTCCATCTCTCCATAACCGAAAAGAAAAGGAGGTCTTAAAAAAGAGAAAAAAAGTCGCCGGCTCGTCTTGTCTGTGTCCCTCCAGAACAGTGTCCCGCGGACTGCTATTCAGATTGGTGCTCAGAGAGGACAGAGACATAGACGTCCTCCCTCCTCTTCCCACTTTAACTAGCCTCCCCTTTCGGTTCATGGGCACTTTTCATTTCACGTAGAGAAAAACTTTTCCCTTCTGGGTTCTTGGAACCTGCCTCAGCCCGTCTGCCTTTTGCTGTTTTTAACGACCTTCTGGTGATCCATGCCACGTTTTGCACAAAAAAAAAAAAGGGGGATACAAATGCTCTGTGCTGACCAAATCCACTTAGAATGATTAATAATCATAACGACGTGCCTTTTTGTTTTGGTAGTGAAGCTTAAGTGCATAGAAAAAAAAAAAGAAAGCAAAAGCACCGCACTGCCTTAAAGGAATCTAGATCATCATCATACCGAGGAAAGTGGAATACCAGAAGCAGAAAATAACTTCACCGTTCACATATCTGAACCCTAGTCCCTTGTCTTTTCATTCAGCTCGCTTTTCTAGCTCTTCCCTCCCCCACCACTTGATGCCCTATATACTTGCTGTCTGTTTCTGAAAAGCACATAGCTCTTGCTTAAATAGATAATGCAGCCATCTTGGTAACTTTATCCTAGAGTTTCTAATTGCATTTTCCCCTTATTTATTTTTAGTTTAGCAAGTTTAGCTTTGGGGCTTGCTCTGTCTTGCATGTGATAGTCCTAGGATGCCAGCCAAGGTATCTGAACCCCACGCTCTGTGCAGCTGCCTCCCTTCTTCCTTTAGTCTTAAATGACAACATCAGGTACAGGACATCCTGGCACTCAAGAGCCATTTTATTATTGTAATTATGGCACCATCCTTAATAGCCATGATAAATACACTCCGCCCTTGTTACCCTTGGGGAAGAAATACTTTCTTTTTAAAAAAACCCCGTATATTTGGAGCCAAGTGGGTATGAGCAGAGAGGTTCAGTAGAATTCATAGCTGTAGCAAAAACACAGAAGTCATGTCTGTTTTCCACATTGATGTACTGTATCTTTTTGAGACCTGTCAGATCATACACAAGGCAGAGGAACACCTATGGGCAAAGCTTAGGAAGACCGATAGCAGTGCCTTGGCTTGTGGAGTTGACCTGGTAACAAGGAGTCTCTTAGAATTCTAAAATGCATCCATCCTGAGCACATCTGTCCTTTCTCCTTGCTTGAACAAACTACAAAGAACCAAGAGCTGCATACTTTCCAGAAAATTAAAATATCTGTGGTGTGTGACTTGGATAGTCTTGACAAAAGAGCATCTATTTTTAAAATGTTGTCAGAGGCCAGATTTCTTCTGAAGTATCGATTGAGGCTTTGGAAGAGCAAAGGAGATTGCAGGTATCTACCAACAGAGTGCATCAGACGTTTGGGATCGGAGGGCCAGTTAGCAGTAGATCCAGCACTACTGTGCAAGGGCTGTCGCTAGCATCAGAGTAAGTAGGTTAACTGTTTTTCCACTGCTCTCTAGTTATGCTGGATGGAGCGAACCTTTCCAAAAAAGACAGTAAGGAAGAAATTGCTCCACCATATTTTAAAGGAAGAAATTGAAAGCACAGCTCTGGCAGCCACAGGCACTTTCTCCTAGGCGGCTCGGAGTGAATTTTTTAACTCTATGGTTTCTGCTGTGTTGGAGGGAGGCAGGAGACAGAAGGGGATCAGTGTGAATGCACTGAAGGTCAGAAGCTGCTGGAACGCAGGCATGGGAAAGATCAGTGGTTCAGTTTTTACCACAAGTTGTTAGCGTTCAGTAACTGACTACAACCCAAGTATTACAAATATGCTCTAATTATACTCATAGTCAGCAATATATCACTACAGATCGCTGATAGGTCTTTGTGGGGCATTTTGTAAAGTTCAGACTAAATATTTTTAGCAATGAGGAGATTTAAAAGGAAAGCTATAAGAGATATTGTATATACCCTAAGGCATATTTTGTCTTAAATATTATCCTTGGCCAACTGTACTGTATAAATACAGTAAATATGAATAGAACTGGCAAGATGCCAATCTCCTGGGATGAATTTTAGTCAAGAAGGTATTTATGGGATATAAATAATACTATGTCAACATTTAAAGAAGGGATCTGATTAGTTTTGAAATTATTCATATTAATCTTTTCACATGCTGTTAGTTTAAGGCTCAAACTAAAGTTATGCTAAGGTTTACTGATAGTTTGCACTGAGGAAGTAAGGGGGCATCTGGCTTGACAGTCCACGTGAGGTTAAGGACACATTGGAATATACCTGGAAATTCAACAAGTCAGGGACTGCCGGACTCGTAAGCAACAGATGGGAAAGAAGTGGCAGAAAAAAATACTACAGAGACATTTGGAAAAAATAGAAAGCTTTTGTCTGAAAAGCATTCCTGCCTGTGTTGTGCTCATGACAGGATGCATTAGATGCTGAAAGACTGGATCTCTTTTAAGTCCAGTTAGCAGTCAGAATTTGAGGTTTTTTACAGAGCGGTTTACAAAGGAAGGTGGGATATAGAAGCTGAGCACAACATGAAAGAGTTCTTGGGAATTTTGTGCCCAGGAGAAGTTACCTCAGTAAATGCTTAAAACTGATTTTTGTGAAAGCTGGATAACATTAGAAGTTTATTACTTACCAGTTCGTCATTGAATTTCTAGGCCCTGATACTTCAGCTAGGTGATGACTGACATTGCACTGATAATAAACAGAAATTTAATGCCAACACAGTTAAAGATTATGAATTGTAATGCTAATGCATAACTGGGATACTTGAGAAAAATGGGCAACACACACATGTATGCAGAGGCAGGGGCCCATTCTATCATCTTCACTCAAAGCAATTTTTACCACAGTCGGTGAACTGGTTGGTACTGATGGCTTAAGGCCAATGCAGGTAAATTTTTAAATTTCTGCATTCTTCAAGAGAGGTTTGTAAGTAGTCAGTAACCTTAGAAATCACAGTTCTTCTGGTTTTGGGACTGGTTTTGCATGGGTTTTAGGCTACCCATGCCACATTTTAGTGTGAAGGAGCCTCCATGGGTTCCAACCTGCACTCAGTGTTAGGATTAGTCTTCTCAGGAGCCCTATACTGTGAATATTGCTTTACGTAGGCCATCGCTCTGTGGAAGATTTACCTCATGAAAGACAACATTATAAGCTGGCAGAGCACAATAACATGCTTCTACTTTATCAACAGGGACTCACTTTACTGGCAATTATACATTTGTGGGTTCCTTGTCTTCAGGGTAAGAATTGCTTGTGCAGACGTAGCTGCCGGCACTGGCCACATCATTACCATGATGTTAACAGCTATGACTGCACAGCTCACCTGTGTTTGCATTTAACATAACACAGAGCTTAATCTTTCTAGCTATGCTGGACCTATGGTTGTGCTCTGGAGTACCTCTTGTAAGAGGCATTTGCCAGGCATGCTCTCTTACCTGCAGCAATGTGAAGGCTTTCCTGAGGAGAGACATGGGAGGAACAGTTCCTTATTCCTTTTTCATGAATGGCACCTAGTGCATTCTTCCTAGTTGGTTATGAAAAAAACTCAGGAAATTGCAAATGGCTTTAAAAAGGGACAGGGTAATTTTCTAGACAGTAGTCCTCTGCATACTAGGAGGGATAATAAAATAACATGCTCTAGTGCACTAATGAAGGGGAGCTCCACATGTGTTTCCTGCCGGGCTTCTGAATCACCATCTACTTGCTGTAAGCAGGGTGCCAAGCTGGGAAGCAGGGGCTGGTCCAAGAGCCAGTCTGGCATGGTACATGGTCCTTGAGTTTCTTCCAGAGGATGAAGCCTACAGAAAAGCTAAATACCTAAAGACCACTGTCTTTAACACTGCAAGGTCAGATGAACTGCAAGACAGAAACTTAGGGCTATATTCCCAAGTCCTTTCTGAAACCTGCCTTAAGTTTATTTCTGGTGTCTGTTTAAAAGAGGCATTTTTTGCTGTAATTTGGTGAGAAGTTAGATAGAATCATGGACTCATTTGGGTTGGAAGAGATCTTTAACATCATCTGAGTACAACCTTTAACCTATCACTGTGAAATCCACCACTAAGCCATGTCCCTAAGTGCCACATCTATACTTTTAAATACCTCCAGAGGTGATGAGTCAGCCACTTCCCTGGGCAGCCCGTTCCAGTTTTTGTGAATATGCAGCACTGCCCCAATGCTCCCCACCCTCCAGCCCACTGATAGTGTGAATGTTTTATTGTCCCAGAGACCTTTCTGAAAATGTGCCCTTTTCTTCTGCTTATGGCTGGAGATGTGCAGGAAGTGCCCTGAGTGCTGCTCTTGCTGGCTCCACTTGCAGGACAAGGTGTGAGTAGGTGATTGAGGGAAGAAAGCAGAGCATCATCTTCATTAGTTCCTGGTTTTAGCCTGGCTCATCCTCTGTGCTCTGTGTGAGAACAGTAGTGGTCATCAGTATGGCTGTGTTACTTTGAAGTTACTACTTCCACTGTCTTGCTGTCAGTTTGAGATTCCTGTCTGCACTGGAGCTGAGCAAAAAGATGAATGAGAACTGGCTGTCATTCTCAGTGAGCTTCTTCAGCACAGTTCTGAAACATGCACGGAGCTTCACACACATGAATGGACTAATTAGCATTAAGGCTCTGTGTATGCCTAATTAGCTCCCTGAATCGGGGCCTGGTTTATGGCACATTTGCAGGGATGAACAAAGCCAGACAGTTCAAATCCCTCTCACTGTGTTGAAATCTGTTATTTGGGCATCAGAGCCCAGTGAGAAGGAAATGCTTTACAGGATTTTTTTACAGAGGAAAGAAGAAACTCTTCAGTGCTCCTGTGATCCTGAAGAAGGCTGTCCCTGTTGGGCAGCTGGCTTCTTTTGCCTTTGCACTGATGTGCTAGACTGCTTCTGTATTACAGATAAAGAGAGGAACCCCAGGGTACGGTGACAAGTCGAGTCATGAGTGAAGACACACAAATGTTTCCGTTCCTGTTGTGAAACCACATGCAGCACATTTTCAAGCAGGCAGTTTTTAGCTTGAGGATGATATGCTCCCCAGGTATTATTTAATGTAATACTGTGTTACAGATGTTTCTGCTGATTTTTTAGATTAAAAGGATTGGTTTGGTCATTTGTTTAGGGAAAGCTTGCACCCTGCCTTCGACCACAGGCTGTTGCTTGTTTCCCCTTCAGCTGTGATGTGTACTAGTAGGTACCTAGCTCCAGCATCACTGTCGGTTGGCTCCCTGTAGTAGTCAATCTGTAGCAGTTATGTTTCTTCTTAAAACATCTCCCCCATGCTTGTTCTTGCTGTCTTTTCTGTGTTAAGTGATTGCAGCTGGGCACCCGACTGCACAAGACATACAGCTGCAAGGTGTAGAGGAGAAAGTCAAAGATTTGTCTGTAACAAGAGGATAAAGTGTTGGGAAAAAAAACTTAGTGTCAAGGGTTGTGTTTTATCTCCTTCCAGTGTGACCAGTTGTTTTTGAATTTATGAATGACTCATGAGCCTTGTTTAGTAGTGTGGTTCTCTTAGCTCAAATGGCACAGGATTGGCTTTGCAGAAATGAAGTGCTAGACCTGGCTTCGTTAGACCTGTCTGGTGAGCAGGTTTTTATGTGTTCTTGGTGCTCTGCAAGTTGGTCTGCAGTAGAGAAGTTGCCTCTTTGGGTAGCATAGCATTCTTTAAACCAGTCAGGTTTTCCAAAGGGAGCCGTGTGGCAGTTCATACATGCCACTTGGAAAGCTGCTGGCTCCTTGTGGTGGAGGTCATGTGGGATGAGTTTAGGCAGCAGTGTAGAGAGACTGCTCGTTCACTGTGATGAGACAGGCTCCGCTGAAATACATCTTGTGGTGCTACTGGTATTCTCTAGCATCTATGTTTGGTTTCCAGGAGGTGCTAGACCACACAGGCATCCCTGCAGCAGATTTACAGCAGAAAGTGTGGAGAGGATCTTTAGAACATCTCTCCCTTGTTCAAGTTTTAATTTGGACAGTGAGTGAGGATTCCTTCTCATTTCATGTGTGATGCTCATTGAATATTCGGGATCTTTATTGTAGAGCTGAGCTTTTCCCCACTGAATGACCCCTAGGGAGAGAGCCTCTTTGTGTTGTTATATAAGACCTAGTAGAGTGCGATGCTGACTTGAGGTTATTAAAAATAATTGTATAAATTATAAAAGATAAGTTGACCTCAAAGCTGACCCTGCTTTGAGCTGGAGGTTGGACTAGATGTCCCTTCCAATATAAATTAACCTGCTTGTAATCCTTGTAATACTACATTTTAAAACAAGGAAAACAATGCATTATGTTTCAACTTCCACAGGGTGGTCTTGATTCAAGTATCACCGTATTTTTAAAGACGTGTTGTTTTCTGTCAGTCTTGGATTTGTCCCTCTGCTGTAGCTTTCTTGCTCAAAAATATTCCCGTTCGTCTCTTCCTCTGCACACATTTTTCTTTTGCTTTTCTTGCATGAATGTTTCTTTTCAAATAAGCATGGTAACTCACATGAAAATAGACTACTGTATTGGACTTCAGCAAAAGCTGTGACATAGTTTTAGGCAAACTGAGGAGGGGTGGGGAAGGGAAATGTTGTGATACTGACCTTTCACTTTGCTTGTTTGGCTCCTTCCCATCATATCTAACCCACACTGCACTGACAAATACCGCATCTGTCTTGACAGGCAAGTTCACAAATAACCATTCATTCATAACTTGGAGCTGCTGTAAGACTCCTTATGGGTTGCTTAATCTGACAGTTGTGCATTTGAGCAGAGACTTTGAAGCAGAGACTTTGCAGAATGACCGTAAGTTCAGTCTGGCTTTGTGAAAGCTAAGAGGGAGGTCTCGTGTGAAAGAGGATACTGTACTGAAGTGTATGTGTGTGTGTGCATGTGTGCACACACGTGCGTGCGTATATTCAAGAGTATTAAAACATCTGTTTTTGCCAAAGCCCAAATTGGAATGTTCTGGGAAAGATAATTTAATTTTTAGCTTCTGGATTCATTTCAGTGATGGTAATTTCAACACTTCCTGGGGAGAGTCTATCAGTGGTTATGTGCATCAAATGCAGCAGTAAATCTGTCATTCTTTCCATTTCAGTTTTTCAGGCTTACGACTTGGTTATTTTTCCCTATTTGGCTGGTGTTAGTATGCAATGTTTTCCCTGGCTTCATCTCTTTTAAACCCCTGCTTTGAATTTTAAACGCGAGCTAAGCCTGTTGAAGTTCCTTCTGTTACTTGTTTTTGTTTACATATAACATTTGCAATTCATCAGCTAGCTGAGCTGAAATAGTGATGGTAGCATATCTTTACCCATAGTGATGATTGAAAGATAGGAATCAGAACATGTTGGTTTTCATTCCTTGGGGTGGAAAAAAAAACCAATCCACAGAAACCCCCAACCCTGTGGGTGGACTTTGTACTCAGAAGGTTGAAAAACTAATAGATGTTAGCAGCACTGACTCTTATGAAGTGGTCAGAGAGTACCTCACAATCACATACTTGATAAAGGCATCTGCACAATAATACTTACTAATCCTGAGTTCACAATTGTGTTTACAGCTGATCTCCAGTACCCCAAATTGAACAGAGAGTAGTTGTTGCTTATTTGAGTGGGCATTGTCCAATATGTATAAAATTAATTCTTTTGGGCTTTGGGCAAACAGTCATAAAGATCTTCTCCAGGACTGCCAAGTTGTACACTTGAAAGAAGAACACCTGCAAAACTTTCCATCTTCCAAATGGCATGTAAAAACGATGCTGCAAATTTAACCTCTTCAGATGCAGCAGTGGGTTGAAACAATGGCAGAAGTGGCGATCAGGCACAGCGTGGTCAGTGCCTAGTGTTCACAAGAGCCTGTGGCAGAATGCTGCTCCTTGTCCCACCTCTGCTTGGTCTCATGGGTGGCCCAGACTAGCAAAGTTGTAGCCAGGTGGGCGTCGGTGTCTTCTCCCAGGCAACCAGCAGTAGGACAAGAGGGCATGGTCTTAAGCTGTGCCAGAGGAGGTTTATGTTTAATATTAAGAAAAAAAATTTTTACAGAGAGAGTAATCAGACATTGGAATGGGCTGCCCAGGGAGGTGGTGGAGTCATCATCCCTGGAGGTTTTTAAGATGAGACTGGACGTGGCACTTAGTGCCATGGTCTAGTAACCACGGCGGTGTTGGATCAAGGATTGGACTCGATGATCTTGGAGGTCTTTTCCAACCCCATTGATTCTGTGATTCTATGAAAGGTGAGAGATGTCTCTGCTCTCCCATGAATGTGACTGTGGAGGGGCAACTCTGCCCTTTGCATCACAGTTCCTGGCCTTTGTACTTTGAGGTTTTGGTGCAGGAATTGATCCAGTTGAGTGGATAATACTGAAACAAAATGCTTAGTGGATGCCTATTAAGCAAAATTTATGGATGCCAGCGTTCAGGTCCATTGGCACATGCAGTACTTGAAGTTCATTTCTTCGTTCAAGTTCATGCCTTCAGGGAGGATAAATGATAAATTGTATTCTCCGACCTGATTGGACACTGTGAACAGTCTGGAGGTGTGTTGGATCTATGCAGATCCTTGATGTTCTTGTTCTCGCCCAATCTCCGAGAGATCCAGCCCAGTTTTCTTGGCTGTTGCAGTTGGCTCTGGGCCTCCCTGGCAGAGCAAGGGCTGTACGTGTCTTGTGCCAATCACTGCTTTATGCTCAATTTTTTCTTGATGCACGCTTTGGAAGTGAAGTAGCCACATTTCAACATTGAGGTATGCTGAAAGATGTCTGTATGTTTCATTTATTGCACTCATTGCGTGTTTATCCAGCCTACAATGGCAGGCTATTGCAGAAGACATACATACATCTTTAGGTCTGTGAGTGGGGAACAAGTTCCAGCTTTCTTGAAAATAAATCTGCTGTTCTGATCTGGTGATGTGATAGGAACAGAGGCTCCCTGCCAGGATATACAGTTTGGAAAGTAAGGGAGCTAAGCAAGCAGCTTTGCCCCAGTTCGGATGGACTCAGAACAGATTGTTGGGGGCCTGAGCTTTCTCTCCCTCTTTGAATCTGGATTCCCCCATCCCAGCTTGCATTCCTCCCTGATGCTAGGAGCCATGTATTTGGAAGTTTCACATTCCCCTTGCTAATTAGGGAAGAAAAGAGTCCCAAAATAATCTAGAAAAAGAGATCTTTACAAAGGTGGCCAGAGGCTGAGTTATAACAATATCATGTGTCTGAAGGAACTTACCTCCTTCCAAGTTGCAGTCCTATTATCTATCCACTTTATTGGGAGACTTAATTTTCTCTGGCTGAAAGTGTGTTTGTTGAGGTAGAGTCTGGAAAGGAATCTGCCTCATGCACACTTGCCACCAGGCCAGCTATACATGTGATACAGTCAAACCTTTCCATTTTTCTGCCTTTTGAGAATATGTTCCCCAGATTAAGGGACCTGGTCCAAAGCCTGCTGAAAACACTGGAAGTCCTTCCGTTGACTGCAAAAGTCTTTGGTCAGGTATTAAGTATCATTCCTTTGTTTCAGGGAATGGCCACATCTTCAAGATACATTGGGATGTATTACTGTAATGCAGTACTTTCCCTTTTATTGAGTTGCCACTGGAGATGTTCTTCTGCATAAGGCCTTGCAAAAAAAACCCCCACAAACTTCACTTTTGAAAATAAACACCACAGTTTGCTTTATTGATAGAATCATTTGATGGCAGATGTCATCTGGGAACAGCATATGGTGGCAATATGACAAGAACTGCAGAATGCAGGGAAGGAGGAATGAGTTCAAGTCCTATACTTCTTAGGTATTCCACATCTCCCTCTGTCAAAAATAAATGACCATCTGACTGCAAAGGTCTTGGCAAATAAACATGCCATAATACATCTTTATCATCCTCTCCACAGTGAGTTTTTGTCTAGAATCTCATCACTCCACATCCAGACACTTCTTAGAAACATGTGCAAAATCAGACCTCAGTGCCTGGAGCAGGGACTAATCTAAAGGCTGTGAATAAGAATGTGGCAAATCTCTGTGTAGTGGACTGTAAAGAAAGGTCATGGCTAAGCCAACAAGGTGTTTTTATGTTATCAATAAAATCTTAGAAGTCAGTTCTGTATAGAGCTGGAGCCAGGAGAACCATTTCTGAAAATCAGTTTGGTACATGATATATGCTGAGTGTACAAGCTGGAAAGCCAAGTAGTTTGGGAACAGGAGCTGTGCTTATAGCGTGAAGGTGCGTGTGGTTTTACATAAAGCCTTTCTGACTTGATATGTCTCTAAGTGGCTCACAAAATAATGAGTTAACTTTTGAGATACATTTTTTTCATGGATGAAGAGCTGGAGCAATTTGATTTGAGTCAGTAAAGTCACTCCAGATTTTTTCTGGTTGAAACTGGATTCTGTGCAGTGATTGTTTAGGGAAGAAAAGCAGTCATTGTGGTCAGGGTTTTAGGCAGCATCTAAAGGAGTGTTCCTTCGTAGCCTTTGAGAATCCCAGCCTTTTGTTCAGATGAAGCCTGTGGCAGGTAAACCTGCTTTGCTGTTTAGAAATGTCCTGAATGCTCTTTTCTATCATGTTTATACTACTACCATGTACTTTTCAAAGCCTGGAAGGACTCAACATCCACCACAGGTTGTTGGGATTTTGTGTGTTTGTTTTTTAAAAACAAGTAAAGAAAAAAGCTTGGTTTGTATTCTATCTGTGTTTGTATTCTATCTATCTGGTGGGATGAGATTTTGTCCTAAGACATTTGATTGGGGATTTGAAACCAAATGGTTCTTGTTTAATCTATGGCAATATTATAATGTCACAGAGGATAAAGTGCCTTAATATAATGACAGCCAGACCTGCAGGCAGCTTTATGATTGAGCATGTATGTTGCCTTACAATTGAAGAAGATGCTTATCTCAACAAGGATGGGATGTTCTTCTCAGAGTATAACATTCCAGATCTGTTCACAATCATAGCTGATGACTAGTTGATATCATTCTGTACTTTAGAAAGGATGAGACTGACATTGCTCTAGGAGGCTTCGAGTTACGGTAGAATGGAAAAGTTAAAAAGGCTGGAAGCCCTCATTATGGACTCCTGGTCTCCCTTCCTGCATATTCCAGGCCATTGAGTTTTGCTGAATTAATTCCTTTTTGAAAAGGAGTTTGCGCTTGGTAAATTATTCCAGGGATTAATTACACACACTAGAAATGAGTATCTTTGTGGTTTAAGTTGTTTAGCTTCAAGTTCTAGCATTTGAATCTGGTTTAAACCTTCACTGTGCTATTTTGAAGACCCATTGTCAAATCTGTGGGCATTGTGTAGGTACCCACAAGAAATGGAGTTTTGCAGAGGGGAACTGATCTGGCTGAGAGGAAGCTGGCATGGCTGCTGGAAGATGCTGCAGTTACCAGCCAGGAGCTCAGCATGGGCTGCTTTATCTGACTTTGAGTGTCTTTCAGATCCGTAGACTGTGATTGAGCCATAGCTCTTTTAAGTTCAGTATGCTGTGCTCCGTGAGATACTTTCTGACCTTTTCAGTTATTCACACGCTTTTGCTCTGAAACTCCTCTGCTTTATTCCTATTCTGCTAAGATTGTGGACAAAAGTATTGGATACTATTTCAAGAGCGGCTCTGCCATTATCAAGTTACATGCATGTTGCAGACTCTGCTCTGTATTACAGAGTGTATGGATCTAACTCTGGCAGTAACTTTGTGAGGAGCTCTACAAGGAAAAGTTAAAATTCATGCATGGGTAATTATCCCCCAGGGTCTCTTCCTGTCCTTCCCCAAGTTCTTTTCAGAGGTGCTGACTCTCAGGATGGCATCTCCTACTTTGTAAGTGTGGGCCAGTTTCTCTGTCCTAGAGTTGTATTTTCATACTGATTTTACTGATATTTACATCTTGATAATTCAAAATTCAAGTCACTGTTTTCAAGTCCCTGATGCATCTTCTTCATTATCTGACACATATGTATCATTATTTCATCTACAGTTAGTTAGTAAGGGTTTAGTGTCCTTCCAGATGATGAATAAAAGTATTAAATAGTAGAGTGCAGTAAAATGAACCTTGTGGGACTTTGGTAGAAGCTTACCTCTCAATAATAGTTTGCTGCCTACTGTTGTATTTTGAGTCTCATGAAAATGCAAGGTTTTTATTCATTTACTGCCTGGCCCTGGTGGTGTCCTGTTGTTCCTGTTTCCTAATGAAATAATTGTGTAGTGCCAGCTTAGATGTCTTGCAGCTGCCCAAGTACATTATATTAAAACAGTTGTCTTACCAACAGGCCTACCAGTGTCACTCACTAAGGCACTGGACCAGTGTTTACCTTGAGCTGGTGTCGATTATACTCCCTTCGTTCTTCTGAGCTGATTCTCATTCACGTGCTTTATGTGATTTTTCTGGGATCAGTATAAAGCTGACTGTATATGTGCGGTATCACAGGTTGCCTGTTTAGGATTGTGTATTAGCAATTATGTTCTGCCCTTAGGATATTTTTCAGTGTTTAGGATTTATTGAAAGCTAGTTTTAGTAATTAAGATAGCTCCTTGGACAGCTCTTTAAAAAGTCTTTAGGCAAGTTATCTGGTCTTGCTTGTTTTACAGTGTTGTTTTAAGACCTTCTGAGTTGCTGCTGGAATAAAAAAAAATATTTTCATCTTGTGCTTGCCTGGCTTTTTTATCTACAGAAATATATTTCATATTTTTGTATTACTATTTCAACAGTTTTAATGGTGTAATGGATGAATATCACTGTTAAGCTTCCTTAGTACTTAAGTAAATCTCATCTTTAAGTTTCTTGGCTATGAAGCTGGTGTGCCTGCTTGTTTTTGCTCATCTGTTATCTGCAGTTCTTATTTTCTGATGTTATAGTAGTTCTTAGCAGCTATTAGTTTTAGTTTTACTTTTTTTTCGGTAATATATAGTTGCATATTTTAATTTTGTCTTCTTACAGTTGCATTCTTATGGTTTCATTGTTCAGAGACAGTTTTCTAACCCGGGTGGTCTTATTTGTTGACTGGGGAACCGTGTCATTTCTACTTGTTCAGCAAACTAAATGTTGGTCCGTTATGCTTTCAAGTTTTCTCTGTAAACACTTCTGTCCAGTTGATTCAGCTCATGGTTGTATCATCTTTGTAATGATGTCTCCTTCATAATACTAAACCCATATGTGTTCAGTTCTTTGGGTCTTTATTTTGTGTAGAACGTGAGGTGATCACTTCTACCTAAGCTGTGAATCTTGCCTGTCAAGCACCTCACTTCTGTGTTCAAAATAAAACAGTACCTACATCCGGCTCTCTGTCGAAATGCCAGGGACGTAAAATAAGGGTTCTGTAGAAACCGGCTCATCAGAGAGTTACCATATCTCAGCAGGAACCAGACGTAAAGACGTGGCCTGGCAGAGTTTGGTGGCCCTTGTGATGGCGAAAGCGGTGCCACCCATGGCTCCAAACTACAGAGTAGGTGGTGACGGGTTATCTAGGGCTCGTAGTGTTGGCAGCTCTTCCCTCAGAGAAGCAAGAGGCCAGACACTCCAGCTGTGAGGTTGCTTCTTTTGCCAGAAACCATAATTTTGGAAGGCAAATAATATTTTTGGGTTTCTTTTCCATGTTCAATAGCACAAGACATGGGAGACCTCCAAGTCACTGACTCAGTTGGTGACTCTATGTGCAAAGTAGTTAGTGGATATGTTCTTCCTACCCCACCCAGAGGTCTGAGCCCTTAACCTATAAAGAAATTTAACTTGTGTTAAAAATAGTGCAGAGGCCTTGATGGATCATAAGTCATCCTAGTAATTGAGACTTAGTAAAAGGACCTTGTTAGTAGGGTTATCTGTACTTAATAAGAATTGATACTGTTATTGAGTCCATCCTCTTAACACTAAATTGGAGCTAACTCTAGCAAGTATCTTCAGGGAGCAGTCCGCTTTTTACAAGTTACTATATAAAAGAGAATGACCATTTACTCTACATTAATCTTCTCTGTGATAGCCAAAATTCCACAATAGCACAATTTGTGGCTAGTGGTAGGTAAAGCTCTGCAGATGAGCTTCTCCAAGCTTTATTGTACTGTACAGTCTGTTCTGCAGCTCCTAATCCTTCCATGTCCATCTCTGTAGTTGTTTCTGGGCTTAATGAGCAGACGTATTTCCCATGCAGTACATAAAACATTTTAAGGATCTTCAGAAGTGGCCTGGGAGCTTCTGAGGCCAGCCATGGTGAAAAGGAGAGGAAGGAGTTGAAAGCTGAGCACGTTTGCATGGGCAGGCAGGTGTGTGTTTGGTGCATGCAGGCAACTAGTGGCATCAACTTCTCCTGCCTACAGTTTTTCCTAAGGTTTAAAATCTTAGTGCTTTTCTGTTCCTGATTTACACTGCACCAGGGTGTAAATCATTTCAATTGTAATTAGTTACAAAGCAGGAAAGATTGCACGATTTTAATGGGGTTTAAAACTTTCACTTCTTTCTGTCTCTAGCATTGGTGTGTTGTCTGCTGTCTTAATGTGTTGCCTCTGCTTTGAGTCTGTGAATCTTGACTTCTCTGCAATGCAAAAAAAAATGTATAATTTTCTTTTGCTTTTCCTTCTCCATTACACTTTTAGTTCTTGTAGAATTCGTTTTTCTTCTTCTTTTTTCCTCCCCAGAGTGAAAGGGTTTGACAATCCAATCTGCTTTTCTTGAAAATAACTTGCTTTCATTTCTTCCTTCAGCCAGGGAATAGTTTGGAAAGGCTGTTCTTTGGACCCTTGGTCGAGCAGGAGAAGGCAGCCAGCTGCACTGCTTGCCAGGGAAACAGGAGCGCTTCCTGGCAGAGGTGGGGCGAGAGGAACAGAGCCTGTGCCGTGGGATTTGCTTTCATCTCCTCCCCTCTCTGCAAGGCAGTCCTGAAATTTCCTGACCACTTTTAGGTCTTCCAGTTAGAATATCTGAGTAGTGAGGCCCACTCATTTATAGAAATTTATATATATAAAGGAGGAGAGTGCAGCTTGCTCTTCTAAACAGCAGTAGATGAAAAACGCTAATTTGTGCTCGGCAATCCAGCGCAGGTTTCTGTGTGTGTGATTTTGAATACCCAGAAAGGGAAGTTGAGTGCTCTCATATTCCTGGCCACCATCATTATCACCTGGTGTGAGTTCACTTTTTGTATAATCATCCACAGACCTTTTTTTTTTGGTGAAGAATAGGATCTAAGTCTGTGGTTTATCCTATTCCATTATAATTAGCATATTTAGGGTTGGATGTGCTGTAATGTTCTCATTCCCATATCTTTTTTTTTTTTCCTGCTTTTCCAAAGTTCTAGGTATGTTTGGATTTGTGGGTTTGGTTTTGGAGCCCTGGATGTTAGAGAGTACCTGAGCCCTGTTGCTGAGGTGAAGTGTTGGGCAGGAGGAGGGCTTCAGCACTGCATTCTGGCTTTGGACACCTGCAGACAAGTTGGTGTCAGCAACACTGAAAATGCTTTATTTCTTGGAGTATTCTTAGAAATTCAATTTTGCAGGTTTCCTTGTAAAACTTAATTAAACTTAATTCCTTGGTCTCCATTGCTGGGGCCTTTATCAGAAATACACAAGTGAGAAGACTTCTCTTTTAAGCCTCTGGGAAAAAGTTTGGAAGTCTCTATCCCCTTTCTGGTTTCATAACAGACATGTTTCAGAAGAGGTCCCAGTGTGAAAGTGACTCCTGTGGAGAAGGCTTTCTTTTATTTGCCTCCAAGTCTGACATGCCTAAATCTGTAACTGTTTGCTTGCCTCCTTCCTAAGGCGCTTCAGTGATACCTGGAGATGCTGTGGATTCTCAAAATGCCTTCGTAAGGGATGCGTTCCTTTATATATGTACTGGTTCAGCTTTTACCATGAACCCAAAGTGAAGTCAGCAAATGGTGAGGGGTTCCTGACTCTACCTTAAGTCACAACTGACAAAAGATAAGTAACTCAAGTTAGTTGGTGACAAAAGATAACTCACCCAAGGAGCGGATTTCTGCACTTGCATCAATAGTGATGGGAAATCTCAAAGCAATACAAAGCCTCAGTGTCATGAGGAAACTTCTCTCATCCTCCCGTGCGGTTTTCCAAGGGGGAAGAAACAATTTGTTCGACATATTGGGAGAGGCTTTGGTTTGTCTGCTTTTGTGAAAGTTTGGGTATGCTGAGGTGAGCTTTAAAAACTTCTAGTTTGGATTGTTGCAATTCATGATCCTCGGGTTGGACACAAAAATTGCCAGTGGCTGACTTGGCTAAAAGCAGCCAATACCGTCAAGAACAAGTACATCATGTGTGCTGTGCAAATGGCGTTTGCTCCACTAAAGCCTTTCTGGTAAGAATTCATGTCTCTGACTGGAATTTGGAAAGCCTGTGAGATCCTGGGATCCTTCTGCCTTAGAGGCTTTGTTAATGTTAAGTAAATACTAAAATACCCATCTTACTTTTAGCGTTATGAAGCATCAGTACTGTTTTTGGGCACTGACAGCTAGGCAGGTAGGCATGAGTGCTCTTAGTTCAAGGGTATTGGCAGCTATTCTGTGTTGTTTATAATTTTTTCATCGCTTTTGTCAAGGAACTTTAAACTTTTATTGCTGTCACCAAAGCAAAAAATCTGGGTGAAAGCAGTCTTGTTCTTCTATGCCAGAAAAACTGAAAAATAGAGAAAGAAGTTCACTATGGGTATTCCTTTTTTTTTTTTTCACCTTTCATGTTATTGAGAGGTGCTAAGTAAAACATCTATGGGTGGGAGCAGTTCAGCTGGGGAGGCTGTAACTGCCCATGTTTGGTGAGTCAGGGCTCTCCACAGCTCCTGTAACAGAGATCCTTTTCTTTGCTCCCCTTCTGGTCCTTCTAGTGCATCAGCCAACTTTCACCCCATATTGCAGCTGCTGACAGAGAGGTTTTCTGATGTGTGGAGCCAAGGGCCAACCACAATTTGTCCATGTATTTACAGGGATCATTTCACTCCACTAGAAGTGCAGCCAAATATTTCTTGATAGAAACATGCTGCATCCATCTAACAACACTATCCAATTGAGGCAAAGTGAAGAATGCTGTAATACTTGTATTACAGTAGTTGCTGAAGTCCCAGTGAGAGATCAGGACCCTGTTGCGTGAGGCACTGTTGATCTCTCAGTACTTTTCCAGCCCTACAGACCTTCCTGTCTAAACTGACAAGTCAGATAATGGTGCTCTGTGGTATTATCAGTTACACTGCAAAAGACACGTGTGCCTGAAACCAGAGACTTTCATGTGATCTTAAATATTTGTTCATGTGATAGTGTTCATCAGCATGCTTATCTACGAAGTGATCGTACATGAGAAATGGAGAAACTTCATGTGTTCATTCAGTGCTACTGGTGGTTTTTTTGTTTTGATTTGGGGTTGTATTTTTTTCCAGGGCCAGACATTAATCTTGGCCTTATAGCCCCAATAACTATTATTTCTCATCAGCAGCATGGTGAGTCTGAAAAGAGAAATTAGAGTCAAGAGGATATTTTCCCAGAAGATTACAACAGTTATAATGGAGGTCAAACTTTTGGCTTCAGCTATTGGACTGTTTCGTTTTAAACTTGAAATGCACATCAATGAAAGCAGCAAGTTCAAAGTTTAGCATGAAATAATGCCAAAGACTAAGGGGAAAAAAAGTATATCGGAGTAATTTTACTAAAATTTCGCCATCACTCTTCACAGTGAATATGACTTTTCGAGTAATATAACAAGCAATCCCAAGATAATGGTTCACTAATGGAGGAAAGTGTCATACAACATAGCATCCTATTTGGGGGAATTCAAGACCAGGGAATAGAGTATCAGTTCTAATTATTTACTGTATTGTTTTAAGCATGAACTTGATTTTAATACCACAGAGAATTTATTCATACTTGCGTTATTATACATTTCATGTATCCTGGTATAAATTCCTTTAACACAAGGCTTATCTCTTTAACTTAAGGAGCTGTTATGATTTTTTAGTCAGTTGCAGGATAGTTGCAGGAGACTTCCAAGTGCATTACCCAGGAAACAGAATGCTTCGAAGAAACATTGTTAAATTTTTAAGTTAGCTGTCTGTATGTCTGTAATTAGTAGCGTGTAAAACCCATTCTCATGGGAAGAATTTTAGAAGCCTGCCACTCACTCTGCCTGCAGTGGGAGTTCTATGCATGGCAGCTTCAGCTCTGTGCTCCCAGCTGTTCTTACCTTGCAGCATCCCGAGTGCAGCTGGGGCTGCCTGGAGGGCAGGTCTGTTGGTGTTGGTAGAGTTCATGTATTGATCTGCACCCCCTGGGACCTGACCTAATGACATACATTCTGGAATTACTTTGTGTAAATATATCTGGCATGTATAGATATCAGTAGATGTATCCGTAAAGCTCGTTCGGGAATGTGAGCTGTTTGCCAACAGTTATTGCAGCCAACAGTTATCAGAGGAGAAACACAGAGCTGGAGGGACTTAAAGAGGCTGCTCCATTGATCATGCATTAGAAGGGGGTGTGGACTGTAGCCATGATATTCCAGAGAAGTATCTGTGTAACCTTCTCATAAAGGCTTCCAGTTGCCACCACAGTCTCCTTCTGCAATTTCATGCATCATTGTTATCCTTGTTTTCTGAAGGTTATCATGATATTTAGCACAAACTTTCCTCGCTGCCACTCAGAACTACTCGTAATTTATCCATTTTGGACATGGAAAATGGATCACTCCTCTGCTTTTTGTGGCAGATGCTTACATACCTGAAGGCTGTTTTTACATAACACATTTTGGCTCTTTTGGCTGACTGTAGTGGGTTGACCCTGGCCAGATACCAGGTACCCACTAAAGCCACTCTCTCACTCTCCTTCTGCAACTGGACAGTGGAGAGAGAAAAAAAAAACAGCTAAGAATTCATGAGTAGAGATAAGAGCTGGGAGAGATCAGTGACTGATTACCTTCACGGGGAAAACAAGACTCAAAGTGGGGATAGTACTTATATTTATTACTAACAGGATAAGAGCTAAAGAGTGAGAAATAAAACAGTCTTAAAAACACCTTCCCCCCACCCCTCCTTCCTTCCATGTTCTCCCTTCTCCCCCCTCAGCAGTGCAGTGGGATGGGGAATGGAGGTTGAGGTCAGTTGTTATTTCTGCTGCTGCTCAGGGAGAGGAGTCCTTCCCCTGCTCCAGTGGGGTCCCTCCCACGGGAGACAGTCCTTGATGGACCTCTCCAATGTGAGTCCATCCCTCGGGCAGCAGTTCTTCCCACACTGCTGTCCCGTGGGTCACTCCTCCATGGGGTGCAGTCCTTCACGGATGAGCTGTACCGATGTGGGTCCCCCACAGGGGCCACAAGTCCTACCCGGGAAAAACCTGCTCCAGCGTGAGCTTCCCTCTCCACGGGCTGCAGGTCTCTGGCAGGACCTCGCTCCATCCTGGGCCTCTCACGGGGTCACAGCTTCTTTCATGCATCCAGCTGCTCCAGCATAGGCTCCTCCATGGGCTGCAGGTGGGTCTCTGCACCCCGATGGTCCTCCATGGGCTGCAGGGGCACAGCTGCTCCACCGTGGTCTGCACCATGGGCCATAGGGGCCTCAGCTCCGGCCCCTGGAGCACCTCCTGCCCCTCCTTCTGCACTGACCTTGGTGTCTACCTTGTTGTTCCCATGTTCTCATTCTGCTCTTCCCTGGCTGGAATTTTCTTCTGCGCAACAATCTTCTTTTCTTAAGTATGTTATCACAGAGGCATTAATATTGCTCCTAATTGGCTTGGCCTTGGCCAGCAGCAGGAAGTCCGTCCTGGAGCCGGCTGGCATTGGCTCCATGGGACAGGGGAAGCTTCTAGCAGCTTCTAACAGAAGCCAACCCTGTAGCCTTCCCCCGCTACCAAAACCCAGCCACAGAAACCCACTACACTGAGTAACCCAACTTATTAGTTTGATAGCTGTGTAGTAATCTCATTCCTCTGCAGCACCTGGTTGGGTAGATGCTTCTGTTTTAACTAGGAACCACTGATAACTGCTTTCTCGGGGCAGTTTTCCAGTCTTGCGGCCTACTTACTGTGTATGTTTGTCTGGACCCTATCTCCTTCATTTGCTGACAGGCTTGTCAGTGTTCGGACTTACTGAAGTCAAGATAAGTGTCATCTCTGGTTTCTCTTCTATTGGTAAAATTTTTTATCCAGTCCTGAAGGCACTTCAGGTGGTTTGGACAGTAATTGCTTCTGACAGGTCCATGTGAGCAGTTACCCAACTCCTCATTTTCTTCCAGGTGCTAACAAATTGTTTGTTTGAATATTTTTCCACTCTCTTGCTGTCTTTAATTCCTCACAACTTCTTATTCCCCTCATGTCCCCTTTTATTTTATTTTTTAATAGATAACATAGATTGCTCTATTCCAATCTTCTGGTACTTGACACTGTATTTAAAATTATCTTTTCTTCTATGTAATTGCTACTAGAAGCAATAAGGAACAGCAAAGTAGATAAGGAGTAATGTATTGATTTGTGGCAGATATTTTCAAAAGTTTAGGTAAGTGGTAGAAAAATGTACAGGTGTCCACAGTCCTCTACACTCAAGGCTGTGCACTAGATCTGCATTGCTTGTGTAAGAAAGGTAGAAGAATGGAGAGAAGGATTGAATGTCTGTGTCAGAGAGACTGCCTGGGTCTCTGCCTCTAATCACGGTCTGTGTCTGGGGTTTTTTACTTTGTACTGTGGCCCTTCTTCACCAGCTGGTCTTTTAATTGGTTTGTAGCTTGCTATGTACTTGGACAAGACAGAGCTTGGGAATCCTGTGGAAATATATTGCAAACAGCCAGCTGAGTTGCTGGTTGTGTGTTAGAAGTCACTTGTCAAATTTGAGCAGGGTCACGATCATAACTTTTTTTTTGTTTTCAAAATCAGTTTGAGGAATGATGAATAGTGTCTGTGGTATCTACAGTAGTATTCTGTAGTATCTTTTACTCAAGGGTCTCCACGGGTGCCTACAGGCACCTCAACTGAGAGGAACAGAGCTCAGCTGTGACCTTCTCCATCTCACATTGTTATTTTTGTTCATTTTTTCAGATGGAATTAGGATTTGATGCCCTTTCAAAATATGGAAACTATGAAAAGAATGGAGAGATAACTTCTAAGCATTTTCTCTCAGGCCTCTCTTTTGAAACAACTGAATGAATTAAGAAGTAACTTTTCCATACTCTTTTCAAGAAATCAAAATAAAACTGTATCATCTTTCTGACTGAGTGTACAGCATTGGCTAGGTTTGCTATTCCAGAACATACAATTGATATTTATGAGAAACATAATATTCTACATTCTTTGAGCTTTCATTCTTTGGATGGGGATTACTCGAGTTTCATGCCAGCACAGTACCCTGCCCAGTTCTCTAAGGCAGTGGTACTTGATCTCCTCTGATTAATAGAGCTTTCCGAGCATTTTTTTTTTCCAGTGGCCTATATTTGATGCCATGGATTGTGTTACTTTGCACATGATGTTATCCTTTTTTACATTTCCTCTCTCTTCCTTTTTACTTCAAGTCTCAGTGGCTCCCTTGCTGTATCCAGGTGCCCTTCCCTCCACCCTTGGAGTAGCTGGTAAGGAAGAAGGAGGCATTATGTGTTTGCAGTGCTTTAGGAAAGTGGGTGCTATTCACCTGATTGTTAGTTTAGCTCTTTTGTAATTTATTTCCAAAATGAACTATAGGTATTCAGTCTTTGTTTTCTTTTATTACACTCTGGAGCCACTGGATCTCCTTGCTTAGCTCTGATTTCTCTCCATTTTGACACTATCCTGTTGGAAAGAGATGTGCAGCACTGAAAGGAAGAATTTAAAGAATTTTTTGTGTGTGTGATCCCAGTTAATTTCTGTAGTAAAAGGCTTCACCTTTCCTTGCAGTCCGAGAGCACATTATTTTTGCTGCAGTGGTGCAGTGGGAACTCATTTATCTGCTATAGACTATCCACCCTTTTCTTGCCATGTCCTTGCAGTTGAACCATTTTTTAAAATTATTTTTCTCAGTCATTTTAATATTTGTGATTACTTCTTATTATGGTTTTGTGCCTTCTAGTTTCCAGGAATGCTTTTGTGTATGCAAAGTAACCTATTGTTGTATAACTTCGAAAATGGCAAAAAATTGTTCTTTGTTACTTGGTATGACTACAGGGTGGTTAGCTGGCGTCCCATACTTCTCATTTGAATCTCTGATCCTGTAATGGTAATAGTACCTGTGTATCAAATATGCAAAGCCAGAACAAAGACCTCAACTCATTATTGATGTAATTCACATGTGCATTTTCATAGAATCACAGAATTTTAAAGACGACTTCCTTCTGAAGTTTCACCTCTGAAATGTGGAGCTTTTCCTTTTGATAGTGGGTCACCCTTGGGTTGAGGAGTAATAGAATAGTCCTGAAGCATGATATGTTTTGTATAAATAGGTATGATATTTCATATGTTCTTTTGTATCAGTGTTTAGAAGCACTCTGCCTCCAGGGCATGCAACTAGTACTTCAAACAAAACACCCAGCTCAATAACAAACTCTTTGGACAGTTCCCTGTTTCACAACCACTTTCTAGCATGATGTTCTGTCTGAATACAGCCCTTAAGCTCAAGTATCCTGTGTAATTTGTGTCCGTGTCATATGACTAGAGCAGTAAAGACTTATTTCTGGAGCTCTGCCTCTGTAGGCACATGTCAGCTGAATACCTGCAGAGCCCCACCAGTAGGAAGTATGACTAATAATGCATGTAGAGCAGAAAATTTAAAACTTGCTGTGAAGAGCCACCATGGTTTTCATGCTGCTTTGAACTAATGTGTTTTCAAATCATTCTTTCACTAGTTCCAAGAAGCCGCTGATGCATTCCTAGTCTGTTTTGATCTTTAAGAAATGCAGACATTGACCCTGTAATTGCTATCCATATTCATTATCGCAGTCATGGTGTTGTATGATGCAATTTGTGGAGCTCTTTCACTGAATGTGATCTCTGTCTGGAGTCTGCGTTAGTTTTGGATCCTTCTGAATCATAAATGGTCAGAACATCTTTTTCTAATATTTAGTTGGATGTCATCTTGTTAGTCTGAAACATATTCTTTTATATTTTTCGTTTCTTCGTGTGCATATATGTGTGTCTGTTTGTATGCACTCCTCTTTCTCTAGAGAATTTTGTCTCAAACATTTATACACACCCAAAAAAGCAGAAAGTAAGTTGCTTGCAAATATGAAGCGAGTTTTGGGGGATATTATTGTAAACATTTAAAGCAAAATAGGTGAAACTTCCAAGTAGAGGCAAAGGGTTGAAATTAATTGAGCAAAACCTGCCATTAAAATAGAAGGCAATAAGCCATCTGTTGTTAAGCTTGGATGTAGTTCCATTGTCTTGGCAATACTGTGGGCCTGCTCATGATGTGTGTCTGTACATCTGTCACACAGATACCTCTGGTGCAGAACTATCCTGCACCATGGTTTTGTTATCATGATGTGTCCTTCAGTGATAGAACTCACCAGTAAAAAAAGAGATCAGAAACTCAGTCTTGCTGATGTTTGTCTAAAAGTCAGTTCTATGCAGATGAGTCTGAAGTAGGTGGTGGCACTCGAAGTGATTGATATTTGTAGTATCTCAGGGAAAGGCGTTTATCTTGCCCTTTGGAAAATCCAACTGGATCCATCTAGCTGTTTTATTTGGACACAGGAAAACTAGTCTAGCCTTGTAAACCTGAACACTCAGCTATGAATAGCACAGACAAGAACTGAGTGCCCACTATAATATGAACTTCTGCCATTTCCTTGTGTATTAACCTATCACAAGGAGGGGCCAGACTGTAAAGTAACAGTTGTGTGTTTGTAATGCCCCGTGTTACCTTGGGTAATGAAAAAAGAGAGTCTGTACCTGCAGCAGCAGCAGCCATTGCAGTGAACTGTGCCATTCTCTGTTTCTTCTCTTTATTTCCAGCTCTCCCCATTCTCTTCCGTCTCAGACAGTAGAAGGTTAAAATATAAAATGTGCATATATTGTAACAAAAAACTTAATCCTTTTTCAACCTGTATATGATTTTACTTCAGACAAGGCAACCCTCCAGATTTACATTAACCAATATTTGAAATGGGATGGTTTTAAAACTCAAAAAAACTGTCTAGGACATTTTGCTGTGTTAGCTTGAAATGATTCAGAAAAACAATCTTCTTTCTTCTTCTTTTTTCCCAACTTTTTTTTTTACTTTTTTCTTCTTTTTTTCATATTCTCTTTTTCTTTTAAGAATATTGCAAATAACAAATTTTTATAATAGCAGTAAGAAAAAGTAGAACTTGAAAAGCCCAAACTCTTGACTAGTTTGGTGGAGGTTTTCTAGGCAATACATTTTTTTTATTTTTTAAATTTTTAAAGTCGTATCACTGTTTGGGAGTGAGCTGGGGAGGCTCTCACTTGCTCAGAATAGCCATTATGTACTCACTCTTTATGTGCTTGGACCGGCAAAGGCTGGAGACCACAAGTTAGATCAGACTGGGAAAAGGTGGTTTTAAGTAAAAAGTGGGCTGTTGGAATAAAACACTTTTAGTCATCAGTATCTAGAACATTTCTAGCATTGGGTTAAAAAAGAGTTCAAATGGAACAACAGGGTCTGAGAAGCAATGGTCTTCCCACATCTTCCTACTAGTCAGAGGTTCTTGCATAAACGTCTATGATGAGTATTGGTGCCTTTTCAGAGTCAAAGGAGTTCTGCTTGTTTCTACTTTGAACTTTGAGAGGTAAAACCTGCATTTTGGTCCAGGGAAATGCAGTTCCAGAATTTTTTAGTATTCTGTTAAGCCCTACTGCATCTGTGCTATGGGCATGTCATTGTGGAGGGGTCCTTATTCCCTGGCTTCAGTAGAGAAATGCACTCCTCACACATGAGGACCACAGTGGGCTTTCATGCCTCTGAGGATTAAGTTAGCAAGGCATAACTTTCTGCCTCAAGGTCAAACACTATGTAGCCTTTATGTAAATTAGTCAAGTTATATTTGAGATAAACTTTCTACCACCAAGTAAGATGAGTTTCATTATTAATGCCACCTCTCAGAGGAAATATTGGACACTTCTACTTTCCACGTATTATGTAGAAGTCTTGGTTGGGTTCTTTGCTTCTTTCACAAATACTGTTAATTCAACGGCTTGTTACAGCTTGACTCAGGTAAACATTTTGGGTGGACAGTTCTGTAACTTGCAACAAGAGGAAAACCATTTACATTTAGTTATAGTGGCTAGTGGCACCGAGAAAGTTCTGAGGCCACCAACTGCTTTGGAAGGAGAAAGATGGCTTTATTTCTTACCTGCATTTTGCATTCTGCACTCTGTGTTACCATTTTTCCCCATCCTGATCTATAAATGCTTCTTGAACAAGTCAGTGCATCTCACTTAAAGAAGCTTTAGAATGTAGCCAGCTGTACCATTCAGAGCAAAGTACCTGCTGGCATGGCCAGCCGTTGCATTCCCCTGGGATAGCAGTTTTTAAGCTGAGAATGCTATCTCTTCCTAACTTGTTGTGCTGGACACAAAGCATCTAATCCATGCGGTTAAGTCAGTAGAAGGAAATGTTAAATTCAGAAGAGCTCTTCCAGCCTTAGGAGGTGTTGCAGTTCTGAACAGAGCACTTGGAAGTTAGTATTTGTCAAGGCTGAGCCTGTGTGGATACAACCCCATGTTAGAAGGTGAGAAATACTAGGAGTTTTCCTTACCAAACCCTGCTGTGTGGTGCCAATCAATAATGCTTGACTGTAAAGAGAATTTGAACTTAGTTGTTGCTTTATGACTGTTCTTATTCTTTGATATCAGCAGTATCTTTTGCATGTAAGCAAAAGCCAGGTAGATGCATCCTCTTCTGCCTTTGAAGTTGTGGAAGAGAGCTGTGAGCAGGTGCCTTCAGTCTGGCTTCCCTAGTTCATTCATTGGTAGGGCGAGTTAGGTTTAAGAAGGGCAGTGGTCAAATGTGTGCCAGAACCCTCCATCCATGAAAAGCCTTCAGATGGTTCTCAGTGCTATTCTGTAAACCTAGTTAAAAATGCCAGAGGTTTGCACATGTTGTCCCTTGCTGTTGTGCAGATGATAATGTCACAGGGAAGGCTCCTGTAGGAGGACAAAGCATGACAAATCAGTCCTTATCTTCTTTCTTGTCTTTAATTTATGAAGGATGATAACAAAAATGTAAACATATATTCCAGATTGAAAGGTTTACTTGAGACACTGTGCTTTTCAGGCATTCTAAAAAGGCACGTAGCGCTTGTCTATTCTCTTAGGAAGGCATTTCTCTTAACTTTGGGTTTGATTGGTAGAGATGTTTATGTAGTCCTGGGATTCAGTATCTTGATTTGAATTGAATAAAACCAGTCAACTACTGTTTGGCATTAGGCAACAAGGTACATACGTTGAAATGCCAAGAAGAGACTCCGTTGAGGTCTAGATGCTTTACATTCCAGACCTGTTACCTTGTAAGTGTAATATTTACTGGATTTCTTTTCAGTTAGAGGTGAAGAGCAGGCCTGTGAAGGAGAAGAAAGTTAAGAGATTTTAAGCTTGAGGAAGAAAAACTTGAATGAACTGATACAGCATGCTAAATTCTTCCAGGATAATTGACTTACATGAAGACATGTAAAGAACAGTCACTCATGGACAGTTTGCTCAGGCTAAAATCAACGTGCATTGCAGTAAGAGAAAAACAAGAAAAAGGAAGGAGGGGAAAAAAGAAAGGCTTACTCTACTGTGGATGAAAAGCCCCAAGCTTTTGTGTTTGCAAACATGAATGGATTCTTACAAGAGCACAAGAGTGGTTACAACACTATTGCTCATGTGCATGCTTTACTTAGGTTCCCAGATGGCTTTATTTACTCAGAGGACTTCTGCTTTAGAGGAGATCATGGTCCATGGTTCAATCGGCACTTGAAATCTTGTTTACAGACAGGGTTGGTAAATGAGCAAAGCTGAAAAACTGGAACTCATAAATGTTTTTAATGGGTGCAAATCATAAAATCCAAAGCCTGAGTGTAAATGAGCAAGCTTTGCAAAATCATCCTGATATTGCATGTTGCAGTCCCATGTGAGTGCTGCTGAAGAATGATTTCAGATTCTTGTATACCAAACTGAAATATCAGGGAGAAGCTAGACCTAGTTCAGTTGGACTTTATTGGATTATGCTTTCATGCTATTGTAGCTGAAAAAAATTGCTGTGATTCCAAATACGATGTGTAACAATTGTGCAAATTCCTTAATCCTGTTTTCCATTCATTTATGTAGTAATTAAAACCATAGACCTGGAAACTATTTTCACAGTCAACTTTCATTTGCAGAGACCTATTTAATTTCATATGGTTTATGACTGTATATTCAATTTTAGTCTCTTCCCCTTCCAGAAGAGGGGAAAGTATGATGGTGTTACCTTCATTATCGGTCTGTGTATTGGCTCAGTTTCTTACAAGTTGGACATTATTCCACGATTCAGAACATGACAGTGTAATCGTGGGGAAAGGAGGTTTATTTCATTTTATTCTCCTTAGAGCGCACCACAAAATGCACTAATGAAAGAGTAATCATAAGCTTAAAGAGGAAGGAAAGTTTTAAGGGACTAATTGAAGAAGGAAAATGCCTGAGTGGTTTAAAGGAATGAAATTATGGGAGAGCTCCAAGTGAGATGAGGCAGCAAAAGAGCTGCCACCAACTGTGATGAATGCTAGATGTGCACTTAAAAACTGTGGTCATGGGGCTGCATGAGTACGTAGACAGAGGGAGGACAAGGATAGTTCACAGTTTGTTCAGGAGGCAGCAGTTCAAAGGTACATTGCCTTATGTGTGGTAATCTGCAGCCAAAAGTGACAGGCAGGACTTTGTGCTCCAGACCTTTGGCATTAGGGCACTAGCCTTTCTAGGTCCATGTTAATGGGGAAGGCAGTTTAGGACAACTTGGTTTATAGTATACTCTTACTCAGTAGTCATCCATGACGGTACAAAGACTGCTGTCCTGCTGGGTACTGTGGGATGCACTGTTTAATTTAACATCTGTGCAAGGGACCTCCATTAACCAACTTCTGTCAGTTAAAACTGTGCTCTCTTCCCATGTTAAAACCAAAAAAACCTCTGGGGAGACTGGATCGTTCTGTCTAGACTGGATTGTAATCCAGGATGGGGAGACCTGCAAAGTTTTAGTAGCAGGTGGCTGTCCACCTTGAGATGAATGGGATGAGCAATGTTTGTGTGCTCGCGGATCATCTCTCTCACCAGGAGTATCAACTGGAAGGCAGGAAAGCTATCACTCACTATTGCTTATGCACAAAGGAACACTTTCCAAAACATAGGCTGGATAGTTTAGGAAAGCAGTAGCAAAAATTACATTGCAAGAGTAAGGCGAATGAAAAATTTGGTCCTGTGGGCTGTCCTCAGTCCAAGGAGCTCCGTGAGGTCTGGATTCAACCTGTTCTCCCTCACTGCTAGGGGCTCTGAGGCAGGAAATCTTTTAAGCACATGGCTGCATAGAAAAGCTCATAGGATGACTTTGACAGGACTGTGTTTAAAGTGAAGCCAATGCCTATGCTCTTTCTCTGAAGCAGAGTGATAGGCTTCTTGCACTGTTATTCTACTGAATATTCAGACTGGCTTTACCACTTATCTCACGTACATTCAATTCCAGCGGGGTGAACCACCCTGCAGATGTGGAGAAATAAAACACTGGACTTGAAAACAAGAGAAGTGATATGTGGATTAGTCTGTACTAAGGTAGAGAGACACAAAAACACAGCAGTATGAACAGCTTAAACTGAATTGTGAAATAGCCTGAGAATGTCTTTTTGCTGCCATTTCCTTGATTTCAACATCACTGAGTTTGTCATGTATGACGGCTTTGTGGTTGTTGTGACACTGTTGGAGAAAATTGGATTTGGGGAAAGTTTTCTTACTTCTTTAAATAATCCAAAATGTTTTCCAGTTGTGTTTTCTTCTCTCCAGTGCAGCTTTGTTCTGCAGTGGTACGTTTTTCGTAAAATAGATTTTTGTATAGTTGCATTGCCATGGCAGTATATAATCCTTAGGACATATCCAAGAGATTTCCAGCCATCCTTTCGGATTTCATAACAATACTTGCAATTAAAAGTCCTTCTGCATAGAAAATTAAAATGGAGATGCGTATTCATGGGCTTAAAACTCAGCTCAAGTCATCCAGCACTAAAGGCACATGTTGGAGCCGGTGGTGAGCATGTTTGCTGTCAGAGTGCAAGCTGTACCGAAATGACATTTAGTGAATGGCCTGATTTTACATACATAGATATACAATGGGTAACCACAGCTTACCTTAGAAGAAATATTAAGTCCATCTCCTTGGAGAGGTTAGTCTTATAAACGTGCTAGCCTTATTTCTAGCACTGAAAGTATAAACTTGTGCTTCTGTCCATGCATCAGGCTTAATCATGATCCTCCTCACTGGAGCTGCCTTCAGGAGTCCCCAAAAGATCACCCTGGTCCCCAGATCTGGGGGGATCTGACCTGGGATGTCCCTGCAGGACCAGTGTCCTGTGGCTCTTGCGAGTGGCCTGACCCTGTGGGCTGGTTGACTGTTCTGCCTTTGGCATTGCTGAAGGAGTGCTACTTTCTCCTCCCGACCTGCACAGCACCACGAGCACAGGGATATCCTGTCCATGGGTGTCGGGTCCCCCCACAGCTGCAGGATGACTCCATCCCACTTGCCACCTTGGCTTTGGTGCCTGTGGAAACCCTGGAGCTGAGAGGAGAGAGAGATGCAGAGTGTGCAAAGCTGTGTGCAAAGCTCCTCATTTAGACTGACTGGGAGAATAGATTTAAAACAGGAGTAATTTTTTGTGTGAGTCCTATGTATTCAATAAAAGTATGTGTCCACAACATATATTTTTTAAATATAGCTCATAAGTAAAATGGCACCGAGATAGCACTGCGAAGCCAGTTTTAATCCTGCTGACTGGGCTGTCAGTGCAAATGAAATTCATCAAAAAGGTGTCAGGAAGAGGAAGGATTTTAAAAAAGTAGTAAACATACATAGACTTTCTCAAACACACACACATAAATCTAACCTTACACCTAATCTGCTGCTGAGGAGGTAAAATATTTTCTTGGATAAAAATTATTCAAGGTGACTTGGGTTTGTTGGGGGTTTGATGACTGCTTAGGGGGGTTTAGGCACTGCAGTCAGCATCCTAATGTCTCTGTGTGGGCTTGGGATCGTGTCTGCCTCTTCATCTTGGCCGTGGAGAAGTCTTCAGGTTGCTTCTCAAGGTTTCACTTCAGAATCATGCAACAACAGGGAGACTGGGAAAGGGAAGAGAAAAACCATCTTTGTTACAAGGAAAACTGTTGGTCAGTCTTGTGAATGGCAGAAGGTTGGTTTGCTCTGTTTTCAGTCGCTGAGGTCATTGCAGCCATAAAACCTCAGCTGAACTGTGCCAACAAGTTGAGTCTTACTTTGCCAGTGAGAAAGGTTTATGTTCCCTGGTGAGTTGGGGTTTTTTTTGCCTCCCCCTTTTAAATTTTATTTTTTCTTTTTTTTTCTTTCTCCTTTTTTTTTTTTTTGAAAGATGAGATAGGCAATTGTACTTGCAATTCTTGCTTATGATTCCTAGCTGAAAGAGGAGCAGCTTTTCATGGAGAGAGATGAAAGACACTAGGAGTATTTTTCTTACATTCCAGTGTAAGTAGAATAGCGAAGTACATACCTGAGAAGTTTCCAAATACAACACACATCTATTTACATATTTGATTTCAGTGGTGATACATGACAACCTGGGATTTCATTCAAAGGATCCTGATGGGGATTTGAAAGGAGTGCTTCTTCCCTGAATGTTCACAAAATAACTGCTGAAAGCTGAAGGACCTTTTGCTGGCAAGCTAAATTCACAGAGAACAGGAGGCAGAGAGGTTGGAGACAGTTTTCTTGAGCTGAAAATCTCTCTGCTTGCAAGTGTGGGGGTAAATTCCTGGCCCTTTTAAAAGTGATGGGAATGTTTAGTCCATGACTTCCGTGGGACTAAAACTTAACTTGGGTTTCAGAGAGGCTTTGGTAACTCTAAACTTTTTCTAATGCCTGTTGACAGACACAGCAGCTTTTCTGTTGGCTCGGTTGCACATCTTGCCAGCAGAAGAGGATCAGTCAGCTTCTTTTGGGAATGCATGGTCATGGGCTTGCTATGGTGGCATCCAGGAGCAAGGGACACATCTGAAGATGTGTTTTTCTCTCTCACTGTTAAAACTGCAGTATTGCATAAGCAGCAGTGAGATTAGAGGGGGGTAATGTGTGAGAGAGCGAGCTGTTGTGCTGTTTCTTTACCCCATATGTTTTAACCTGCCACAAGATTAAGACTTCTTTGTTGAAAAACAAAGATAGCACCACGGTTTGTGTTTACATTCCCTCTTTGACTCCTTGCATGACAGGTGATGTGTAAATAGGCCTTTGAGAAGAGGAGGATTGTGGTCAGACCTTTCAGACTTTGTAAAATGCCTGGAGATTTGTATATGGTGAAAGATGGTCCAGAATGAAAAATTCAGCATTTGCTGCTCTCCAGAATACTCGCAAGTAATTAAGTTACCCCAATTAAGCTTTGCTTAAATGGCTCAAAACTTAGACCTAAAAATAGCTGTCATGTGCTGCATCAGTGTTGTTCACATTACCCAATGCCACATTTCAGCATGGATGAGGGAAAACAAGCCAACAGCCTGGAAAGCTTTAAAGACAAGCAGAGAGGAGGATCTGGTGAGTTCACATGAGGGAATTTTTCTTCAGGAAATTCATATTCAAGCAATGATAAAGGCAGGGACAGAAAGTGTGTGCTGAGCACCATACACGTCAGAGGCAGTCACAGGTGTTGCCCCGCGAGATGCTAGTTTACCTGTTTCCAGCTACTCCAGCTTTTGCAAGTAGGCAAATAGCCTTTCCTACTGGGAGAGAAATACCAGGTGTGGGGCACACTACCTGTGCTACTTTGTCTCAAGAGGGGCCATCCCCTGGGCGGGACTCCATTCTCCTTTTTAGGAGTATTTGGCAGAGGTTATGCCAAGTCTGCCTGGGTTGGAATTCTGCTTTTGTCTTCCTGAAAGGGACTGGACTTTCGTTTTAGCCAGAGGTTTCAGTGATTTCAACAGGCTTTTGATCCACCTCCAGCTTCAGAAGTTTGGATCCAGGTGGTTGATTCGAGGCTCAGCGCTCAGTTAATGGGCTCTATAAGTTAATAGAGTTTTGTTTTATGGCAGAAGCAGTCTTCTGAGCAGTCCTTGCTTTCTTCAGAGTTGCAGAAGAAAACTACCTTTTCTTAGGGGAATTCAGTCTTCCTCAACAGAACACAGTCTCAGGACAGGATATTTTGTAAAGGACTAGGGTTGTGTCTTGTAGGTGCCTTGGGATTGCTGTGTGGCTGTAAAGTAGTTATAACAGAAGGTTTTGCAATCTCTGTTCTGATGTACCTTAGCATACATCTGAAGATATAAACTCATGCCTGCAGTCTTGTAGTCCTTACTTCCAGGTGTCTTCCTCTGTGTTCCACAAGTGTTTTTTTTTGCTCAAGAGATCCTGCACAGGCATCTGATTATCTCCAAAATAAATTGTGTAGCTTGTCTGGAAGGACTATGTACGTTTTTCTTAAGTATTTTTCTTCTCATTGCTGAAACACATCCAGATTTTCTAATCTTCTTTGAAAATGAGCAGTGATGGGGGAGAGGGTTTTTTTCTGTGGGAGTTCGCACCCACCTTAACTCTCCATCCCCTTGCAGCAGGAATGTGTGAGGCAGCAATGCCACCCTGTCATTTGCAGTAGGATGATTGTGGGGACTTTGTCTGACACTTTTGGTCGTCTTCTTGGATAAAGCAGAACACTCCTTTTCTCTTTGGTATTAAATTTTGACTCTCCTTCACCTTTAGGTGTGGAATAGCTGGGAACCTTTTTCAAGAAGAGTTTATTTTCGACATCTGTTGTAGCCCAAACTTCTTGGCTTTTGGTGTTGCACGTCACAGGAGATGAACAAACTTGACCCAGTGGTTTTTCTTCATTGTACCCATAAGAGAGGGAGGAGAGAAGAAGCCATCACTGATTGTTCAAGAGAGATATTTCAAGAGAGAAATGATGTTTCAGACTGAGTATACTAAGCACTAGTGGCTTCATGAGAATAATTGTGAAAGGGTGGCAGGGAAATTCCAGTGAAAAAAAAGGATTTAAATGAGGGCTTTCTGGCTGATAAGATTCACTTAAAACAGACAGTTCAATGATACAGGATAATTACAACCCTTCTTACAATGGTCTCCAAATCAAATTAAGGAACATCCAAAGTTGGTTGCAGCTGCAGCATGTAAATATAGTTGAGGTAAAACTTGCAACATGATTTGACCCAGCCCAGCCCAGGGAGAAAAATTTAAAAAAAAAAATTGAAGTGAGTTGTATTGTTATGGCCTTAAAACAGCAGTGGGAGCTTTTCTAGGAAGGGTTTGATGCCCACTGTAAGGCTGATATCCAGCTCCAATGTGCTAGTAGAGGTGGTGGATAATTTTTGGACACAGGGAGCTTGACAGAGACAGTGTAGGCAGAAAAAAACAACATATGCATTTGTGCTGTATGAGCATTGCTGAGTGTCTTTGCTCTGAGAATGTCTTTGTTCTACAGTGTGCTAGTAATATCTATTGAGTCTTTGTAGCCAGATTATGAAATAATAGTTACATATATGGATTCTCTGCTGCATTATCAGGAGCTCAGTGTGTCATCATTACAAAGAAAGAAAAAGTTCACTAATACAAGAAGTTACTGAAATAAGAAAACATCAGGGTTGATTTCTCTAAGTGTAACTGGTGAGAGGAAGTCATATTTAAAGAGCTGCATCAGTAGCCCCTGTAGGAGTGAGGTTTTGTTTCTTTGTTTTGTTCTCCAAGGGGAATCACCTCATGACTTTAAAATTCACTGTCTTAGTGAAGCTGTACTGAGGCTTCCCGGTGTGACTGCATGGACAGGTCCAGGGTCAGTATTGGTGGTAAAGAAGGGAAGTGATTTCAGTCTTCAGTTGCTCTGATGCTGAAAAGGGTTATCCAGGAGCTGGACCCACAGCATGATCTCCTTCTCTCTGTCTTTCTGATGAAGAAAGCTCTATCTTCCTTTATGTATGCCTGCCTGTTTCTCTTGTTAAGTGTCAGCATGTCCATGTGCCGTAAATATCAAGACTGAAGTTACCAGGGAATGTGGAATTGTGAGCCATCTACATCCATTTGACATGAATAAATTATGTATCTGGGGATCATTCAGTGGAAGAATCTTAGCTGCCAGCTTCTGCCATGGGTGCTTCACCAAAAAGAGGTGCAATAGCAAACATTGTGCCTTATACTGCAGTGTAGGTGTACATGTACCCTGTTCTGAGCTGCTCCAGAGCCACTGGGCCTCAGCTGAAAGCTTTACCCACTGTGTTCCCAGTGGGTTTTTCTGACTTTCGGTGTAGTACCCCTCCTCAGTAGCAAATGGGTGATGACAGATAGAGGTAATAGCTCAGAGGCCGCTTTGTAGGTAAAAGCTGGAATATTGGAGTAAGTCTCTTACACTGCTTTTGTACCATCTGACTTCGAAGCCTTGCTGCAAGAGCCTGGAAGCGATGTCCAAGAGGAGAATGGTGCAAGTGTTCCTGTCCAAGAGCACTGACTAGATCATGAATGTGCTCATAACTTAATGTCGGAGCAGGGCAGAGGTTCAGAGCTAATGGAAAGCTGGTGTACAACTGACTTACCTTTGAGGGCCAGTCCCAGTTCCTGAACATGACCTGTAACTTCCATTATTTGATCCCCTTTCATTGCAGAGAGGCAGTTTCCAGCAGGATTTTGCGGTCATGTCAGGGTCAGGAGGGGTGAGCAAAGTAATTACCTATAGGCTTTGGGAGCCCAGATGGATTAAACAAGTTTCTGATTTCTTTGAGAGACTTTCCCTGGAAAGTCAGCAGCTTCACCTGCTGTATCTGGATGTCCTTAAAGGCAGCCTGACCCAGCCTGTGGAGGGACACTTTTGTTGAGCAGAGAGTAAAATTCACACAGAGGGAGAAACCATGTGACATTATGCTGCTTGTTAGAAAAAAAGGACTGCAGAATTTGCTACCATTGAGCTGAAATCTAAACAGGCTAAATGGTCCTAATAGTTAGAGAGGTTAGGAAAGCTTGCCAGAGGGTGGAAAGTATAACAACTGCATTTAATAACAATCAAGCTACTCTTATAAATATTTGCATGTGCTGCTTCAAAGCCTACTACACAGTCATTCATGTACTGCAGTTAGAAAGATGAGGAGGGGGGGGAAAGAAAGAGGGCGAGAAGAAAAGGGCACTCCGTGTTTTGTAGCTGCCATAATAAAGAATGGGCAAAGCACCAGAAAGAAAAGAAAAAGGAAAAGAAACCCTCCAAAGTTTAATAAACACAAAAGGGAATAAAAATAAATCTTTGGAGCATTTATTACAAGCCCTTGATGGAAGGATTAGATTGAAGCTCTCAGCGTTTCCAGTGTGGGTGTATGTGTGAAGTCGGCCTGTCTGGCCTCTTCCAACGAGAAAAGAAAAGTTGTTTACATTTCCTAACTTGGGTTGTGCATGTAATTGATTTCTTTTTGTTTCAAAAGCAGAAATGAAAATTCAGAGGGGGAAAAAAGCCTCATTTGGATACAATTGAATTTAGGTCTTTTTTCTTGCCAGAACGAAAAGCCCAACTCTCAGAAGAGCTGTGTCAAACAGAGTGTTTTGTTTCTCCTGAAATGTCAGTACATGCAGTACTTGTGAGGAAAGCTGTGGGAATGCAGGGCTTAGTTCATCAAACACAACTGTGCAAGGCAAAAGTGTCATCTTTTTATGCAGGTTATTCCTGGTTTGGGGAATATCTCCAGCGTGAAACAAACTTTCTATTCCCACTTTTAGTTTAAGAGTGCTTGACTACATCTTGCTCTCCTCCCAGGTGCTCCTGGAGGCCTATATGCCTGTTTGGATGGTCGGTCAAAGAATGTGTTCAGACTCTCCTGTTGACAGTGTTCCAACCTGGAGCAATACTGCAGACTGTTGAGTATTTTGGGATAGGTCTCCTGCACCCCTCCCCTGATGCTTTTCTGCTCTGTTAGAGCAGGGCTGCTTTCTGTCCTAGTTGTTGGCACAGGAGCTTAGAAGATGCTGGACATTGAACAAAGTCAGTAAGAAGCACAGAAACCACAGTATCCTTATGCACTTAATCACTCACATACCAGAGTACATTTTAACCTGGCAGTTCGGACTGTCCTGTGTAAAGCAGCTAATGAAGTTGCAGCTTGTTCAAGGAGAAAAGAAAAAAAAATAATTAAAAAAAAAAGGCTAAACCTGTGATGCTCGATGTTGAGCAGCCTAAAGGGGGGGATGCTGCCTTCACCTTCTCCAGCTGTGTTTTAGAACTCTTGTCTCAACTGCACTGTGATGATTGTTGATTAAGAATATTACAGCTGGAAGTCTTCAGGTTTTTTTGAGGATTGTATTAGTAATTTAAAGATGATAAAATTGTAACCTTTCATTGCATTTACTATTCTTGCTCTCTCCAAAACAAAAGAAATCTGTGTTTTCCTAGCTACAGGAAACATATTGATTTAATTTCACTCGTTAATGATAATGGTTCAAAGAATACTTAAAGAGTCTAGTCTGCAGCAGGGTAACTGTGCTTGCAAACTAACTTGGTCAGAGTCATCCTGGCGTCTACTGGAGTCACTGGGCCAAAACCAAAGGGGAGTCCAGAGGTATCCAACTGAGTCAGAATTGATACAACTGTCAGGTTAAGGTGGAGTCACAAAGAGAGATAAATTGCAGCATCTGAAATCACTTAAAGGCTAATCCAAAACCTTGTAGACTCCATAGGGTTATTTCTAACCATTCCGTTAAAGAAAGTTGTGAGTCTCATTTCTCAGTCTTATGTTGATTAATTTTCACATAAACCCCAATTCTGCAGTCAGCCATTCTTTTTCAGATGAAGGGTTCCAGCATGTAAAAACCATTTTTTAAAACTGTCCATAAATAATGGCTTTTCCTCAACAGACTTCCTATGGATACTATAATGAATGATAGAAAAAAGAAATCAAATTTCTTATGTGGGTTTTTGCATATAAAGATATAAAACTATCTTATAAGAGAGATGAAACTTCTCTAGGACAAGAATTTGTTCTTACTTGTAGAAGGTGTCCTGTGCCTGCCTTCCAGTGGAAGGTTAATACTTGTTTGCAGTGTATATAAATGCACATATGCAAACACAAAAAGACACTGTTCTTCTCTGTTTTCTTTATATATGAAAGAGAAAAAATGTAAATGCACGAATGGTTCAGGAAAATCCTTTCATGTACATATTCACAGATTTGTAATATACAGTATCTAAATTATAGAAACTGGAAAGAAGGACTAAAAATATAGCACAAGAAAGTTCTAGGAATACTGACAGTTAAATAGAACTTTTCAATCTGAAATAAAGTCAAGATGGACAGGGTTGGTTTGTGCCAGGGCAAGTGAATGCTGCTAGTTTGGCTTGTCCACAGCAGACAAAATGGTAGGTTGATGCCTCAAATAAATGACAGGGAAGGACAACTTACAACTCATCCTGGAAACATCAATCTTATATATACATAATTACTATGCCAAATTATATTCCTAGTAGGATTAGGTTTGGCTGAAGAACAAGTAGTAGTCTTAGAGTTTTCTGTAATAGGAAAAATAAATTGAAGATATTATTTCTCTCTTAAATGAGGATATAATCCCTGAACCAAGTAGTTTTTATAAGAATTTGCAAATTATATCAAGATTAGGATCATCATTTCACAAATTTTAGCTTTTCTCAGAAGACTTTCATTTGGTATTTTGAGAGAGACTAGCACTAATGTGTTGTTGATGGGCTATAGGAGCAGTTTTGGTGTAGGGGTAATTTGCATCCATTTTCCTTTGAGTCCTCACTATGGGATTGTAGCAGTTTCCTGTCAGTAAGCATGGTAGCCAAGAATAGTGATTATGATGCCTTGGGGTTTATTTTTGAGCACTGCAGATGTGAAAACCTGAGAACCTTTGTTTCTTTAATTAAATGGAATCATAAGGAAGTCTGGAGCTTCCTGTTCATGTTTATACCTCTTACCTGTTTGATCATACTGAGGGTTTGCTTTGGGAAGTACTCTTTCAGAGGATTTTTTGAAGTATTTTGAGAACTTGTCATGTTTCACTTAAAACGTATCTACAGTTGAGGCCAAGATTATTACTTTATTGTCAAAGATTTTCTCATAGCTACATTTATTATGTGGTCTGTTTGACCTTACTCAAAGAGCTAGAACAAATTGATTATTTAATTTGTAACTCTGAATGGTGTTGCTCATAAATTCTGTTAATAGCAGCCTGTCTAGAAACACTGAATATTTGGAAGAAGGTCTTTAAGTTATTAGTATGTGTTATTGATAAGAATAAATCATTACTATGGATTTATTTCAACTTCCTTTAGTCATTAGTAGTTAGAAATAAAGGTAATTGTACTGGAGTTGATTTCTCCAATCTCTACATGGAAATGATAACTTGTGTGTATTACATCTATTTGGAATCGTAGAATGGTTTGAGTTGGAAAGGACCTTAAAGAGCAGCTAGTTCCAATCCCCCTATCATGGGCAGGGCCGCCTTCCACTAGACCAAGTTGCCAAAAATTCCTTCCAACCTGGCTTGAATACTCACAGTGATGGGGCATCCACAGCTTCTCTGGGCAACCTCTTATAGTGCCTCACCACCTTCATAGTAGTGAGTAGACCCCAAGGAGGTGGGATTCCTGTGCTTCCTCAGCTGAAAATGCCCACCCCCCTCAGCTCCCAAATACAATTTTCCTTTTTTTTTTCTTTTTTTCTTTTTTTTTTTAAATTTATCCACTTCAGTTTTCACACTGTAAGAAGAGAGGAAACCATTCCCTCAGTTTGAATATAGATTTTTATCAGGCCTTAGAATCATTTCATCTCCTCCCTGAGGAGTTTGAGCTTGTCTCCTTTTCTCCTTCCACTCTCTTCCACTGTCTCTTCTCTGAGGAGCTGGGGTGTCAGGCAGGGGTGCTGAGAGTGAGTTTCTCCTTAAGCTGCCGGTCTGGACAGAGTGGAAGGGCCTCAGATGATGACTGAACCCGTTAGGGTTACCTGGGTTGTGCAGAAGTGCCTTGATCCTTAGCCCTAGTCAGGGTTTACAGCTGGGAAAAAGGAAGAGACTGATTTGAAACCTAAATTGATATGTCTAATACTGCTATTGAAGACTTGAGTCTGTTTTTCTGGGTTTTTTTCCTGCTTTTCCCCAATATATAGTAAGGGGTGGTTACATTTATGCCTTTTAGTGCTTACAACTGGTCAAAATTCATGTAATCCTGTTTAGAATGTCTACTATCTGCTTACCTTTTCCTTTCCTTTTTTCTTCCCCTTCTCTTCCAGCCCTTTCACTATAATCAGAATTACTATTTTGTTCCAATAAAATGATTTCGTAACTAAATATGGAACAAAATCTGAAGCTGGCTAATCGATGTTCCGTATTCTGTGGGGAATTGGGCTTCAGAGAACATATAGATCCGATGAGCTGCTGTTACTTTTTGTCTTAGCAGATCCCTGTGAACTCTCTGCAAGCCTGAGGGCATTTGCCAGACACCAACTGCTATGTTTTTTTCCCTATTTATGAGGATTCAGGATTTTCCACTAGTAGGTTGAAAGAGGGAAGGTTTAAACACATGACCCGAAATAGAGTTGGAAGTAGTTGTTAATATCTATTATTATCTATTAATGTGGTATTCTATATAAAGAAACACGTGAGGTTGATTTTTTTATTTTTATTAATTTGTTAATAACATTAAATTGAACATTGTAATCTGAATCATGCTTCAGATATTTCCCTTACTGAGGCTGTCTTGTATTACAATGTTTGAAGGAGCAATGTATCTTATCATTAAAAAAAGTAATAAAATCACACTGCTTTCTTGCAGATGCCATCCCGCCGAACTATTTCAGCCTTTACTTCCGAATCGTCAGGTTTGATGTCTCAGCGATGGAAAAGAATGCTTCCAATTTGGTGAAGGCCGAGTTTAGGGTCTTTCGCCTGCAGAACTCAAAGGCACGGGTCTCGGAGCAGCGGATAGAGCTGTACCAGGTATGATGGCACCTCGGACACATCAAATCCCCATCTTTCATCAGCAAACCCGCTTTGCACCCACCTAGCAGGCAGAATAAACCATGGGGAGAAGCAGTTGGGTCCTGTCTCTCCAAAGTAGCCTCTTATTTCCATGCCTTCCCTAGAAAGGATTTCACTCAGAATTATATGATGCTGAAATGTGCAAACTTTTTCTAGCAGTTGTGCCTCATGACTCCAAAGTTTTGAGCCAGCAGTGTGCCCTGGTGTCCAAGAGGGCCAATACCATCCTGGCTTGTATCAAAAATAATTTGACCAGCAGGACTAAGGAAGTGATTTTCCCTCTGTACTCAGTGCTGGTGAGGCCACATCTCGAATCTATGTCCAGTTCTGGGCCCCTCACTACAAGACAGACAATGAGTCCAGAGCAAGTCCAGAGAAGGGCAACTAAACTGGTGAAGGGCCTGAGAGTAAGTCGTATGAGGAACCACTGAGGGAGTTGGGCTTGTTTAACCTGGAGAAAAGGAGGCTCAGAGGGTGACCTTATCAATCTCTACAACTACCTGAGAGGAGGTTGCAGACAGGTGGGAGTCGTCCTCTTTTCCTGGGCAACTAGTGACAAGACAAGAGGAAATGGCCTCAAGCTGCACCACGGGAGGTTCGGGTTGAACATCAGAAAGAATTTCTTCACTGAAAGGGTTGACAAGTATTGGAACAGGCTGCCCAGGGAAGTGGTGGAATCACCATTCCTGGAAGAATTCAAGAGAGACTGGATGTGGCACTTAGTGCTGTGGTTTAGTTGATATGGTGGTTTTCTGTCAAAGGTTGGACTCCATGATCTTGGAGGTCGGTCTTTTCCAGCCTTAATGATTCTGTGATTCTGTCATTCTGGTTTTTGGCATATAATAATAAGTGACAGAAAAAGACGTCAAAAAAGTCATCCCCAGGATCTCTGTCTCCCGGCACCTGGCCTGTACTGTAGTTTACATAGGAGTCAAATTCCTCTCTCTGGCATGTGTTCAGGGAGAAGCCTTTTAATCATTCCTTGTGGAAATGGAATTAATAACTCAATTCCAAAGTTTAGCAGTTGCAAACTGTCTTCTGTATGGTAGTCCAGGGATTGGGGCAAGGGAGTGCACAGTTCAGGGATTGAGGAGTGAGGAAGAACATGCCCTGTGGCTCTCTCACTCCTGAGTGTTGATAAGATTGATGCCATTCAATCTTTAAGGACTTTAAAGCCATTTAACCTCACTTAACAGACAGTCTGCATTTGTGCAAATATTGTCTAGAGCATTTTCATCCAAAGCATACTTCACTTTGCTGAGAAACGCAGCAACTAAAAGGGGCCCAGCTCCCAGCAGTTTTATACTGAGTAAAACTCATGATTGTTCTGGCAATCTCTGACTTGTTCTGCTGAAAACCTTGCCAGATCCATTGGGTGCAAATTTGAGTTAGTCATCTCCCTCGCTTTCAATGTTCACCTTTTCCTGCCTGGTCTGGTCGAGTGGAAGGCAAACTTTGAGCTGAGAAGGGGCAATTTGGATTCACATTCTTGCTTGAAGAGACAGTATAAGCTAACCATGGAGGCTGACACCAGGAAAAGGCACACTGGTATGTTTACACATTGTTTAAACGTAGGAAAAGCATGATTCCCAGTTGAATGTGGTTCAGGTCCACAGGTGGTCAGTGGGTGCTTGGTTTCATAACTGTGACCTGGCTGCCTTCCTTCCCAATGAAGGAAGAAGGCAGAAAAGTTGAGCAAATAATATGTCATTTGTTGAAAGAGAAAGCTAGAAATGTTTATTGAGAGTCACTGGTGTTGCCTGTATTTAATAGTCCTCAGAGAGAAATACACTGTGGGTCTCTGTGATGCTGCCACACCAGCCGTTGAAACAATAGTATGTTCTGGCTTGACCTCACTGTTCAGACATCCTAAAAGGCGCTGATGGCATCTCTGGGCTTTCTGTTGTTCTACTTTTGAGAGCTGTTAGTCAGCCACCTGAAAGGAGTAGAGCTGTGATTGTCTGAGCTCCATTCATTGCTTTTCCATGTTTGAGGAACATGGGACACAAAGGGTTTGGCAGTGGTATGGAAGAAAAGGCCTTTGCTTGGCTGGGATTTTGCCTTGTGATGAGAAACAGCTGGGGCTTATTTGGGAGAGCCTGACTCGAGCAAGCCCATGGAAATGACTGACACCTGCATCCAAGACAGGTACTTGGGTCCTTTGGATAAATATATGGCTGGTGAGTAAGGGAGTTTCTTTTTTAGGCTGGGTGGGGCATACTAAGTGAAGTGTTAGGTGAGTAATGAGTGCAGGTTATTGTAGGATTAGGTCTTTTCTCCACCAACTAACAGGCAAGCCAAAGGCAGCAAGCTCTAAGCATGTGTTTTGCCTGGCATATTTTAGGCATGTTACTTTGCTCCTTTGCTTGTAGAGAGGCAAACTGTCTCTAGAGCATTTCCCTCTGGTCATATTTTTTCTTGTGATTTTGTATGCAGCTCTTCCTAAAACCTTGTATGGAGGTATTATAGCTCTGTGATGGCCAATCTGAACTGCATGGGTTCCTTGACAGCAGCTCTACTGTAGGAGCATGAGAGTCCCTAAATATTACTGCAACTAATATCCATCACAACATATGAGGTTAACATGCAGTGTTTAACAGGAAAAGCAAAAGCAGGAAGAAATTGAAAAGGAGGGACCCAAGATCCTTTCGGGTCTCTTCCAACCTGAGATGTTCTATGATTCTATGATGTATTGTAGAACAGTGCTGTAGAAAGCATCCTAAAACTTAGTATATGAATCTTAGAGATTAGGAAGAAGAAAATCTGTGGAGATGAAGGCGAAGAAGGATGGGTAGGAGACATTGGTGCCACAGTGATGCTAGAGGAGTTTCAGGGCTGTGTAATAATATATTGATAGTGCAGATAGGGTTGTCTAACAGTAAAGGAAGGCACAAATGTGAGAGGTAAAAGGGGAGAGTGAGGAAGATGTTTCAGTGGAAGTGGGAGAGGCAGATATGTTCTGTAAGGGCTGAAGACTTCATCAGGTATCTGATTCCAACATGAAAAGCCATGCATGGAGAGTGAGCCTTGCAGAAGAGATTACTAGAGGAGTTGGCATATGCAGCTGCTGCTCCTCCTCTGTGCATAAGCAAGACTTCCTGTCTTGTGAGATAGGTGCTGGGCTTGCCAAGGCTGTTGTGCCCAGAAGGAACAGTGTGGTTTTTCATCTTGCATAAGCAACATTTAATTATTAGGGGGTTTTTTCTCCTCTGACCAAGTTTCAGGTTGCCTAGTGTTTTGCTTTGTTGTGGAGATCTTCTTGATGAGGGTTTTTGAAATTCCTCTCATACCTGCAGTTTCAGGGAATGATTGTTCCTTTGTCCTCTCATCTTTCTCAGTCAAGCAGGAAGAGAGAGGCAGAAGTCTTCTGAAGAGATTCATAGCTCTCTTGTGGTTCACTGAAATAGTCTCCTAACTGCTCTCCAAGAGCTTTCTGATTGAGTCCAGTGGAATTTAGTAGTAGTATGTATACCATTGGTGCAGAAGGGACAACATTACCCTGAAGGACTATTTTAGGAACAGCTAGAGACAGATGTGCAGGGTAAATTGAAAAAATAAGCAAGCAGAATATAAATATTTTGTTTCTCCTCCTGATTCTTTCTTTGTGTGGTCCTGTGACCTTACAGATCTCCCCTTAAAATGAAAAAAGAAATGCAAGACTGCACCTTTTCGGCTAAGCTTTCCTCAGGCTATACTTGGCTCCCTTTTCCAAACCACATCAGAAAGGGACCTTGTGTTTTCCTACAGCCCTTGTTTGCACTGACTCCGGGAAGGCATTCTGGGGCTGCCTGGCATGGCAAGCCAGGGCTGTGGCCCCTCATTCCTGGCCCCTGGTGCAGCAGCAGCAGGACTCTGTTCCCACCTCAGAGTCCAGGCTGGAGCAGAGAGTGCCCCATCATATTTATGCTGGGAGTGAGTGGTTATGGATCTGTTTGCCAGGTTTGCTGCCCTCCAGATTTCTCTGGGCAGTGAGTCTTAGAGAGATTAATTCTCGTGGAGGTGCCCTGGATGCATCTTGAAGCCAGTGGGCAAGTAGTAATTCCTGTGAGCAGAAAATGTCTGTTCTCACCCAGAATACTTCTCCCGGTGTTTAAAGATTAGTCAGCCACATCTGTGTGTTCCTGCACAGATGGGAAACACAGTGCACATACTAAGTCTTAGGATGGAAAATAATAAAAATCATAGAAGTAGGAATTAAGGCTGATACAAAAGCTTCTGTCTCTTCTTGGCTATGGATAAGCAAAGCCACAGAGAATTAAATTCTTTAAAGGCACTGTCTTTTCTGTTGTTTCTTCTGCCCAAAAGGAAGGGTAATCTGATGCTTATACTGCTGATCATCAGCACGTTGGAGAGTGGGAAGCTGGAGGGAAGGAAGGAAGCGGTGTGACCTCAGACGTGGCGAGCGCTGTCCTGTGCTTCTCCTTCCGTCCTTCCACTGCACCATGATCACTTCTCAATGTGCACTGAGACTTCAGAAAATATTGAGAGGATCAAGTGCTTTTGGGGAAGGGAGGAGGAATAATATTAAATAAACAAGTTTTAGCATCCTCCAGTGGCCCTTGCTATGTTTTTAAAGATTTATGCCAAATGCAGGCTTTATTGGAATTTGATCAGATAAAGCTCAGTTGTTATGGGAATGTCTTTGTTCATTGGTTTTCTTGCCTGCTTTGAAGACTTCATCACATCTTTCTTTTATTAAGGTGCTTCTGTATTTATGAATAAAGTCTCCGCACCCTTCAAAAAAACCCTTGTCTTTTATGAATAAGCATTCCAAAAAATAAATAGGCACCACCTCAAAGCTGAACTAGTGGAAACCCTCACAGGGTGAAAAGCCATCCTTCAGAGAGCATTGTGGTATTGTTTTTAAGATATTTTTATTATGTGCAGGCAGTCAAACAATAACAAGTAATAATTGCTTCCTATGGAAGTGGTGCCATGTTTTGTTAACAGATCATAAAGCATCACAGAAAATGCAGCTGAAGTGGTGTGTTTTATTGTCATCATTACCTGAGGCTGATGATTACCTCAGTGAGTGGGGATACCTGAGAGGCTGTGGATGGGGAGGATGTGCCATGGGACGTATCACAGCACAGGTTTGGAGCAAATGAATGGTACCAGGTTAAATCCCAAAGGGGGACATCAGATTGCAATGAAGAATTTGAAGCAAGCCAGAGCAGACCTTTGGTCTTTCGATGTTTGGGAGGGCCTAGTCCATGCTGAGAGCTCCTGTGGAGCTTTCTCAGGGGTAGGAAGAGCCGTCTGCCCTCTAGACAGTGGTAACCCCCACTTCTTTAAGGACCTCTCTCCCTACTTGGAGGTATGAGGAAGATGCTGTGGAACATATTACCCCATTATGAGTCAGATTTAAATTTAAACCACAGTCGGTTGTTCAAGTACTTTCAATTCAGACAGTGTTTTGTCTTGTTTTTCAGTTGGGAAATACGTTTAGAGTGAGCTACTATAGATTTGGGCCAAATCTCTGTGGTGCAAATCTAAGGCAATTTACACTGACTGCAGCAGAGATTCTTCTGACTGATCTCCGTATAATCAGGAGCAGAGGGGCCTTGCTCTCTTCTTGCCAAAAAGTGCTGTCTCTAATACCATGGAAGAAAATACCATGAAGCAGGATTTGTGGCTGTGAGCTGGTGCAGGATGTCTGTATTACAGATGTCACCTGGGGCATTTGATTATAATTGACTGCCATCGCTGTGACCCACATCTAAAGTAGTATATTTGGATCTCATAATTTATGTATTACTGTCCTGAAACCAGGTTCGTGCAATCCAAAAGGTTGCAAGGTTATGTTAAATGGCAAATGTACAGTGTTCTTTGAGGTGCCAAACTCAGTATAAAGCGTGGACCTAATAACTTTCTATTCTACCAACCTCTCTCTTCTTCCCTGGCCCCCTCAGCAACAGCGCAGGAGCAGAGGAAGTTAATTTGCTGTGTATTTCAGTTGAATTGCTGTTTTCTCCTTGTTCCAGAATCCCCTTTTCTGGTTCCAAATACTGTATCCCCTACAAAAACATGTCAGTACATTGGAGACCATGTATAGAGTACCCCTGGCAAATAGTCTGTGAGCATGACGAGAGGTATTTATCGCTGCATCATCTTCACTGCAAGTTGAGAGCGTATCTCGTATGCAACTACCTCTTGCCAGGAACAGAGCACTTATTGAAGACAACTTGAAGAAATGGATAATACCCCCATTAGCTCCTGGCAGAAGCCAGTGTGTAGTCCCAGTTCAACACTGCCATGCATAGAAATGTGGGGCACTGAGCTGATAGATTTATTGCCATATGTGGTGCAGGCACTTTTTAGGAGGGGTAGGAATGCAGGCCATGGGTCAGAAAACAACTGCTAGGTTTGGGTTCCTGCCCTTTGGGATGGGATTTGGTGGCGTGGCCACGTTACACTGAGACATGAGCAAGTTTGAACAAAGCACCTCAGCATGGAAGTTACTGGGCTGAGGAACATCAGGTTGGCTTGCTGGCCTTGTGCTAGGGAGCCTGTTGGAGGGGGGAAGGCAGTGCTTCTGTTCTGGGGAGGTACAGGAAACAGTGTGAAGCTTTCTTGGAAAGAAGTCTATATGAAGAAGAATAGATGATAGCACAAAATGGGGGAGTGTGGGAGTGGTTTGGGTGGACGCCTGTAGGTGCTGGGAAGAGAAATCCACAAGGAGAATTGTGAGTTATGGGGAAGAAGGCAGGCAAAAGGAAGGGAAGAAGGAGGAGTGACTTGTGGAAGAAGATGACATCTTAGAAGAAGCACCAAGTCCAAATATTCAGATAGCCAAGAAAGTTGCATGCCAAAATGTTGTAGTAAAATGCACATGAAGATGAGATATGGCTGTCCGGGACAGGATTGAGGAAGAGAAAGGGCTTGGGAGACCAGTGCATAAAGAGGAGATGAACACAGGAGTACCCTTCAGGATCTGGGGGATTTGGCTAGAAGACAGGAGAACCCACTCTATTTTTGTTGACTTTGGCTCCTACTTGTTGATATTTTAATAAAACATAATGTGCCTCTGGCAAGTTAAAGCTAAATACTAGATAAGTTTATGGGATTTTTTTGTTTTGCTTAATTTTGTATAAAATCTTTCTTTGGAGCTATCTTAAAAATCTCCTAAATGGCAGGAAATTGCCCTCAATATTTCAGAATCTTCCAGGAGAAGGACCCCAGACCCGCCCGTTTTTGTTTATTGCTTATACAATGCAGAGTCTTCCTGCCTGCTTAAGCATAAATCAGCCTGAATGGCCTCAGGGCTGTGTCCCCAACTTACATTGCACATGTATCTTCAGTAGCAGGAGGAAGGCCATGCTTGGGGAACAAATGGAGAGGAAATCCCATCTCAGGATCCATTCTCTTCCCAGAGCTCATCCCCTCACTGCAGAGTGATGCAATAAGTCTGTCACAGTGATTCCATGACATACTTGACTTCCCCTCCCTTTTTGACCTGCTTAAGCACTCATCTCTTTACCCCCCTCACACTTCACCTTCTTTTACCTTTAAGCAAGTATCAGCCAACACTGTAAGAGAATCCTACTGCAGCTGTAGCCCATCCAGATATAAAGGAGGTTGGGTTATGTGTGCAATATGTTCTTTTTATTTGCAAGTTTGCATGAAGAACGTGTCTGGCAAGTTCTGAGCAGATGGATCAGAGAGCTATGGGTTTTTTTACAAACTTTGGCAAGTACTCCATACCTTTGTATTTTGGCAGGAGCTCTGCATCTCATATACTGGTCTCCAAAGATTCTGCCCTCAGTTTGAGCCTGATTCGGAGACCGTTGCAAGTAATGGAAAGACTTCCATTGATAAGCAGGGGGGCTGTAAAGCCCTTTAAACTCCACAGCACTGGAGGCAATGTCTGAATTACTCCTTTGCAGAAGTGGTTACAGAAAGAGCTTGAAAATTCACACTGACAATTTTTTAAAAAAATACACAGTCGGTCTCTTGCACTTAGAAGCAGCTAAGATTTTGATAGCCAGTAGATTCCCAGTTATCTGGCAAAAGGTACTGTATGGAGGCTTTGCACTTTACAACATATGTTTTCACATATAATGAGTAAGAAACTGGAGAGGTTTGCAACAGAATTAAGGGTTTGCTTTTCCTTGTGTCCAAGATAGGATCAAAGGCCTCAAGTTCAACCAGGGAGTGAGAAAGGATTGAGAATTAGCATGGTCATTTTTTAAGTTTCAGAAGGAGCTGGCTGAAGTCTCTGAGAGCTGTCTGAGGAGACCTTTGAAATCTGGAACCAGGCAGCGAGTGAATCTTTCAGTAGAGTGAATAGTGTGTAAGAATTTGGAAATGATAAGAAGCTGCCTATGCAGACCTTGGGAATCTGGTTATTCCAGTGTAGAGGGTTAGGCTGGAGTCCCCTGCAGGTTTCTTCTAGTTCAGAAAAAGTTATTCTAAATGGCAATTTTCAGCCATGGTGTGCATAGCTGAACTTTGCTCTGTGTTAACCAGCATTAGCACATCATTTACCACTGGATCTCATTGTTTGGGCTTATTTACTTTGAGTTTACAAGCACATGTCAGGTTATTTCCATTATTTTAGAAGGGCCTTGAAGTTCCAGTGGAAACCATGGATAATGGCTGATAAGTAAGAGGAAGAGTAGTGAGCCTGCCAAGGTGTTGTAATACACAAGAACATCACAGGAGTCTGAAATGACAGAGAAAAGAAGGGAAGGAAGGAAGTTATCAGGGGGCCAACAGCATCTGGAGGGAGGAGACCAGACAGTCCAGAATGAATGGAGAGGAAAAACAGATTTATAGCGGGTTTTTACAAGATAATGCCGTATTTACTGCTACTCAGTGATTGCAGAACCCACACTGGCTGACAGCAGTAACCATTTCAAGTTCCAGGCCAACGCAGGAGATAGGATAGATATTTTTAAGTGGCCATATGATCTTATTACTATGTTTTGAAAGTTCATCAACTTGTTTTAAGAAACTGTAAGTCATCAAAAATATTTCCAAACTGTTGGTGACTCTAATTCTCAAACCGAGCTATAAAGTGCCCTTGTTATTGCAAAAGCTTGGCCTTTGATGGGTGCACAGGGTTTTCTTGGCTGTGGCAAATGTATGTCATTGATGCATCAGCCTGTGTATCATCACTGCTGAACCACATTCAGTGTTTTGTTTGCTTGTTTTCTTGCTGAGGAGGTGGTGAATTTATTAGCCAAAACTATTCCACTGTAAATTATACTTAATTGTAGTTTTCCCATTCTTCTGCATCTGACTGTGGTGACTATAGAAGACTAGAAGTAGATTTTGGCCAGACCATCAAATCTGAAATAAACTAAGCCTGTTGCTGTTCTGGAGCTCTAGTTCTTTGAAAGAACCAGTGTATCTTTATGTCAAATTTTTTCCTTTTAGCTCTGTAATGAGTCATGAAGACAGGCTGTTCTGGCATCTGCTGTCAGTGGTTATTGTCTAGAATACATACACTAATGTGTTGATTCAGTTATCCCCTGCTTTAGCTCCCTAAGTGTATGAGCGGGGGAGTAGGCAAAGGAAAATTTGAGCAAAATAATTATGTTTCTTTTTAACAGAGTCTTGAGGTTTGGAGGTTTTTCTGGTTTTGTTTTTGAACCAGTATAATTACACTGATGCTGAATGCTGCTGTTCTGCTTATATCAGCTTCTGATATACCCCATTCTTTAAAGTCATATTTCTTCTAATTTTGTAAACATTCTGCTTTGTTTGTTATCATGAATTATATAGTGTTCTCAGTGTACTTACAGTTTATAAAATACAGACTAAGATAATCCTTGTCCTTATTTTTATACTCAGAACTGTGTGATAGTTACTTGAGGGTATAAACATGTGTGCCTATAAATAAACAGTTTCATCCTCCAGTATTTTAATGAAGATTTCAGCTACTTGATACTTAAATTTTTAAAAAAATCTACAGTTGATCTGAAAAGCAAGCATAGCAGGGTGGCAGAAGTAATTTAGAAATCAGTATTTTCTGGAAACTCCTTTCATTCTTCTGAAACCAATTTGTGACAAAACTAAAACTTTTCACTGCTGAGTGCCCTGGTCCTGGTTATTTGGGATATACTTCCAAGATAATATCATGGGTGAGCCTCCTCTAATGGGTGAGGAGGAGCACAGACAAATAGCTGCCAGCCAGGCAGAGGGTCTCCCCCAGAAGACTGAGCAGAACACCTTTGGAGGACCCATGAAGAATAGATTTCAACAGGATTTGTAAAATACCAGAAATCTGGCAGGCCTAAGAGAGTGGCATGTGAGTGCTGTCATCACCAAGATCCCCAGCTGGGCTTCCTAAACATATGTAGCTGTGCAAACAAGAGCAATTATTTGTTTGCATCTGGCATCTTCATGAGCCATTTCCTGCAATTAGCTGCATTGTTTATATATTCATGTGTTTGTTTCACCTTGATGTGCTGGCAGTAGCTGCATGTATATGATACCCTTCACAGGTATTTGTAAACTATTTTTTCCCCAGGTGTTTTTAAGAAGCCTCAGAATAAAAAAAAAATATTAGGGAAAGGTTAGCAGTGGCTATAGAAAAAGATAGCTAGAAGGCAGGGCTTAAGTGTACAAGACACTTGGTCAAGAGGAGATTAACAAGTGTACTGGCTGTTTGTTTTCCTGTAAAAGGGGGGAATCACATAAAAAGAGGGTAGAAAAAGCCCAAATTGTTCTTAGAATTTAGAGCACTACTGCTGAATGTAAATTACTCTGTATACTGGGCTAGAAGTCTGCTGGATAACCTTTTGGTAACACTTGTACCTATTCAGCTCATCCCCACAGAATGTGATGCCTGCATAATCCTTTATTACAAAAGGCAGTGTTACATTATCACTCTGTTGAAAGCAAGGCCAAATAAACAGATACACCTGGAAGAACATCCCCACGTTCAGAACCTGGGTTTTGAGTTTGTTGATTTTGAGCTTTCGCTCAAGCGTGTGTGAAGGTGTGCGTGCTCTCTCTCACCTGTGTGTACACAGTTCTTGTGCATCATCAGCTGCTTCTGCATGCAGGTGTTTGAATGTGTTGCTCCTGAGTGAGGGAGGTGGGGCTGCTTGTGTGGAAACTGTCTCCCACTCATGCAAATGATGGAATCTGTGTCTCTGCATGCAGTTGGTGATGCACAGTTCTCCCCCCACCTGAAAACCCTAGTCTTCCACAGCACGACCTATAAATCAGACCAAACTCCTTCTACCTCTTTAAGAGGCAATGTTTGGTTAAGGTGCCAGATGGAAATGAGAAAGGATTAAAGAGGAAGTTTAACTCAGTTGACTTTCTCTTATGTGGGTGGTTTTTTTGCCCCGTCTCCTGTTAATATTTTTAGTGCACTGAAAATTTTTGCGCAAAGGCTTTCGTTTAGCTCCCGCAGATACAAGCTGTTGAGCAACATTTCTGATAACAGTGTTTGATGTGGTTGTGATGGGCTAAGCATAAAGGTAAGGTAGTGCTTATGGGTAAGGCAAGGCAATGTTTATAGCTAAAGGTAATATCTCTTCGAAGACCAATCAGTATAGTTGGAAGAAGTAGACAAGCTTTCAAGCGCAAGAGCTGGGAGGTACAAAAAAGGCTTTTATTCTTTTTTGAAACTAAACCAGTTGATCTAGTAGGAAGAAAGGGCTGAAAATAATGAAAGAGACATTTTTCAGTGAGGATATAGGCTTGAGGGTGTATTGGAAGAAAAGGGTATGTTCCTGATGGAGAGGGTAAGATAAATGTAGAGCAAAGTAAAAAGAAGCAAACCAAAGGGGGGAAATGGAAGAGAGAACCTAAAATGCTTGTTTCATGTAATAATTTGTGGAATACTCATTTGAAGAACATAGTATATCCATGAAAATTTCTGAGACATTCCTACAAAATGGCCCCTTTGTTTACCACCATGTAGAGTGCTATTGCTTCAGTGTGGATGGAAACATAGAATACAGTGTAGGAAAAGAAGTGAAGAATTCTTAATCAGATTATTTTGTGTGAGGAAATAGACTCTGAGGATCCAGCCTAGGATTTTATCATCCATTAGCTTTCCACATTTGCAACAATGTAAGAGAAAAAGAAGGAAAAATGGAAATGGTGAAGCTAGAAGGTCATTCTTGCTTACAAGTAATCAGGTTGTTAAGATCATACATCACCCTAAGACCATAAAGGTACTTAACCCAGGAGAAGAAGATTCAAGCTAATTTCACTTAGTATGGCACTCATCACACTTAATAGCCTTTTCTTAAGAATGACCAGTGCCTGTTTAGCCCATAATGTCAGTTGTGGAAATTATCCCATACTTAGCTCATTCTTCATGATTTTCTTCCTGAACATGCAGCATAAACAACATAGAGAGAAATTTTACTTTCAGATATCATAGATACCACAGTAGGGATAATATCCAGCTCTTTTAATCAGAGAATCATATCCTCTCTGTACAGTGCTGTACAGTTCTGAAACCTGCAAACACTTTTCTAGTCATTCAGCTCATTGGTGAGGATGGATTTTCCTTGTAGCGTTGGACATGTGCAGTGATGATTTCTTGTACTTTTACAAATGCCTTTCATTGCAGGTACACACTGCCAGCCCTTGACTTGTCTTTTGGTAGCAATTGGAATAAAGACTGGGATAAATACATTTTATTTTTGATACCAAGGCACAGCCGAGTCTTCAAAATATGTCTAAGACCAATTATAGTTATCATTAGGAGATTGCTTTTGGCACATTACTTACTTTTTAGTCCTTACATCACTGCCAAAACTGAGGTATGCAGTTTCTGGAGTCTTTGGAAAGATATGACTGTGCAGAAAGGAAGAGAAATGAGCCAAGTCCTTGTGTCCCATTTGCCTCACACCCCCCCCCGCCAGCCCCAAAACATCTTTGCAGAATGACAGCTGCATTACATCCTCAGAAACACTTGACCTGATAAAGACCAAAGGGAAGGCAAAGTTATATTTGTACTTCTCTGGGACTTTCCCAGCATTGATTACTGATTCTCTCATCCCTCTGGCACTTCTGAGCAATGGTAGTCCCCTTGCTGCTGCCAGACTCTCTGTAAACAATTGTTCAGACACTTTGTTTGAAGGTTGCCTCATAAAAAGGAGTCCCAATGTTCACTGTTTGTGTGCCCTTGGTTTCTACTGGAGAACTCAGCATTGCCTTCTAGGAGCACTTAGTAACCTTCTGGACTTGAACCAACATCTTCTCATGACTTTTTGCTAAATGTGTTGATCAGAAGGAAGGCAAAGAGCTTGTCATGTTGCTGTTCTTTTCTTAAGACAAATGTTATTGTAGGAGCCGCACTGTTGGCCTTTGAGAGGTCCAGCACTGACTTGAAATAAATAGGGAGACTCTACATGCTGATTCTACATGCTGGACAGAATCTGATCTTTTCAAGCCCGCCTCTCTGTTTAGTTATGAAAAGCTGAATTGTATTACGATGACATAGTTTCACACCTCTTTTGAAATATTTTTCTTTACATGTATTATGCAGTTTCAGCATGGCTTTATTACAGCAGTGTTTGCTAGATGTCAGGTTGTTCTGGGCTGAGAAAATAGGAGGAAACAATGAGACATTGTTAGTTACTCATTTGGAGATGGACATGGATGGTTAAAGAGAGGAAAAACCCGAAACAGCATATGAAGTCGCACAGCTGGCATGCCAAAAGTTACAAAGTGATGTTATCGTGTGGTATCTTGATTGGAGTTGACTTAATGTTGCATGGCATTCCAGCTCCCTGCATCACAAAACTATCAACATAGTAATAACCAGGAAACCAGCAACCTGTTAGCAGCCAAAAGTCCAATTGGTTTCATCCTAGAGTTAGGGTAAATAATAGCAGGCTATGGCTGTATGTGGGAAGGCACTCGCTGAATTGTTTGACTTGGAGGAAGAGTGTGGGCACTTGAAATTCTAGTCATGCAGGGCTTGGGTTTCTTTTGTACGGGTATTTTTTATTGCATGGGCAATAGCAAGCTTTGCTGAAACATTTGACACAAATACAAATAAAGCTGGCATCAAAGTTTGGATGGAAGCAGCATCACCTGTTGCACAAATACATGTATGGCCATCTGTTTAATGTATGATTAGTACCTGAAATCAAAGGGAAGGCTGAAAGCATGAATAAGGCAATACCATAGGGATTAGTTGTGGGTAAGCAATATAATATCTTCAGTGTACAGACTACATTGTACAGGTGGTACTTTAGCATCTGTTGTAATGCTCTAGCCAGTGTAGGTATTACTGAAGAAGGTAAAATAGTTTCTTTCGATGTTTACTTTGATATCTTGACCGCTTGTACTACAGGATGAGTTTTCAGGGCAGTTCTTTCTGTGGGATTTCTCTCATGAAGGACTGTGTGATGGTATATTTTGCTTGGGACCATAAGCTGATTTCATTAGAGTGTTTTTAAATCATGTTCTTCTCCTTACACACCCCAAGAAAATTCTTTCTAAAAATGTGCATGAATGTACATCTGCTGCATAGAGATTTGAGCTGTAATAGTTTCTTCTGATATTTTATAATGTTAGTGGTCCATTTTAATAGCAACCAGGTAAATGTTAACCTGTAGGCGATCTTATTTGTTGTTTCTTGCAGGTGTTAAAATCTAAAGAATTATCATCACCAGGACAGCGCTACATTGACAGCAAAGTAGTTAAAACAAGAGCTGAAGGAGAATGGTTGTCATTTGATGTCACTGAGGCTGTACATGAGTGGCTCCATCACAGAGGTGACAACAAGTGCTCTTTGCCTTCACTCCTGCCCTAACTGCTCCTCCATTAACTCAGCAGTATTTCAGGTTGATTCCATGTGTAAAAACCAACTCCACTCACTATTATGTTTTGCAGACAGGAATCTTGGATTTAAGATAAGCTTACATTGTCCATGCTGTACCTTCGTGCCTTCCAATAATTATATCATCCCAAATAAAAGTGAGGAGCTTGAAGCAAGATTTGCAGGTAATGAAAGAAAAAACACCAACTTTTTAAAATGTTGTGGTACTTACTGATTGAGGAGGGAAATAAAAAGCTGTTACTACTTCCTAGAAGGCATTCAGCTAATTGAAAACTTGCTCATTTGAGAATCATGATTCTCAGCTGGTAGGAAATGGTATTAAAGGCGCAAGGGTAAAATTATATCATCTGAACAAATTCTAAAATCAGATGACATGAATAAGCTATCTCATTCCTTGCATGCAGCTTTGATGTCCTTAAGAGGCTGTGTTACAGTTTGTAGCAAGCACACAGGATATACATACAGTTTTGGGTTTAGTGAAGTCTGTTGCACAGTAAGCCATCCCCTGTTGGGTAGTAGTGAGAAAACATGCTGAATATTTTCAAAATAAACCTTTTGACTGCTGTCTATCCTAGTACTCTAACAAGTCAGATTTGGTAAAAAAGATTGGACGTTAAAAAATAAAAACCAGTATGTAGTGTGGGTTATAGATATATGTGCTTTTTATGGACAGCAGACAAGGTGATATGGAGTAAATATATCAAGGTCATATAAGCTCCCTTGTGTTTTTAAGCCATTAAACTTTCGCTTTCAAAAAGGGAAATAGTATTTAATTGGCAGTACTGGAGTTATCATTCACCAGTACATATAAAACTGTAGCTATATTAGAACCAATTTTAATGCAAATTCTGTTTATACAGTTCTCATTTTTTAAAGTATAGCGTGATTTTAGTTCACTCGTGTTCCAAGGATTTGAGTATATTCCAAGAATTAAGTTTTCTAACTATTGTTTCACTGCATTGGAAGTTTTTCTCTAAGTAAATACATGTACTGTACGTATGATTAAAGCCATTGTGTTTATTTAAAAAATTCGTAGTATGATGTTTGGTCTCTGTAATTGCAAATGTTACAAAAAGAAAAGTGTATCTTTTTCTGTTTAGATAGTATTATCTGGTTGGGGAGGTTAATTTTCAAAAGGGTCTTAGCAAAAGGCATAACATGACTCCTATGAAAGGCCAATACCTTGAGTCTCTTGCCTGTGTTATTGCCATGATAAGAAGCTAGTAAGGCAGATTGTGTTCAAAGAGAAAAAGCAAAATAGGAGGTCATGGTTTGCCACTTAGAGAAGAAATACTTTGATCAATGTCTTTGCCATGCCCATACAAAAGAAGGGACTAGAATAACTGACTTCTGGGGAAAATTAGCAGATTTAAATAAACTGGCAATGGGAGATGGAGAATTTAATGGGAGATGGAGAATTTAAAAGTATTAGAGAGGAGTGAATGTGATAGAGAAAACTAATGGGATAGGAGTAAGCAGTGGGAAATGAAGGTGAAGTATCCAGAGCAGCTTTAATGATGTTAAAAGGTTTTAAAAGGTACAGAGCTAGTTTAAAGTTAGAAATGCTGCTTTAAGTGATGTGACAAAAGAATCACTGCTTGGGTCATTTGAAACTAAGCAATGCAGATGCAATGACTTAAATTATCTTTTCTGTTACTCATTTCAATAGTTCTGGTAAATGTGCTGAAATGCCATTAAACAGCAGTGAATGTGGGAGGGCCACTACAATAGATAACTTGAGAGCTGTGAATATCCTAGGGATCTTGGTTTGAAATTCCCCCCCTTCCCCATTAAACATGCTCAGCTGACACCATCATGGCCCAATTTCTGAGAGAATATTTTTAAGAGATGGTTTATTTAATTTGTGAAGAAAAAGCAACACAATGTTTATCACCAAAATGTATTTTTTGAAGGTATTGATGACTACACATATTCCAGTGGTGATGTGAAAGCTTTAAAGTCCAATAGGAAAAAATACAGTGGGAAGACCCCACATCTTCTGCTAATGTTATTACCCTCCTACAGACTTGAGTCGCAACAGCCCAGTCGGCGGAAGAAGCGTGCTCTAGATGCTGCCTATTGTTTTAGGTAACTATGCATCTGTATTCAATATACTTAAAAAATCATACCAGCCTGTGAGGTGTCATGCAGTTGTTTATCATTGTTTCTTTACAGTTGGTATTTATACAGAACTCATCCCCTCATTTGCAGACCCACAGGGTCTGTGCAGCAGGTGTCTGCCCAGTGGCCTCCAATCCCACAGAAACAGTGGCAGATGAGAGAGGTTGTGACCTTAGGCAACAAAGGCTGAGTTCCATCTGGGATGATTCCCAGGTGCATTAGTCCCATAATAATTACAGCCAAATTATCACCTCCACTTTGCTCACCTACTCAGAGAGTCCCCTCTGTAGGACCTGGGGAAAAAGACTTGACTAAGTCCTCCAGGGAAACCTTTAGCTTTGTCTCTAAAGCAAGTCCCGCCATGTCAAGGTATCCAATTTCAGTTACAGTATAAGCTACTATTGATTTGATTTGGTTGAGAATTTTTGGGACTCAGACTTGCCTGCCTGTAAAGCATCATTCAGGGAGCGAGCAACTGGATTATTTTCATTCCTTGTGTTGTTTTTGTTATGACCAATGTGTTTGTCTGCACTTTATTTCCAAGGAATGTGCAGGATAATTGCTGTCTGCGTCCACTTTATATTGACTTCAAGAGGGATCTTGGCTGGAAATGGATTCATGAGCCTAAAGGATACCATGCTAATTTCTGTGCAGGAGCCTGCCCATATTTATGGAGCTCAGATACTCAGCACAGCAGAGTAAGTAATGGTTTTGCTAATTTTCAGCTTCTGTTTTATAACTGCAGGGTGAACTATGTTTCTGGGACTGACATCAGCACCAATGCTCAAAGTTTGTCTCAATAACTAAGGATGATGAAATGTGACCCTGTAGAGGAACTCACACATGGCCTCAAGCAGTAGGAATGTATTGACCCAGAGATTTTTTTTTATGTGTTCATCAATATGACGTGGTTGGATTGAATGCTTTTTGTAAGTATGTAGCCTTGGGAGGTGGCCTGGGAAGGGCCTTTCATTATAGAGCAGGAGTGGATGATGGCACAATGAGCTCAGTCAGCAAAGGCACTGAGGAAGGCACTGTCAGAGCAACAAAAGGGCTGAGTGTTGTACCACCTGGTTATCACTTACGTTTATGAGCTGCCATTTCAAGATTAGCACTTGCCATGCTGAATTTCATGAAAATGTACTGATAGATGGCCTTCTTTTACTTCAAAAGATGTATTCTTTCTTGTACTTTGAAAATTTATATGTGTCTGGGATATTGAAGAACCAAATGGTAGTCATCTGAGATGGGACTTTTAGGGATTAGATGTGGTATTTTAGCCAACTGCCTTGGCATGAGTAGTATTCTGCTGTGAATTGCTTATTTCTCTCAACTGTCAGTAGGGATGTCTAGACAGTAAATGCAAGAGGCAGACATTTGCATCACAGTTGTCATAAAGTAAGAATTTCACCCTCAGGTCCATACTAAGAATGATGTCTCCCCTTTTTCAAGCCTTCCTTAAAATACCAGATCCATGTTGGCCAGTAGGGAGAAGTCTCCATGTCCAAGGGACAGCTTGTGTTCCTTTTGGTTAGTAAAAGCGTGATAGGATGTGAATTTACCCCTTTGTAGCTGTCACTGGCTGTGACATTGCTAATAGTACGATGTCAGCAGGCAGAGGTATAAATAAGGTAAGTATATTTCCATGCTGATGTGGGGTAATAGTGTACACATTTTGGAGCAGCACTTGTTTGTAAAGGAAAGAGGAAGAATAACTGTCATGGTCACAAATATGTGGTTTGGATAGTTGCCCAAGGAGTCAGAAGTTGCTTAATAAAGTAGTTAGTGTTGCTGTCCTGAACAGATCTTCTGTCTCTCTAAGCTGCAAATGTTGTGTTGAAGTTCTAGGAAAAGGTCACTTGGTGTTTGGCTAAGACATTAATGGCATCCTCAGGAATACCTATGCATCATCAGTGGCTAACCCTACATACTTCCCTTGCAGAGAACCATGCATGGGAATCCAACGTGACATAGATGATAACTTCACCACAACTGGTTCTCAACGGGAGTAGCTGCATCTTGAGTCCTGGTGCTTGCAGGGTGGCATTAATGAACTTAATTAACATAGCCAGAGGGTAAAAGCAGAGGAGTGCCTATGTTGTGAAGGGCTTACTTCTCTCTTTGGTGCACTTGTAAAGCCAAAATGCTGCAAACAGCAAATGGCAATCTGAATAAACAGATAAAAAACTTTCAATTTCTTCTTTCCATATGAATATAGTGTGTGAGTTGATTCAAAGGGCTACACTTTAAAGGCAGGCTCCAGGCATGTACCTGTTCTGAGGTACATGTACAAAACCGTAGCAAACTCAGGCGTATTGTGACACCAAATTGAAGTGAAGAAGCATAAAAAATATTAAAATCCAGGAATCTTCATACTGCTTTCTGTGGGAGGAGGTGATGCAGAAAATGATTTGGTTGTCAAAGGTGGATGCCTTAATCTGTTTTGCTGTTTCTCCTTCTAGGTACTCAGCTTGTATAACACCATAAATCCAGAAGCTTCTGCCTCTCCATGCTGTGTGTCCCAGGATTTGGAACCCCTCACCATCCTCTACTACATTGGCAAAACACCCAAAATTGAACAGCTGTCCAACATGATTGTAAAGTCTTGCAAGTGCAGCTAAAAGATATCCCCGAAACAGCATGACGTGTGTTTATTAAAAAAAAAATAACCGAGGAAAAAAAGAAAGAGAGAGTGAGAAGGAAAGAAAGAAAAATAAAAACCCAGGTTCATCAGTGTTAAAAAAAAAAAAGAAGAAAAAAGTGGTACTAGTCCGAACTGTTTGAAAGTTTTTGTTTTTGTTTTTTTTTTTAAACTGGCATCTGAAGCAAAACATTGAAGGCTTTTTTCCTACATTTCACCTACACATAGTGTGAGATAGACAAGAAGCAAAGTTAAAGAAAAAAGAAACCTTTTAAAAAATAAACACTGGAAGAAATTTGTTAGTGTTACTATGTGAAAGGAAAAAAACAGGAAAATCCCATGAAGTGGAGTTGCTGTATCTGTCCCGTGCCTTACTTGATCTCTCTGTATTGTTACGCAATAGGCATCCTACCCATTCCTCTTAGTTGTAGAGTTAACAGTGCATTATTTATTTGTGTGTAAAAACTATTAAATGAACATTTCCGTATCGCCATTGGAAAAAAAGAAAACCAGCCAATGTGGACAAAGTGGAGACCAAATAAGCTGCCAGAAATACGTATAAAGCCTAAAGGAACACAAGCTCAAAAGAATCAGAAGAATAATGGTTAGTTTAGTTCAATTAAAATAGAAATCAGTTATTACATTATTGACAAACTCCGCCTTTAAAATACCTTATTTTTTTGTGCCAGCTGCCTAGAGAGACTTCTTGTAAGGTCTCAGACCCTTGTTTTAAATACTGAATAATTTACTAATAAAGGACACTCTGTTTCAGTCTCAAAGACAAGTCTATAAGATTTTTTTTTTTACTGTAAATGATTTAAAATGTCAGTTTAGTAAACCAGTGAAATATTTAACATGTACTGGTCTAATCTTCAGACCTTAATATGTTGCTGTATAGCTATGCTATGGGATTTTTTTTGTTCTTTTGGTATATGTAACCATACCTAGAGTATTACAATAGGTGGGTAGTAAAAGCCAGCTTAATTGGAAACATATCTGTAGATCTCTATTTGTAAACTATTAAAAAATTACCTACTTTATGTGTAATGTGTAAATTTTCACCATATTTTTGTACTCTGTAATACTGTCAGCTCTCATGACTTTGAATTTGAATTTGGGGCTCTTTTTGATCACTCAGAATCATGTGTTTCCCTCTAGCTGGCCAGTATGAGTAGAGTCCCTATATTTTGACTTGCACTACAAATACATGTTTTATAATAATTGCTATACATGTGCTTTGTATATTGTTCATCATTATGACATAAGCTACCTGACTCCCATTTGTTTTTCTGTTTCACAAAAAGGATGGATTAAAGCAATCTTTCCCCCCCCTTCTCCCCTCCTTCTTCAGTTGTCCCTGTTCATAACACTTGAATCGAGATGCGGTTCGGATTTCCAGGCCTTTCAGTTTTCATTTGGCATTCAAACAGATGGGCAGGGAGCGAGGTGTCAAGAGGTGTCCCAGCCTGGCTGAGGCGAGGCAAACCCTTGCAGAGAATGACATTCACCACTGTGCAGAAGGCTGGTAGGAAGGGTCTGCTGTGGCGATGTTTGGGATTGATGCACAGTCAGAGGTCGTGCATCAGCCTGGCATGCAGCGGGGACTTGGTCTGTGGGACTGGTCCTGCTCTTACTGCGGGTAACAGAGGTTTGCCTTTAACTTCTGCAGTGGCACAGCAGGCCCCTTTAGGCTGTTGGTATGTGTGTAAGGATTTGCAGGATCAGACCCTTGATTTTTGCAAGCTTGCTGATTTTTTTTTCAATTGAGTTCATGTTAAAGCTTCTTAAAAAAAAAAAAAGAAAAAAAAAGGAAAAAGGAACATGGGGGGTCCTAAGATTTTTGTTGTTCTTACATGTTTTAATATTGTAGAGGGAGTTAAAAAAAATCACATCACATACTTCATTTTAAAAAAGCCCCAACCTAAATTAGCAAAAAAAAAAAAAGAATCGTGAAGAAAGCACAATCATTTCATTTCACATAATGAATGCTTTTGCACGGCAGAGCTGGAAAACTGCAATACAGGCATACTACTTGGATGGGAAGGACGTTTTCTGTTATTGTCCTGAGCAGTGTTGGGATGACACTCCTGAGCTTGATGTTGTCTGCTCCAGTTTTAAGAAGTGCAATTTCTTTGGCTTCAGCGGAACACTGATGCAAAACTGAAATACCATGGTGGCTTGCACATGCAGCTCCTCAGGACTTCTGTAGAGCCCGTCCTTATTGCCTAGTTGGAAACATAGCCCCAGAGATGATTTAATGCCACCCATTGACTCAGCGCAGAGGAGGAGGTATGTTAGACTTCTGATTTATTTAGTGAGTTGAGATGAACAAGTGAAAAAATCTGTCCTGCTAACACTTGCTTGAGCCAGACTAACTCCAGTGAGAAGATGCACTGAACTCAGTGAAACTCCTCAGGGTAATACATACTCTGGATTTTGCTGTATATGGCAGCAAAATTAGTTTTATCAGGTTCAGTATGAGAACTGTATTTTTGTTGGACAGGAAAAAAGACAAGGATGAACATTTTACAAAACTTAAAAAAATATTTTGCAGTTCTCTGCAGCTCAAAATCAGTTTTGAAAATGTGGAATACTATACTCACTATGCGCTGGATGCAGCTGAAAACTTTGATTTGGAGTTTTTCTCTAAATTTAGGTATAAAACACTATTTCTGTCTGTCATTGCCCCAAGGTTGAGTATTTTTTTCTTTTTTTGTTCCTCAAAATGCACTGATTGTATTTGAAATTCTCTATTATAAAGCTCCTACTTTTTTGTTTTTCATTTTTTTGTTCATTGGGCATGTATTTTCCTTTTATTTACCAAGGGTGTTAGACCTGATCCTACAATGTGCAGAACTTATGGATGAAATTCCCCTCTACAGAGTGGGGTAATGTGAGTCCTAAGCACTGCTCAGGTCTGATGTAAATACCCCTGCAATGGTCTTTAGATGGATCTGCAACAGCTCAAGGACTTTGCTATGGGCCTTATCATGGCGAGGTAATTGCCACTGTCTGAGCAGAGTCCCTTAGAACTGATGGTAAATGGTCAGCATCTTGAAAGATCAGACCCAAGGGGCTGACTGGGGCTGAAGGGGAATCATAGCACTTAGCTGGGTGGGGTTGGACAGCATTTCCTCTGTGTTATAACTGTATGGTTGGCGTGGTTTAAAGGAGAAAAAAAAGAAACTTAAAGGACAGCTGTGTTGTACTTTGGTGATCGATTACTCTGTATTTTAAACACATTGTATGTCTGGTTTTGTGGTGCTCTAGTGGTAAATAAATTATTTCAATTATATGCTGGTGTTGCTTTCATATGGCAGTGTTCTTCTGGCACAGGCGATTCCTCAGCTCTGGCTCAGCTTAATGCCTGCAACGCCTGATTTGGTGTGGGCTTTTAGTGTGTGTGACCTTGACGTGGTTCAGCATAGGCTGAGGTGAAGAACAACCATCCTGAGCATGAATCACATCTGCTGTGAGGATTGCTTTCCCCTCAGGCTCTGCAGTGTATGTCTTGGTCTATAGACAAGAAGTGGCTTCTGGTTGACTGCTCGGAGCAGCAGCGCTGTCCGGTGTGTGTGCAGGACAGGTACTGCCCTGGGTAGGAGCTGTGTTACTCCACAGCCCTGCTGTGCCTGATCCTTCACTAGAACCATACCGTGGCAGGCCTGGTACAGCCGGCACCACTTTTAGGGGCTTTCCTCTCTGGTATAGGATCTCAAAGTAGTTTCTTCCTCATTTCTGTAGTGCTGTGGGAGGTGGGAAGGTGATCTGTTTTCTGATGCCTGTACACTAAGTGATCCCACAGCACTGCATCCCACAGGAAAGCACAGTGAAACAAACTGTTGGGTTTGTATATTGTTCAAAATAGTCCACAATGAGATGAGATGTGGTATCAGAGGAGAGGCAACAGACACAAGTTGAAACATGGCAAATTCTGGCTTCGTGAAAGGAAAATATTTTTACAATGGAGGTGGCCAAGGTGTGGAATGGGTTGCCCAGAGAGGGCATGACTTCTCCATCCTTGAAGATGCTCAAAACTGTCTGGGCAAGGTTCCAGGCAGCCTGCTCCAACTGTGCCTGCTCTGAGCAGGAGGTTAGGCTGGAGACCTCGTAGACCTCTGCCCATCCCCATGAATCTACAAACAGTCATGTTCCAACCCAACCACTACTTCTGTCATGGGCTAAAAGAGCCCAAAAACACTGGTTCTCAACTGTCTCAGTTATTTCAGTTTGCCATCAGCAACCATGTAGACACATGGAAGTGGTTTTTTTGACAGAAAATAGGACTCCCTAGTTTGTTGTAAGTCTCTCTCCATGCACTCTGCAATATGCAATTGTATTATCTAAGCAAATAGGAATTGAGAAGCCTGGTATTGCAGCTTTTCTTTATCAGGCTCTAGTCACTTAAATAAATAAAACTGGTGGGAGGAAGGACTGCAGGATTGAATCATTACTTTTAAAGTTGATAAAATATGAAAATGCTTCCAGACCAGAGGCTGATGAGGAGACCAGGAACTGCTCTTCCTGGTGCCTTTTCTGGCATCTAAGGAGTGCATACCATTTCTTGGCATGAATGAAAGAATATGTCATATTGTTTAGAGTTATTGTGATTAATTATAACAAATGGACCCTGTGGTCTGTCAATATGTTTAAGAATGCAACTTGGGATGAGCATTAAAAACAATTTTAGGAATGATTTCACCACAGTTATGCTCCAGCCTTACATTGATCTGCCTTAATTGATTTCAGTGAGTTTATACAGGCATAAAACTATAGTCCTGCAAAAATTTCTAGATACTAATTTTTATTCTATCTACTTTTAGTTACACAGCTATATGCTTTGACATGAATGTAATCTGCCAGCCTCATTGTTAGCTGAGGAAGTCCTCACACTGCCTTGAGGTGAGAATATTTTGCAGCCTTGTCTGCTGTATTTGTGAAATCAGTGAAGAACAGGAGGGTTTGAGGAGGAATGCTGATTGGAAATTTTAGAAGGGAAAGCGGTCGTGGTGCCTGTAACTAAAAAGGAAAAAAGTAGAGGGAATACAGTGTGCTAAGAGAGATTTTATAGCATGGGGCTGAAAAGATGGAAGCTCTCCCGTGATAATGAGACTTATGCAGAGTATTTTGATGCTGGGCTTGTCTTTTCCTTTAGTTGACACAGCCTCTCCAGACTGTATCACTGAAGCCCTTGCTCTGCTTGAATCAAATTGTGGTTAATAGATGTGGAATATTCAATATAGGAAAAAACCCAAACCATGTAAATGTCTTGAAACTCATTTTTTAGGCCAAAATCTGCCTCTTAGATCAGACAGAACAGATTCTATGAGGAGCCATGAGTTCTGGAAGAAAATAAACCAAGAGGTTATGTAATTATATGTGGTTATAAAGTAGATGTGAAGTAATGTAGTTGGCTTGTCAGTGGGAATGGGTGTAGCAGTAATTTCTTCATCTGTATAAAAATAAAATTAAATGGAACAGAAAGCTGATGAGAACTTCTAATCAAATTTGATATGCTCATTTAATGAAGTAACCTGCTGGAATCTAATACAGAACCTCTGGGGTATAAACCTTTCTTAAAACATATGGTGGTCCAAGAAACAAATATTACCTTTGAATGGGGGGTTTTAGTGCCAAACCAAGATGATGGCAGGAGGAAGGGTCAGTAATCACTGATCTTTGGGTCTCAGCACTGTTTGCACATACTACAGGCAGGTCCTGATTTAATTAAAAAAAAATTTGCCACAAGAAAGATACAAAGGGCAAATGGGACCAGAGTCTCTTTTTATTCAGTGAAGTACACCATGAGTCTGAGAAAGGAGCTTTTCCATACTAATTGATCCAGCTAATTAGAGATGGATGAAATCAAAATGTTAACATGAGAGTACACATTTTACTTAAGGCAAAATCAAGTGATTGGGGCTCTGATGTAGTGTTCAAAGCTGAGCCATTTTTATGAAATTCTGTTAGATCCAACCCCTACCACTGGTTTATAACCAAACTGCAATCACCAAATTTGTTGCTGGGGTGTGTAGGGCTTTTAGCTTAAGATGTCAGAAGTCCTTGCACTTGAATAGCTTTTACCGTGCCAGATGCAAGTCTCCCAGAATAGTCTTGGCTTTTTTTTTTCCCCAAGCACAAAGACGCATAAATCTAATTGCCATTCATAGAGATGACATTTGGAAACAGTCAAAATGTCCCTACACATCAAGGTGCTTCCCAGAGAACTGGTAGTGTTGTAGGTCACCTCATTCTTCAGTGATTAAAAGACCAGCATTATGGGACTATATGATGGGGTTTTGCCTCTGCGGGAACTCACGTGAAACAAATTGATGGCTTCATTCCAGTTCCTAGTGTAAACTTGTTGGCAGTCTCCAAGGATATGCAGACTAAATTCATCCATCAAAAGCAGAAAATATCCGGAAAAAACTGCTTTTTTTTTTCCTTTGGAAAAATGTAAATACACAAGACAAAATATGCAGCAGTTCATGGGCAAGTTATGCATTCCTCTGCAGTGTGTAACCTGTTCTCAAAGAGGTGGTCTGGATCAATTCGTGAACAGTTGGGAGGGAAAGATGGACTTTGAGATACTCTGAAATATACTGTTTCCTCGCCTCTTCTATGAAACACTTAATTAAAAAAAACCAAAAACCAGAAGGCTGTCAATAAGCATATGGACTGACTTTTTTCACATTGATACGTAGCTATGATGGATAAGACAGGAGGTGAATCACAGCAGATTTTGTCAAATACAACCAACTGACGTACGCAAAGTTGGGTCACAGAAAGCAGAGGGGAAAAGATGAACACAACAGAAGGTTTCTGTCAGCATAAGTACAGGCCCTACATAGCACCACAGGAAAACTGTACTAGTTTTTGTTGTACTTTTTGCTTTGGAATGCTTCTGTAGCACAGAGGGCCATGCTTTGAGAAAAGGAGCGTCTTCAGGGAGGTAGGAATTTACCTAGGAATAACTGAATGTCACTGATACATTTTGAGATCATTATCAGTCAGAAGACATAATTTAAATGAGCTGTTAACAAGACCTTAATTAACTTTTCCTGTAGCTAAGCACCCCTAACTGCTCTCCTGGCCTCTATCTCTTATTTTAATGTTAAAAGTTCCTCCACTGCTTTGTGGTAACAGATGGTGTCTATCAAGTATATGAAATCTCAGCGAGTATCCCAAGGACTGAGGGAGAGATCTCAAGCATTAAACCTCCAGGTTTCTTTAGTTCCTGGTCCCTTAAATCAGTGCTGTAACACACCAGATGCTCTGCAGGCGGTGCACAAAGCAGGACCTCAAATGCACTCTCAACAGTGGGCTATACATGTAAATGCAAAAATATTCTGTCTTGATCTCCACAAGATCCTCATGGACTCATTCAAACAACTGTCTCACTGATCAGACCTCCTCCCCCACTGTAAGCAGTGCAGGAGGAATCACCCATGCTGGGGGAATTTATCCTTAGAAGCTGATGAATATGTTTATGCAAAAATATGTGTCATGAGTTGCAGATAGGAAAACCCCATCTACACACTTGCAAGCAAGAATGTACATAGTGAAAAAGGAAAGAATCAAGTCATGCTTGATTCATTTCCGTGGATACATAGATTAAAGTGGTGTATATAAATTTAATGGCCTCTTTAAAATTTGCTTGGGCTGCAAAGTTTATATTTTTTTTCTATATTTGTAAGCCTCTCCCTCTATTTGCTAAGTATCTTTGCACTTTCTGGATAGTTTCACTGCTTATATTCTTAGCAGTCTTACTCTATGGCCCCAGGGAGGAAAAAGGAAATTTCAGAGACTGTTTCACTTCTGGGTTACTCCAGCGATAGCAGTTGGGGTTTGTAACTTGCGTTGCTGGATGCAGGAAATTACTTTTGGAGGCAACTGAGTTGAACTGACTGGTCTTATTCCCAGCTCTTTTACTTCAGCTTTACTCCAGCACAACTATTTCAACAGGGGACAACCCAGACTCCAAAGTCATTTGTCTAGGAACAGTCAGGCTCAGTTTGCCATTTTACTAGAGCCTTCACACAAAGCACGTGTGTTTGTAAATATTTGAACACTGATTACCACAGTAGCCTGCAAGAAGGAATTTCTATTGCATATTTGAGTTTATATTTGAAATCTAGGAAGATGATGAATATGACAATATTCTGGAGAAGGAAATTGATCTTATTATCATTTAAATGGGTAGATTTTACAAGGTGTTGGTGCCATTTTTATCTCATCCAACAGTGTTGAAAATAACATTCTTTAATGCTGGATTCAGTTCTTGTGCTGTATTTATTGCATGGGTGTAATATATAACTATAGCTTGGTAAAACTATCCTTTCCATAGTTGCTTATAGTTCTTAAGTAGTTTTCAGTCTGAACTTTTGATATTGGAATTCAGCCCAGAGATAAATGTGTCTACAAAGTTTTATCAGACTTTGTTGAGATATCTTTGACTTCTGAAAGAACAGGTAAGTATATTTGCCTTATACTTTCCAATCCGAAAGGCTGTGCACTCATAGCTCAGCTTGAGAGCCGAATTCAGTCATTCACATATGGGGTCATAGTCAGATTAGTGTATCAGTTTTCATTTCAAACATGAAAGCAAGTTCCCAATGTTCCTGATGGTAAAGAAGTAATGAAACCATGAGCTGTGTTGAATTAACATGGCAACATATAATTGAGTCTGCAGAATTACCGAAGCAGAGCACTGAGTGAAGTTGTGCTCTTTGTAGCTTTTCAATGGAGAATATGCTCTTTTCAGAGGAATGGCCTTTCCCTCATGCTTCTGGCATACAGCCAAAAAGTCTCACAAGTGAAACAATCATCATCTTCTTTCTTTGGTACTTATGAAAATGTCAGGATTTCAGGTTCTTGTTGAGGAAAAAAAAATCTGAGGAAAAAGGAATAGCTAGTCACCTAAACTGTTTTCAGTCTTGACAATATTCTTTCCAGAAATAAAAAAAAAATATACTCTCCATCAGGTAATGGGAAGGGATGGCAGATGCCAGTTAAAGGAGTTTTTAGCTGCAGTTCTCACTTGCAATTGGGCCTTTATTCACTGCTGAGTAGTGGCAATTTGACAAGAGAATAAAGTTGTGATGGCCTTCTGAGATAAGGTAGATCGAAGAAGAAGACAAACTATGTTCAGACACGTCTTGATACTCAACCACTGTCTGACCTAAGAGAAAATGTAAGCGTGAAGGAATCTCATTCAGCAAAAAATGACCACAAAGAACAAGAATTGTAAGCTGCATCTCCAGAGACAAACAGGCAGAAGTAGAAGGTTTTATACCAAACAAAGACCTGCTTAGGAAAGTGCAAGAGCAGTGACTATCTCTTTCAAGGCCCTACAAAAACTGATGACACATCCCTAGGCTGGCCAGGCACTGCGTGGGAGTAGCTTCATCGCAGTCTAGTTTCAGCTTCCTCATGCACTTGGGTTACTTGGTGGTATGTGCCTGTCTCTGAATCTTGATTTATTCCTTTGAAATCTTTTCAAGAGTGATCTGCCACAGAATGTGTTTGTATAAAGGGATGAAAAGTAGCAAATGACCAAATGAAAAATAAAGGTCAAATAGGCACTTTCTGTGTGAATCATCATTGCACCCATATTTCCTGCTGGAATAATTACAAGATTTGTTTAGTAGACTGTGGTTCTTCTGATTTATTCCAAATCTGTTGTAAATTACTGACTAGAGATTACACACTCACCATCTTTGTGCTAAAATAATTCCTAATCCATATAAAATATTTTCAATTTGTTTTAAGGGAACTGTTTCCAGAGGCTAAAAGACAAATCTGATTCTCGTATCTTGTCATTCCGCAGCCTGTCTTCTGAGGTTTGGCTGTGTCAATGCCATGAGCACATGGTGTTGATTTTCTTGTATCTGATGTTGACATCTCTTGAAACAGTGTACAGCATTGAAGTTTGTCCATCAGTTTCCTATGTAGATCATTGATATCTAGGAGAGATACATGTGAGTTTGAGTAAAGTGGGTGGGCTTGCAGCTGGGTTCCTCAAAGTGAAAGAAGGCTCCCAATATCCTAAGCTTGGAGCCCATTCCCCAAAGAATTTTTTGAGTTCCCAGTCACAGCCACCCCTCCACAAGTCTGCCTACCAGAAACCAAACAGGCCACTGAAGGTACCTTTCATGATGAAAACAGAGTAGCAAGGCCAGGAAGCTCTTAGATGTGTTTATAGACTTGAAAGCCTAAATATATTCACAGCTAAGGAATACTTGTATGAATGCAAGTGATCAAGTAGGGCAAAATTATTCTTGTCTCAAAAAAGCAAAGGAGACATCTCTGCAGAACTCATAGGGAAAGAGGCTTGTTAAAAGGGGGACATCTCTGAAGGTGTTCAAGGCCAGGTTGGATGGGGCCCAAGGCAACCTGATCGAGTGGGTGGCATCCCTGGCCTCGGTGGGGGAGTTGGAACTAAATGGTCTTTAAGGTCCTTGCCAACCCAAACTATTCTGTGATTCTATGATTAGCTCCAAGTAAATCATAAAGTTGACACTGCTGAAAAGCCATAGAATTTCCAGCATTCAATTAATATCTTATTTGTTTGATTACTGTATTTTCGGTTCTCTTAAGATAAAATTTGATGCATTTGCTCAGCCTTCAAATCCAGCACTGGTTCCCTGCTTAAATGAGAAATACTGTGTTTTTATATTACTAGTTTAACTCAGTAAGCAAGCAGAGATCAAAGAATCTTGAGAACTACATTTAATTATAATCGCCGCCACAAATGCCAGAGCAAGATGTGGCTCTGTCATAAAAGAAAACACAGTAAAACAATATTATGCAGTTTACAAATTCCATCAAACCACTGTACAAATAAACAATGCTACTGAATCACACAACAAATCATCTTACAATTAGGCCACACAAGACCATCTGGTTTGCAAACCAGCCTACGAGCCAAAGAGGAAAACTTTGAAGATAAATATTGCCATATGTGGAAGCCCAGGAAAAATATTACTTACTAGCACGGAGCATCATTTTGAAATGTAATTCTCCGTGGGAATTGAAGAGTTCTTACTGAGGCTAATGTGTTTTGCAAGAAACCTCACAAAATGGAAGCATAAGGTATTACAGATAGGCCCAGAGACTGTGAAGGAATGAAAGCCCTTTAAAAGCAGCTGGATTTAGCCTGTCTGTTGATTGAGCACCTAAGTTAAATTGGAAGTTTTAACATTTTGTCTGTCCAGGACGTTTGTCTAGTTGTGTAAGGGAAACATCCTCTTCCTTCTCAGTCAAAGTGTACTGATAACAGTAAAAGGTAGAATTTGGTCTACGTGACTTTTGAATGGCTAAAGTAGGATTATTTTATCACTCCTTATTATACTGATGATCAGAAGTTCTTAGTATTCTGATGGACAGCTTTGCAAAACTCCAGGTCTCAAGAGCAAGATTTACCAAAGCAAACAGACGTTTGGAACGTCTGTCTTCAAGTCACATAATGGTTGTGCAGTTCAGGAGACTGGAATTCAGCATTCACTAAAAACCAAGGCACTTTAAGACATCTAAAAATAGAAATCAACAATCAATCAAGATGTCTATAATCATCTCTCAAAGATGTTGAGCAATGAACATGTTTTTTCTGAAGTCAGTGGTAAGTTTCTCCTTAACTTTGGTAATTCAGGGTTGGGTCCTGGAGCATAATGGTTAGAAAAGGATAATATAAAAAAGAAGCAAATCATAAAAAGCACAAAATCAACATCAGCCACATATCCATCTGAACAAATTTTGATTAAAATAAAAAATGCAGAAGTGTTTCATTTGTTCGAAATTTACAGTCTCTGTGCAATTCTCCTGGTTTGTTCCCAATTTGTTTTACCTTATGTCATGAAAGACCATGAACATGTGAAAAGGGTTTATCTTTCATGTTTTGAAACAAATAAATGAAAAACAAAGTTGAAATATTAAAAGGGATAGTTTAGGACATTTATAGAATTATAAAATATGCTTTAAACTATATTGGTTTATATGCATTATATAGGGTATAAAATTGCTTGAAAGCTCATAATTGACATCTCTGGCTCATTAAATGTTTTCTTTCTGTCACAGGTATTTCTCATAAAGTTGATCAAAGGTTTGGATTCTGCAGAAAATGGCTCATATGTTAAGAATAACTCAGAAGTGCTGAAGTCACATTTTTATGCTTGCAGGGTTACTAATGAAAGCTGTGCTCTTGGTACTGAGGTTTTAGAGATGGGTTTAAGCAATGTTTTTACAAACTAAGAGAAAAGCTTTAAAAATGACGCCCTCACCCCCAGTTGTCAGCCTCAAGGCAAATGTAACATCCCTTCAGTTGTCCCACTTTAAAACTTTTCCCATCTGTTGTGTCCAGTGCATCATCCTTTAAAGAAATTATATAAAACTAATTGGGGGTTATAGAGCTTTTGTTTCACTAAGATGTGAAGTTACACATGACTGTGTCACATCTCAAGCTGTCCTGATGCACACTGAGCTTTCGTGCTGGGTCGAAGTTTGCTGCATTAGTTCAGTCCAGTGATTTCAAGGGAGGTCTGATTTACATCAGCACAAGTCTGAGCCAGACTTTGATAAAACAGAAAGAGAAACAAAAGTGTTGTTGGCCTGACTTTGGGTGGTAGTAGCTTTGGGGCATCTGAATATTTCATCATATATTCAATAGATACTGCACATCACAGGGAACACTTCTGTGCTTTGTGTATATTACCAGATCATGAGTGCATTTCACTCTCTGAAGTTTCTCTAAAGGTTCCTTGGATCACAGGGTGGAAAAACATGGCCTTCTCTAATCCAGCTAAAAAACTCAGTCTGTTCTCATGTTTGCTGGCTGATCCCTTACATGATATGAGGTGTAGTCCCTGCATTTGCAGGCTGTTTGGACCAAATGGCCAATGCAAAATGGAAGATCTCTCAGCACCATTGGACAGCAGTTTTCATGGAGATTCAAAAGGAGATATACAAAGGTCTGCCAGTATACATCGTATATAGATCTCAGTTTTGTTAGAGTTATGTTGATGCCATGGATTAAAATGGTGAGCAAGCGTGGGCCTCAACTCCCAGTCTTTGCATTACTTACTGTTTTTTTTTTATTTCAGAAAGCAGCAATTACTTTGCTGGCAATTATAGTAGTTCTAGACCAATACAGAGCAAGAGGAAGACCTGATCTTTTCCCTTTCACCGAAGAATAGGTAGTTAAAGCTGTGGAGAAAACCAAGACAAGTTTTCTCACTTCAAAGGATTTTCTCTCCAGATGATTATGGTCTCAGGCTTCTTTCACAGGTCTACTCCAGTTTATCCTGGCTGGAGATGTGCTCATGGCTAGGCATCAGCACTGACCCAGAGATGGCTTAAAACACGTATGAGTCACAGAAAGGAGAGTTTTGGATGAGAAATTTGGAAGGGATGTGATGAGGTAGGGCAGGGCAGGGCAGGAAGGAAGAGTGCCCATGGCTGGCAAAGAAGGGCACTTTTACGGGCACTTTATCTCTGTGTTTCTTGGCCTGCTGTCTCCTTGTCTCCCAGTATTTCCACCACAGCACAGGCTTCAGCCCTTAGCATGCAAACAAACAACCAGAAAGATGCCTTCTCCCAAGTGCTGGATTTTGTCTGAAATGCAAGCATGAGATGAAATCTCTCTCCTCCTTGCTGAGGCCTGTCTCTGCAGCTGATGTTGAACGGCACTGAGTCACAGCAAAAAACATCATGAACTCCCTGAAGCCAAAGAAATCCTTGCCAGCATCCCAAAGGGGATTCCCAGGCACCTCACTTGTGCAGCGCCTCTGGCATCTGGTGGTTTGCCCAGCTTTATTTATTTATTTGTTTTATTCACCTCTGTTTTGTCTGGAAAAGGCTTATCTATTTCTCCTCCTGTAGCTCAGGTCTTTCTTTCAGCCTCTGCCAAATCCTAGAGCCATGTGTTTTGTGAGCCTCTTTGGAGGAAGAGCCCTCCTGCGTCCCTTGTGCGGCTGGTCAGCAGCCAGCTCCTGGGAGGTGACTGGGACCTGTAAGGAGAGGGATTTGGTTCGATAACTGAAGAGAGAGATGTCAGGTAGAAGCTGTGATGTTTGGCAACCTGAAAAGGTTGTGGGGCTGAAATATCACTCTGGGACGTGGCTTTAGCCCTGGGCTGGGCTTCTAGCAGGCACACAGCCCCCTGTCACACAGAGATGATGGGAAAGGCAAATAGGATGGAGAGAGGTGAAAAAGCAATGCTCAGTGGCATCAGAAAACTTCATCAGGCTATGAATATGGCCTCTAGCATGTGGTATGTGTATGCTAAGCACTATCACCGAAAGCCACTGTTACCCTTGTTTCCTTGGGTGGATGCAGTGCCAGGGGGTGCCATTCTCGCTGGGAAAAGACTCTTAGCTGCTGCCACAGCCAGGCCTCTGTCATCCATGGAAACATACCAGGTTGATTCATCTCTGTGTTTTCCTCTGTGCCTTGCTTAGGAAGCTCCCCAAGTAGCATCCCCAATGAGAGGGGTTGATGGTCAGCACACCCTTGGCAGTCAAACTGCAGTGGGGGGAAAGGATTGGGTCCTTCCTCCATTTTTGGAGTAGCTCAGCTTGCCATGGGCCCATCTGTGCTCTCACCACAGGCTCAGACCCTCAGGGTGCAGAGGAGAGCATCGTCAGCACCACTGAGATCCAACGCCCTTCACTGCAGCGGCACGCGCCGCACTGTCCTGACGTTAAATAAATAGTAGAAAAAGAGAGACAGGGAGAGAGAGTGAGAGAGAGAGTGAGTGAGTGAAATGTACACCCTCCATTTCACACAGTGTCCAGAAAGCCTGGCTGTCAGCATCCCGCTGGCCTCCCTCCAGACAGGTATTCATTACATAGATTTGACTTTTTAAATACGATAGAAATGAGAACTGCAAACTTAATATGTTTTTCTTCTTGGGAGATGAGGGGGCAGAAGGGAGGGGAATAGCGTTTACCTCATAATTTCCCTTTCTCTTCCCCCCTCTGTGTAAGCCACATTATTCTTTCTGCAAAGGTACTTGGGGAAACTTGGTAAAATTTTCCCTCATGCTTGAAATTTACTTACCCTGGGTAACAGGAAATGTGGTGTCTTGTGATGTAGATTGTTATACCAGATGGTAATCTTAGCACATGCTATTTGTGTAGATCTGCGGTGCAAGTGAGTCATCATTTGTAGCTGACCTTCACTGCTGTGAAAATACTTCTTTCAATAATAACAATAACAATAACAAACAACCTTTTTGCAGGTTTTGGCTCTGCCTGGCGTGAAGACAAGGGCATGCTGTGCAGCCAGTGAAGGTGGGTCCTGGGCTCCCGGCAGAGCAGAGTTACAATCCCTCTGGACCGGGATCCAGGACTCGTTACGAGTCTTTCCATTGGCTCTGCTGAGCTCTGGATCAGGCCCAGGTCGTGTTGCATCACATTTCTTACAGCCTCCTTACGTTCCCCTCTCTGCACTCCTCCGTTGACAGAAAGTACTTGCCTGTTTTCTGCCATATAGGAAGAGGTGCAGCTGCATAATCAGACCCAAATAATGGGATCAGCTTGCTGCTCTTTTCAAAGTCCCCGCAGCATGCTGAATTTAGGAGGAAAAGTGTGAGACGCATTACCCCTGAATTGCAATTCTACTTGCAATTTCTGCACCTGAAAAAGGAATGTTTTCACCTGAGACAGGTATCAAAAATCCTTGATATTTTGATGGAGGGTATCAACTTTTGCTGGAGCCTCCCACAATGTTTGTGTCAGCTTAGCCTTTCTTATCCCTTTTTGTTGTCATAATTCTGAACACAGGTTCCTGCTTCAGCAAATCTGCAGATCTAAGCCCAGATCCTGCAAAGACTCTATTCTATTGGTGCAAGATTGAGCTCATATATTGAAATTACAGTTGTTATTAGTAGTGCCACTGCAGTCCTGTAGAAATCCAGACATAGTATTTGACTCCAGTGTTTCCTGCAGCAATGAATTCCACTCTGGGAAGAAGCATTTCCTTTCATTTTCCTGAAGTTGTCCTTCTACTGTGGGATTTAAGACAAAGATTCGTTTTTCTTTCCATTAAAATTAAAATACTGGATGCTAGCAGAAAGTGGTTTCTGGCCCTTTGTAAATACTGAAACCTCAGACCTTACTAGCCGTGATAGCTTTCCAGAGCGATTCTTCCAGGCATTTCAGCATCTACTTCACTGTGTCCTAGGAAAGAGGGTGAGAGTTTCAGACCAGGGTACCTATTCTACTTAGAAAGCTGTTTGGTAAAATAAATAAAGCATTTAAGTAGGGAGAACCCAGAAGCCTATCATATGTCAAACTTTTCAAAACCAATTACAACTCACATCTGATAGAGTGAAAATCACACTGGCAATTAGATCAAGAATGGCTGATTAAATTCCTCAGGCTCCCCAAATCACAACGCCAGTATTTGTTTCAAAGACCTTATAATTACTGTATTTAAAAGGCTGTTATTCAATACTCTCCTCTAACTCTGAATTGCTCCTGATGTCAACTCGAGGTACATGAAATTCTGCATATGGCACATGCTATGTCAGATCAGCGCACATGACCTTCATTGCAGCATGTATATCTTTTGCTTTGTACTAATCTTCTCTTTCTAAAATTAGAGTAGATGGATATCGTAGAAGAGGCAGTAGGTCTGATTAAAGGTCTATTAAATCAGTGGAAAAAACTTTCATCTTCTGTGGATGTTAATGGACTTTCATTCAGGTCCATTGTGACTGATTTTGCTGGATCACTGTTGCAATAAAAATGCCTATTTTCTAATGCTGAACTGTACTTATCTCCCAGCCAGAGAAGTACAAGTGACAACATACATTCAGCTTAACCTACTCCACATTTTTCAGCTGCTTTGATGCCTTTAGATGAGAGGATCTGATGAAGCAGGAACCAGTTGCAAAACAAAAAAAAAAAGACTTTGCAGTGCTGTGAAATTGTGTATTTCTTCAACAGCCTGTTTTGTTCAAGAGAATGTCATATTTGTTACACTGTCTTGCTGGTAGCAGAGATAAAGTATTTTAAAACTGAAGTCCATTTCTTGCTCTCACATCCAGTATATGCAGCCCTTGTAAAAGACAGAAAAATTCCTGATGTTTGAAAAAGTTGCTTTTGGTGCCAAAACAGACAGAAAACGTCTATGCTTCTGTAGAAATGCAAGGGGAATAAAGCTGTTTCTAAGGGGATAAATGTCTCTCCTATTTCCTATTCCCTGTTACTTTGGTTACTGTTACTTTTAAACATTCCTAGCATTTTGCACACAATAAAAAAATGGCAAAACCCCTGTTCATTTCTAGACACTATTTTCAAACCAAAGCTTCTTGTGTCGAAGAAAGGTGTAAACACCAAAGTCCATCCCACTCCAGTTTAGCAACCCATCCTAAGTGCACCTCTTGCCACTCTGCTTGTTGAAGGAAAGACATACAGGGAAAAAAAAAAAAGAAAATAACTAAACAAGTGTGAGGACTTGAAAAACATAATCATAAGACCCAGTGATCTGACCATTATGATCGCCATCAACTTCATTTCTTCCTTCTGTGGTTCAGTCCATGATGCAGGTCCTACATATGGCCATGCTATGATATTACATACAGTGTTCAGTGGTGGACAGTGCAAAATGGACTTATTCCTTGCATCCAGCTATTATCATCTACTACACTCTTTCCTCCAAAACTGTTCTTCAAAGAAAGCAAACAGCAGGCAGTCCCAATCCCCATTCCATGACTAGAGTCACAAAGCAGTGTGTCCACATAAGGACAAAGAGCTTACCAGTAGGAACATTTCCTGCTGACAGCCTTCATTGCTGTCCTGCAGCTTGTGTTTCTCTTATTTATTTAGGAATCTATTTCAGCTTGGTATTTAGCTGTGCTAATGAGGAGAGCAATGTATCCCCTGTGCCATAATCTGTGTTTGGTTCCACCCAGCAGGTTATAGAGAAGGAAGGAAAACAGAGTTTCAGTTTCCCACTTGCTTGAAACCTTTCTTATGTTTTCCTGCAGGACTATGCTAGCATCTCATACTTTCTAGGCTGAAATGCTAGGTGAACTATGAAATGCACACAGCCTGACCTGCCTGTTAGAAGTCTTTGCATACACTCTCACAGCACGAGCTGGACTGGGCTGGGGTCAGGGCCTTGGGACAGTAACCATTGTATCCTGTCTGTCTCCTCACAGGCTCTTTCCACTGATTCCTTTTGTCTGTGTGAGAGCAGTTTGGCATCTACCTAGGACAGAACAAAGGTTTACTGGGCATCTGAAATGTTTTTTTTCCATAAGCATTGCCCATGAGTGGCCCTAGGTTTGTGTCTTGAAAGATAAACTGCATGGAATTTCATTTGCACTTTTATAACCTATTAAAGTGACTGAGAGTTACCATTGTAGGTTTGCTGTTTCTGAAAGTGTTTTAACTTTCAATAAACAGTAGCATTTACATTTGCACTATGGCTTTTTCTTTTTTCTTAAAAGTGTAAAAAACCTCATTATTTATTTTCCTCAAGGCATTACATAAAGAAGCATCCCTGGCTGAAGTATCTGCAAATATGGCAGTCTCTGATGTTCCTCATTTGTCTGTCATTAGTAATACCCTTTAGTAACCTCTGGCTAAGGCATTTTTCAGATATGCAGTTCTTCTGGTAACTTATTTACTCAGGACAGTTTAATTCAGAGGCAACATCTGGATTTCCATGGAAGCCAGTCTTACAGCTTAGCTGTCTGAGGTACCACAGAGGTCAAGTGAACTGCCTGTGGTGATACTTTAGCTGCCATTGAACTTAGGACCTTCCTGCCTCCAAAACACTGTGTTGTAACTGTCAGACTCTCCTCTCTCATCAAAAATCATATTCCTGGGGATGATCTTCTTTCCTTAGGCCCTGCTTATATCCTTCCTTTTTCATGCTCATTTTTAGGCCAATTTTATCTGTTCACTGTATCAGCCCTGCAGAACTGTCTTAAGAAAATACTGCTTGATCTCCTAACTTCGGCTCTGCTTTTGCTTCCAAATCATACTTCAGTGTTTTGTTCAGATCACAGACAAGGTTTGAAGGTGCCCTTCTGGTCCATGGAAAAATATTTTCTATTCCTTGCAAATTTCTGAGATGCACAGATATTTCATTACCTGTGACTGTCTTGTGAAATCATGTCTTGTTAAGTCTTTTGAAGCCATAAAAATCCATACAAAACAAAACTGTATTGTCTTCAGCTATTGTTTCTTTGCTAATTAAACATCTCTTTGAACAAATGGTGTAAACTCTCTAATAAACTTGTAATGAAAGAAATATTCCAAGCCTCAGTGATTAATGAGCAGATGTTAACAGGCAGTGCAAACTTATGGGAAACCATTTCTAATAGTGATGTCAACAGAGAACAATTCACAGACATAATTACTAAAAAATTATCAGAGACTTCCTTGTCAAGTATTTTGTATGTTTATAAAGCTGTTGGTGACTCATTTTAAGCAGTCTGGGAGACTTATTTGATTTGGAATCAGGGTTTTTTTATAGCTTAGTTGTTATGTAATAGTTTACTCAGACAAAATGGTCAGCTATTCTTCCATCTCGGCATAGTCCTTATGTGTGCACTGAGATTCCTTGTAATTCTTTCAGCAAATCATATCTAAATACTTTTCCATCCTTTGGAAATACGGTTCTCATTAAAACTGAGTAGTAGAACAGCCCTTTGCTTAATTACCCATTAGATTGTCTGCCATCCACTATAAAGTTCAAGTGCTGCAGTACTAGCCACCCTGTGCTGTTCAGTTCCCTGTGCCATGTGGAGCAGCTCTCTATGACATGCAAGCAGCCTCAGTAAATTTTGTCTGTGTTTGTTTTAGAGGCCATTTCATAGCAGGTAGAGTGCTGCCATTTATGCAAGGCAGGTGCATTCACTAATTTCTTAGGTTACAGCACAAACTGCAATTAATATTGCCTGTCTCTACAGTGTCATTAACGTTCAAGCGAAGTAATCTGGATGTAATTTTCGCACTGGCGCTAAAATGACATTTCAGTGATTCCATGAGTTTCTTTTTCCAAGACATTCCAGTTCAATCAGCTATAGAATTACCCATCTTTTTCTTTGATTGCTTACTGTGATTCCTTCAGATGAACTCCTAAACCCAAACTTGGAATTTTAAAAAAGGCGAGCGTTGCTGTCCACCACTTCTGGCTCTTCTCTGGGAGACTGAGCAATTTATATAGCTAAGATGTGGCTGGTATTTGTATAAGGCACTGAGATTTTTGGATGTTAGTACAGAGTTGTTGTTTTGATTTCTGTGTCATATATCATGGTAATGACAAGCTGTGGCAGATGAATAATGCCCACCAATATCATATTTAGTCTCGCACTACCAAACTGTGCTTTGCATTGCCAACAAACCATGATAATTTTGGGCCACCACTCTGAGAACTCTCTGTAGAAGACTCTTGGTACCTCTTTGCATGCTTTCATGTTTTCTCATCTGCAAATATTATTTAGATTAAATTAAAATTGTCAGCTGTAATCAAACCTCACACAATTTCCTGGAGAATTATTTTACTGTGTAAACACAAAAGCTTATCAGTGCAAACAGATTTTACAAAGCAACTCTCACTCAGACTATAATCATTTTGGGGCAGAAATAGCCTATATTTTTAATATGTATAGCCAGCCAACTTTTTCTTGTGCAGATGAGGCCCTAGTGAACATTCTCAGCCTGCAAGAAACTTCGGAAAGAGTTGTTAGAAAAGACACTTTCCTAGTGATAGCACTAGTAGTTTAGTACTCTAGATGTCAGATTATTCACCAGCACTCAGGGAAGGCACTATTACAACAGGGAGCAGAGATGTCAGAGTTTGTTCCACTCCTACTTGGTATAGAAACCCTACTGAATTATCCCATGGTGCCTGAGAGAAGAAACACCTCAAGGAGTTTTGCTTCCAAGAGTCCCTAGAAACCAGAAGAAACTGGGTGCCTAAAATCTTCTTTGCAAATCGTCTTGGTTTAAAGAAAATGTTGGGGCGGGAATTCACATAGAACGAACCCCCTCCCTTTATTCCCCCTTCAATATAGAGAGATAAAAATTGCGAGAAGGTATAAGTGAAAAAGTAACAATTTACTAAAAAGGTAGGAATCAAAGGACATGATGCTCTACTGTGTGTCAAGAATAGAGAAAAGTGAGAAAATTGTAAACAAAACAACCAATCTGCTACTGTCAAATATCAGTTTCAGAAGTCAGAAATGAGGGACTGTTAAAAACCTGGTCTATTAGACTGAATAAGCTTCAGAAAAATTACTGTTACAGCATATGCCCAAAGAGGTAGGATCAATCGAATTTCCCTTTAAGAAACAACAAATCAACAGAAACCAAAGGTCAGGACCAGCAAAGACCAGCACAAACTGCATCTCCACTCAACCTACTCATAACACAGTCAGCTAAGGACAGGATTAGATAAGGAAGCAATACCATATTTAAACAGGAAGAAATATTCATCAGACTTAAGATTTCACATGTTTTATCCAGAAGTAAAATACAGGGGAAACGGTTTACTCACAAAAGAGGAATCCACCAACCATGTGCCCCCTCCTTTCCACCCTCACCCTGGAACAAAGGGGAAACAAAGAAGGCTTGAGGGTCTTCCCACCTAACCACCCCTCTTGGCACCGGTGCTGCCCTCTTGGCTTGGCTGGACTTGGGCTCCACTTGGCTCCACTGGGGTTTTTTCTGCTGCCCTTGCATCAGGAGGGACTGCTTCCAGCAGCTTCTGAAACGCCAGAACAACTCTGGCCTGCAGCAAACACCTCTTTCCCCTTCTTCTCCAACTCCCCATGCCTGAAGGAAGGGGTGGCCCCCTTCAGATGACATACAAATATTCATCTCTATAACTTTCTTCCCTGATTTTGTAACCATAACACAAATGCTCTGGCAACAAGAGAGAGCAAAGGACTTCTGTGGCTGGAACTTCTAAGGGAACTGCAGCTTTCCAGGAAATGATGGAAGTATTTTTAATCAGGAAGCCAGTGGGTGAAATGCTGTTCTCAGATGTATGAGTAGATGTGAAATTACTCCTCTGATATTGGGACACCTGATCTTGTACTTTTCTCTTGCCATTTTTCACCTCCACTGGTTCTGGGAAGATCCCTTCTCCTGGAGGAATTTTTTGAAAGCAGATGCAAAAATAAAGGATTTCTAATCAATCACCTTGGTGACCTTCCACTGCTGCAGCAGTTATTCAGACCAAGGTTTATGAAGGGTGGTTGGAAAACTGGGGACTGGAAAGAGCCATTTACAACTCTCTCTTCCGAGCTCTGGCTGCCAATACCAAAGTATTTCTTTGGCCAGAACTGACAAGGGCCTATGTGTAGCTACTCTGAGTCCACCGCAGTCACATCAGCATTTGTAAATGACGTATTGCCACACTGCAGTGAAAAGTCACCTTTCCCTGCTAGGAAGCACCTGGTATGAACCCTTGTACCAGCAATGCAATCATGAAGTAAAGATCCTGTGTGAAAATACCCTTCCTCCGGTGTCCACTGAGACTTTAGATGCATCTAGTTACATGAACTCTTTATAAGTGAGGGGAAACAGTATTGATTTGCTGTAACTGTAGCCTTGTTGCATTTCACCACAGAAACACAGCCTCTGTACAACTTGTGGTTTACATATTAGCGACAAATTGATTTTCCCCATCACCACGTCTCTGTGCGCAGAGCTCATCACACCGCGAAGGGCAGGAGAGGAAGAGGAAAATGTGACCATGGACCACCTTAGCCCCAGCTTGTCCCTGGCTCTGGACCACACACAGCTCCTGTGTGCCAAGGAGAGGGTTTCTTCCAAAAACATGCCATGCAGTTGCTGGGTCCCTTTTGTCTGCAGACAATTATTTTCAAATTGGTAGCACACCTAGCAGCACTTTGGGTTTGTGCCTAACACCATACTTTTGTAAATACGTCAGTGTCATAATGTGATAGAATAGCAGAGACATGCTGCAGCTTTTTCTCTTTGCCACTGCTTTTGTAACATTGCTGGAGACCTGTTCACCTGAACAACACCTGTCCTGGAAAACAGGATAGTGTCAGTGTTGACTATCAGCCTGGAACAACCAGCACAGTATAGAGAAAGTGTGTCCCCCTTCTCAGTTCCCATCAGCATGGGAGACTTGTGAGGCCTTATGAGGGCATCCAGAAGTGTGTGTGTTACTTAAAGAAGTACCCTCAAAATTTGAATAAATTATGCAGACAATAAGACTTATAAGACTGGGAGAGCTTCTGCCTTTCCTGCTGCATTCGGCTGTGGAGCCCCCTTCCCTGGGCTTCAGGCCATGTGAGATGGCAGGATGGCCTTTCCAACAGCCATGGCAAAATAGAAGCACTTGGTGGGCAAAACTCATCCTTTGCAGAGGTCCCTCCTTACCACCCCTTAAATCTCCCAGAGCACAGATGAGTGGAAATTTAGCACTGGGAAAATCTCACTCATTAAAAACAAGTCCAGGCCAGGTGCTGTGTTGGGAAGAGGCACGGCGGCCAGCTTGAGGTGAGTTACTGCAGGAGCTGAAGTGACCCAGATGGGCACCCCCAGGGACTGACCGTTCTCAGCTGTGTCCTTCAGTGGCAATACTGCCTGAGATGGAAAATTTGAAAATGGACAAGAACTTTTAAAGGGTAAAACGCTATTTTAAGCACACAGTGTTTTCTAAACTATTTATGTATCTAAGCTATATTCATTTATGGTATGAACAGGCAAGGTACTAAAGCCTATATTTAAGCATGCAAGCACTCTAATCAGCTTCCTATTACATGGTCAGAATTGAGTCTCATCATGAAATGCTTTCCTCAAGTCATGCTTTTAACTGGCTTTGAAAAGCCTGTCTCCACACTGCTGAATAGGATGTGAGTCATTTAATTCAGCCTGAGCCTCAAGTCAGCAAACTTAAGTTTGTAATAGTCATTTGAATGGTAATTATCGTCTTCAATAGATCTTTCAATTATAAAAATATTCTGCTTTTTTATTGAAAGGTGTAAACAGCATGTAATTTGGTAAATGGTAATGGCAGAAATATTTAGGGGTAGGAAAGAGTTGGAGAAAATGACTCATGTATGTATAGCTCTGAACATAGTACTTTTTGAAGTGACTTCTGGATAAGAAAGTCAAAATTGTTACCAAACCAATAAAATTCAGAACTGGTTTTATTTTGAAAACCTTTGAAGTAACTCCCTTTTATATATTTTAATGTTTTTAAATCCTTAGCAAGAACCTTTTGTAAAGTTAACATCCACATTTTTAAAATTATTTTCAATTGTTATTTGTCAGAAAAATTGCGGTGACCTATAAGCATGTGCGTGTAAAATAAGTAGTAATAAAATAACATTGTAAAATACAAAACAACCTGAACAGCAGGTACTTTCTAGAAGTGCTTTTGTTACTTTCTGTAAGATATTCTTGGAAGAAAAATGAATGTTGCAGTGTCCAAATGTCTAAAAAAGCTGATCCAGTAAATAAACTGTGTTTTGGACTTTGTATCTAGCTGGAGACTACAGAGCAGAGGAGGGAGGTACTCTGCACAGGGACTGCTTGAACTTTGTAAGAGGGAAAAGAAGCTTTGGGGGTATCCTGTGCCATAGAAAGAAATGTGTGTCAGAGCTCTATGTGTCTGTATATTTATGCGGTGTGTGTGGGTGAGAGAGAGGGTCCTGGAAGCAGAAACTAAATGAGGGATGTGGTCCTGGAAAGAGAAAACTAGAGAAAGGCCAAAGAGCATTGCTGAGCTGGATCCAGCCCTGAGACATCATTCCAGCCAAGGAAGCTGTGAGTTAGATTTTTTTTTTTTTAACATGTACATTTTTTATTGCATTCTGAGCAATTTCCCACAACATTCCACATTTTTAAGCCTTTTCAGAAGGGGAGAGGGAGGGAGGCTTGAGAAACATCAGAACTTTTTTTTTTTTTTGAGAAATTCCAGATCTCTTGAGAGCATAAAGCATTTTTAAGGTTCCTTACCCGTATTTAAAAAGCTAATGATGACATAACCAAATAGAATATAAAGGAGCAGCAGCTGCTCAGTGAGAAGAAAACCATAGGGGGCAGATCCTCTGCTGGCAATCGCTGGTGAAATTAGAGGCAGCCTGACAGATGTCAGCAGCTGAACGTTCACAGTGATCAATAAAGGCTATGAACACTCCTTTTTCTGCAGGGCACTTTGTATACACCACTGTAAGGTGAGCTGAGAGTGGGTAAAGACAGTGCACCTCCCTTTACAAAGTTAGGAACCTGGGGCCAGCTGAGTCACTGAGATCTCACAGCGAGTGTGTGGTGGAGGCAGGGATAAAACATACCCTCCCTCCTGCTGAAAGCACAGAGCCAGCCTCCCTGCCGCCACTCAGTCCTGCTGGCACACAGGACTGAGTGAATCCTTGCAAACTGCTCTCGGTGGCTTCTCTGTGCCCAAGTAGGTGAGGTCAAGTTGTTCAACAAGCACACAGAAGCAATGCCCGTTTCTGGGTTCTGTTTAGGTCCTTTTTGCTGCCTGTTATAATTGTTGATATTATTTGTCATTGTTATGGTCTGTTTTTTTAAGTTTATTCTTCCTGTTTTCACTTCTCAGAAGAGCTGGGAAATGGTTACAACCTGGGGGTGGTGATGGTAAAACTCACTACATAATTTCTGAGTACTGTGGGAGATACATCCTCCCAGCATAACATTTTTATGGCAAGTTTAATGTTCGGCTCATCTGGAATAAGCTGTGAGAGCCACACTACAGGAAGCTGTCAGGGTTACTGACGATTTTTTATTCTCTTTGGAGAAGAAGAAAACACAGGCTTCTGTCCTCAGTGGATTCTGTGATTTGTGAAGCACTGAAAGAGATCAGATTTCTGCAGAAAAGGAATATCCAGTGGGTAACTATTTGTGCCAATTCCAGTTCAAACATAAGCCTTTCTTATACAAATAGTTCATGGCAGAGCAAGAGGTATTAAGAGGGATGTGAGCTGTAACCAGAGTGGAGGGAATGCTAATATTTTGTCCGGACTGGGGTTTGGGAGGTGGGTTTATTACTGTTTAGAATAAGAATCGAGAAATTCTGGAACAGTGCTGTGCTTTATTTTTGTTCTGTTGTGAAATTCCATCCTTACAGCTCTGGCCATGCAGGAAAACCATTTTCTTTCCCAGATGGGCTAGACTCTGTGTTTTATGCGCTACCCCACATCGTGGGCACTGCAAAACAGTACCCATCCGGGAAACAGCAGTGCAAGACTGAACTGCCCAACCCTTCACAGGCGAACTAGTGTGGGGGGAAAAGGTGGAGAGGAATTTACTACTTCTTTTTAAGTGTTGCAACCACTCTTCTCTGCCACATGGAGCACAGAGGGGGGTAGAGACATACTTCTGACCCCCCTTCTGCCCCCACCTTCCCCGCCTCCTCTCTGAAGAGTTGCTCCTGTGTTCCCTGGAGCAAAGAGGCTGTGATTCTTGGCAGACTTCATGTCAGTTACTCAGGTCAGGGGGAAGTCATTACTTCCTCCTCCCACACTGCTCAGTCTTGTTAGGTTAGGACAAGACTTTGCAAGGCATTGCCCAATATTTGCAATGTGTCTTTCCCATAAAGGAAGAAACTAAAATGTGTCATAAACCTTAAAATTACAGAAAATGACGCTGCTTGGTTGATAGGTGAAAAGGTACCAAAATATTATAAATAGGGAATTTGAATATAGTTGTGGTTATGGCTCTGATCTGGGGATGGGGAGAACTTGAATGTTCTTCTCGACCGCGCCTCAAAATTCTTTTGATTTTTGTTTAGGCTACTGAGATGCTGGGTTTTTTGCTGTTATTGCCCTCGTATTTCAATAATTACATGCCGCTTAGCTCCCTTTTTCAGTAGCTTCAAAAACCCTATGACAAAAAAAGGGCCTTTATTTTTCCAGCTGAAATGAGATTATCCACCTTGGAAGGAGAAGTGAAAAATTTGCTGTGTACTGTGTGCCTTTGTTGTAAAGCAGTCTGAGACAGTGAATAAACTCTCACTATTGTTATAAGGCTTTCTTTATCAAATACAGTTAACATTAAGACTACAACAACAGCAGTAAAACTACAAGGATCTTTTGTCACAGAAATAGCACTGGGATCTAGGCTACATGTTTAAGAGAAAAGAGAAAAATAGGTACTGAGCCTTCTATCCAAAGCCTATTTCTCTTAGATAATTACATTCCCCATTATCACCATAGAATTAAGTAATATAATAGCCTTTAATTTCTTACTACTCTAAGTAATGTGAGCCCCACGAGGAAGGACAACCACAAGAAGAGCACGCAGAAATCATCTAGGGAAACAGGCTGCCTGCTATGGAAAGGGAACTCTGCACTGGTATCATGGTCACCATGGACTCTTTCCTCTTAAAAAGGCAACCCCCATCTTATGCATTAATAAAATTTTATAAACTTGGGAATTTCATCACACACCTGCTCTATCCTTAGCAAGTAATGAAAGCCAAACAGGCTTTACAGTATGGTGGCCTAAATTCTCTCTCCCTGAAATTCCTCCTTCTATTCCCACCATCCTACAGGAAAATTCTGGGTCCTGATACAGTATCAGACAGCAGACAGCTAAGCAACCACCTAGCTGCAGAGCACCACTAGTGCCTGCTCTGAAGGAGTTAACGTCAAAATCTTGGGCTCTCAGTTTTCCCATGAGCAAGGCACTCCAAAGCCGACTCATGTCTAGAGTTCATTCCTGTTGATAATACTACCATACCTTTCCAAAGCTTTCAAATTCGGAGCAATTGCATGGGGACATTGCTGCATGTTGCTCACACCTTCCCATTTGGAATACTCTGTCTTTTCCAGGTTATAAAGATCGTGTGTGTTGATGTTGTTCTTAAATGCTTAGAGGAGCTGGATGCCATTTCTGATGGTATGCTATTGCAATGCCACTGCAGCAGACTGAATAAGCTTTCAATAATAAGCACTGACACTAACATAAATATTTGTGGTTATGCTTCCCATTTTTTCCTTATAGGAAACAAGTTAAAATTTTGAAATACTTCAGTGATGTGATCAGTGGACAGTAGTGGGAAAAAATTTCTCCAAAACTTGAATTGCAATCAAAATAAGGAAGGACGATCTGAAAGACCAGAAAATATTTTTGTTAATCAGGATATGGCACTTTCCAACATCTGGATGTCAAAGCAAGTGTTTTGAATTCAATACTATTAACATGTGTCACTTAAATTAATTTTTTCCTTAAGAGATGATTGGGTGGTTACAATTTTTGGCAGTGGTTTTGCAGTCTGTTGCTTACATTACCTGACCCATGGTCTGTTTGTCTTATGATGTCTGTGGGAAAACAAAACAAAACAAAACAAAACAAAAACCAGTCCCCCTCCTTCCCAGTCCCCAGTCCTGAAAATAGCTCAGGACCCAGAAAAAAGCTCTAGGACCGAGTCTCATCCTCTCAGTGAACCATTTTGACCAGGGGGTAACCTCATGGGATTTATGCTGCTTTTGTCTATGACATCTTGTAACACCAAACGAAAAAGTATCTGATTCTTCTGAATATCAAAGAGATATGATTAAACAGAATATAAGAGCCTGGGAATTTAGAAAATAAGTTTGAATAGGAGGTCAGAGAAAGATCAGGCATCAACTCTTGCTCTCTGCAAAATGATAAAACTAACAGGGAGTAGTGACTCAGCTTCCCCTGATCAAAAAGCTCCTTTCTTTGCAGTGTAAACAACTGTAGTCGTGTTCTTGAAATCCCAGACTGAAACATCAACCGATGCTGGAAAATAAGATTCTCCAGAATGCCTTCCCTATCCTAGGCATAACCTGTGGCTGATGCTTCAGGGGATTTTGTTCCTTGTGACTGGGATTCACTGTCTAAAAGAGGCTGTTGCATGAGTAGAAGGGGAAAAAGTTTTGTGTGTGGACTGTGACCTCAAGAGTGTGAAACAAATATTTTGTTTCGAATCATCCCTTAAACCATTTCAGCAGTAAATTGAGTGACCAGTATTATAAACCAAGAAAAAAAAGTAGGAAAGTGTGGCTTTGGAGGAATGAATAAAAAATGAAGCTAACAAAAAATAAGCCTTCCAAGCTAGAGCTTAGTGTCTAATTTTTGCTAAATAACTTATTTTGGAGAATAAGAGACTCTTGCTCTTGCCAGGTCCCTGCAGCTAGATTTTACAGCTACAATGAACAAGTATGCATCTGTGTAAATGGTCTTTAATTTTCTTTTTACATCATATTTACACTGCTCAGACAGTAAAACTGCTGAATGTTTTAATTAGCACTCCCATGGCTATGAAGTCGTTTGAAATTTTCAGGCGGTGTGAAAAGGCTGGCACACAAATAAAGGCTGCAGTCGCTAGATGCTCACAAAGGGGGCGAGATGTTTAAAGTGCACCAGTTGTGTTTGTTTTGGGCTCGGGACTGGCCGTAGCGTGGCCCGCCCGTGCCGAGTGACAGATTCCTCGGCCCTTACACACAGTGCTCACGGTCCCGACCCACAGTGTGGGCAGCGTACCCTGGAATGGTGCTGGGTCCGGCAGAACGGCTCTGAGGAGCAAGCACCGCTCAGCATGAGCTCGGGGTTGCAAAGTCAGGCACGGTGAGAGCTGTAGGACCATTCCTGCTCGAGGATTGTTTCGCCAGCATTCGTCACCTGCCGAAGCAGAGGTGGGGAAAGTTTCACTCTCAACGTTTTCAGAAATTCCCCGGTGAGGCTATTAAGAGGAAATCAAGTAGTTTGAATGAAATGAAAACTTTCCACGGAATCCCTGTTTTTATTAATGTAATTTTAATGTAATTTTCATAGACTTGTAGAATAAATGAGGCTGGAAAACACCTCGGGAGGTCATAGAGTCCAACCTCATTAAGAGCAGTATTTTACATGTAAATGTGGAGCTGGCAAAACCTGCTGGCTGTAGAGTATCTCCTGTCTTTGTTTATTTGTAGAACACATACAACTGTGCAAACTGTCTAACGCTGGCCTGTCAATTCATTTCAGCCACAATCCAATCCCTGGGGAGGAGAGCAGCTCCTCTGTGGTGGTTGGCCTCTGTGTTGAATCTATCAACACAGTCACTAATTACTAGAGAACTGTACCACTGGAAGAAGACTGCAAGAGATGATCTAATGTAACCGCTGTATTGAGGCAAGAATTAAGAATCTTAATGCGATGTGGGCTTGCTGTATCTGCAATGTAGACATTTGTACCCAAAGGTCAAAACTGAAACCATGGCTGGATCTGTGACTTTTTATAGTGTTCCTGGAGCTTTCATAGCTTAGATAATAATCTGACAACAACTGATTGCTCTTAGCTTGGACTCAGCATCTCCTAAAGACCAAAGCAGCAGTCTTTCACTTGGTATTGGAGAGAAAAGGGAAAATGTTGGGACACAGCAAGTAAATATGCTCGGGGACTTGAGAAAGCTGCTTAAAAGGATGAGAATTTATTAAATTCATAGGTCAGGTGGGGGCTAGAAATAGTATGGCATGAGATTAAAAAAAAAAGAGGAAAAGTGGAGGTGAAAGAAACTAAGATGACAAGTAGTGACAGAGAAAAGATTTTCCCTGTGTTTGTCAAAACAAACTAACAGATCATTAGGAGGACACAGAGGGGATTGTATTGCAGAAGGTGTTTTTCACTTCTGTGTATGAGGCGGCATTAGGGTGAGATTTGATCTGAAGAACAATAGACCAAAGAGCAAAGAAAAAACTTAGAAATCTTCTGAAGAAACACCCAGTTTCATTAAAATTACGTGTTTGGTAGTTTGGAATCTCAAATTTTAATGTAATTTCATTGTTCTATCTGAATTCTGGTTTGAGGTCAGCTTCTGGTTCTTGCCATCTTGTGGTGTGGTGCTGCACTGCGACCATCCTTCAGCTCCTCTGCAGATACAGCCACTGTAAAACAATGAGCTTTCATGAAGGTCTCACCAAAGAAAAAAAATAGACCGTTTCTTTGGTGGTTCCTTTCTATAATTTGCAGTCTTTTTGCTGGGTTTAAGGCTTCCTTTAAACTCTGTTTCTCTTTTTGTTTCCCCAGTTCTTAACAGCAGTCCATGCCATTCCCAGTCTGGAACCTGAGCCTGACAAAAAGGACCTCTGTTTCCAGCCTGATATCTTGGGCCATTTCCTGCTTGCATGGGTACAGAGTCTCCACACTCTTCTTCTTGAAGCTGTACTTGGAGTTGAAAAAACTCCAGTTCATCACAGCCTTCACTGAGGCCATTTTTAAATAGTCCTTTAATGATAGCTGTACAGCTCCTGTCCTCCTCCCTCTTTTATCCTACCCTTCCTATTCTTCCAAGGACCACACACTTTTAAGCAGGAGATACTCAGAAAGAGAGATAGCAGACCTTTGGAACCCACAGGCTTTAAAGGGAATCACTATACTGTTGCAATGCTCTTTATTGCAGCAGTCCACACACAGGAGCCAAGTCCCACAGAGTTACCACAGGTGTTTCCTATTTTTAATATTCTAAATACAGGGCATGTGTGCTGTTAGTGACATGCTATTGTGCTTCAAGGTGCTGGAAAATGATTAATGTATAAGGGTGTCTACTGCTAGCTTCTGATCCAAGTTCACTGACTTTCAGTTAACCAGTTAGAAGTCACGTCTCATGCATGTCTCGTCTCAGACGTTTCCAATCATAGTAAGAGTTGAACATTTTTGACACTAGGGTCCTCTCTCTCCCAGTTTGCCAGAATGATGACTTCATTCTGAGCTTGAAGAACTTGAAGGTCAGTCAAAAAGATGTCTAACTGGTTTACCTAAGGCTGGCTGGTTCTGGCTGTCCTCGCTACCTGATAAGCCTGGGATCCAGTGACAAAGAACCTGAGTGCAACAAGTCTGCAGAAAGGGTGTAGTCCTGTTTCACAGGATTCCAATAATGACTTTAGATTTTTTTTTCCCAGTTATATTGAGGAAAAAAAAAAATCCTCCAGTGTCTTTAGTTTTCAGACTTGGTGGGAAAAAGTACAAGAGAGGGAAAAGGAATTGATGAGTTAAACTTTAAAAAAAAGAAAAAGAAATGAATTTGTACTCACAGTTCATGTCAAAGTTTCTTTTTTTTGCTTGCTTGCTTGTTTTTTTTTTTTAAAAACCCCAATAACAATAACAACAAAACCAAACCAGAACTGAGAGACAGACGAAACTACGAATAAAGAAGTTTCTTTGCTGTAGGATTTTGATGAAATTTGTAAGTTATATTTGGATACCTGAATTTTGTGCCTCTGTGTGTATCCTTAGGAGGATTTAAGAAAGCTCTTACTGGTTGTTATTGGAGATGGAACATAAAATCATAGAATGAATCATAGAATGGTTTGTGTTAGAAGACACCTTAAAGATCATCTGGTTCCAACTCCACTGCCATGGGGAGGGACATCTTCCACCAGACCAGATTTCTCGATGTCCCATCCAGCCTGGCCTTGAACACTGTCAGAGGTGAAACATCCACAACTTGTCTGGCCAATGTGTTCCAGTGCCTCAAAATATTTTGCACTTTGCACTATCTGATATGTAAAAACCCACTTGAGTGCTAGTAGATCATCTGAGGACAATTTAACCTCATTTCACCAAAATTTTTTTGTTCACGAAATGTTTTTTTCTTGCAGCTGGTATGAATTTTAGCTTTGGTGAGTTTGTCATCCTTTTCATGAAAAAGGTTGGTAGTGAATAACAACACCATTTCTAAGCTAAAATGTACAGTGCAAAAATGAGGCACTGAAACAGCAGCTCTTTCCTGCCAGTGGCAAACACACACCATGAGCTCTGTGCTAACCAATCAGAGCCATACGGAGAGCAGAAGCTGCACAGATCAAAGTATAATGAAGAGCTAAGATTTTATGCCTGCCAAAGGGAAAGCCTGAAAAACAAAAGGACTGTGGGTTGTCTTCCATTACATCAAGAACTGTACTCAACAGCCACAAGGACTAAGAGTATCTTGCACTCTCAACCTGCCTACATACACATATAGGATGTTCAGTACTGCCCGTCTCCTTCCCACTTCCATCTATTCGGGTTTTGTCCACAGTCTCTGTAAATGTTTGCTCTAGAGAAGACTGCTCAAGCTAGGGAAAGACAAGTGTAAAGTATGGGAAATGGTGAAATAAAACCTATCCTCACTCAAATTTGCCAAAGACTCTCTACAAGACACAGCTGCTTGATAACACATGCTAGAAGTCTGGATCATAGCATACAGGCACAGACAGACACACACACACACAAAGAGAGAGAAAAGAGTGGCTACATACCAAAGTGTGAAAGAGTCAGATATAGAAAAAAGGCTAACAAAAAGGAAAATAGAAACCACGTTAAAAACTGGTTTCCTTTCAGAATTTTGACTAATATCTGGAGGCCAACAATGAGTATACCACCTTTTCACCTTGCCCAAAGTAATGAGCTCATGTTTGCAGATTGCCTAACACTTTTGTTTTCAAGCCAAAAGTATCAGATTTACACTCAAGTAACAAATTGTTACAATGTGGGAAGAGGTTATGGACAAAGTACAAATCTGTGGGATGCTTTAACCATCTACGATTGTGCTTGTTAGACCATGTAACAGAAAGGAGCTGATCCTAAGAGCCAGAGCTCCTATCAGGGGAAAGACGGAATGGTGCAGTGCCATTCCTTCCCTGATACATCAGGATATTTCATTAATGCAAAGTAACTATATATGTATTTAAAAATGCCTTCAGTTATCTCGTTTGCTTCGTGGAGTACCTCACTTTAATCATAAGTAAGCATGGTTTTGAATGTTAGGGGGAAAAATATACTGGGTGCCTTCTTCATGAGTATTTGCTTTTTCTGCTCCTTGGTTAGATGAAGCACTGAAAACAAGCTCCAGGACCCCAACTGCTGCCTTCTTTGAAGGCAGGAGCCTATGGATGCACTCATGAGTATATATGTGTTTTCCCTATTCATCCCACTTATCTACTTATCTATCTGCTTCAGTCTCCAGTTCTCTGCTAAACCTGTCAGAGTTAAATTAAAGGAGAACTTGGACTTAAATGAAGACTATCCAGTTGTTTTAAGATAGACCAGCTTTTAGTAGCTCCCATCTGATAATTCAGCATTCAGTGCCTCCGCATATCTTCAGTAACTACCTAAGAAGAAGAGTCACAATTGGGTCTCCAAGGAACAGTGAAAATTTTAAGAATATATTTTAGGTAAGAACTGTGATGTGATAATCTCTCTCCTTTTCTTCTGCCTTGGTAAGCATGGTAAGTATTTTGGAGGAAATTGAATTAATTGACTTAGCATCTGTTTCTGCAAATATTTTTTGCTATACATTTGGGTATCTTTAGAGGCACTGCTTCCCTGTGTACTGAAACTCCTTTTCCCCCCTGTTTTAATGACTGATTGGAGATGATTGCTGTAAATACATGAAAACCTGAGTCACTTTCTTCATTTTATAGTTTGAAAAATACTTCTCTAACCATGGTTCAGGAAAGTTTAAAAGATAATTAATTCTTTTTTTTTTAGTGTTTAGACACTGGAAAATATTTAAATCAGTGCTCCTTCCACTCTCTTTCTCCCCTTCAACCCCCCTTGCTCACTTTCTCTCTTGATATCTTATTGAACAGGAAAAGGGAGGAGGGAAAAATGCAGGGCTTGGAGGAAAGAATCAGAGTGATGAGGTAAAAATCCTCTTTGCATATTCTTTCCCTGTTTCCATTCCCCCAGGATCCTTGAAGGCAAAGATAAAAGTATCTCAGATGGCCAACAAAGTGTCTCTGCTTGATTTTACTGAAAGGGAGAACATGAGACAAAACAGACTTCAGTGTGGTTGCCATTTAAATTAGCTATAGAAAATTGTGATGACAGTCCGAGTTAATTAATAAATCATTATTACAATTTCATATATTAATATTCTGACTACAATGAAAAGTCTACATGTCTTGGAGAATACTGCACATGCCAAATACTGCTTTGTTATAAGTCATTCAACAGATGATTTCCTTCTGTTAACGATATTCTTCAGAAAACAATTTAATGCTTCAGAGGAAAAAATGTATAGTCTACAGTCCTGCCATAAAGAATAGAATTTGGGAAGATTTCCTGAATTTAGCTTCTTTGCTGCAGGTTCAGAAGGCTTGTTTCATTTCACAACTGAATTGGCTCAGTGACTCTTCTGAACAGTTTAAGACAGCAGTGTCTATTGTTTTTTTTTTTTTAATCTTCAGTACTATGTACTTGCCCTATGGAATTAGTGAGAGCAGCGTGATGCTCCTTATATTTGGTTAAAACCTGGTGGTAATAATGCCAAGGTCATGAGTTCAATCCTGTGTATGGGCCATTCACTTAAGAATTGGACTTGATGATCCTTGTGGGTCCCTTCCAACTGAGAATATTTTTGATTCTGTGATATTCACCTGGTGAAATACCCTCATTGTCCTGCTTTTACTGACCTTCCTCTTACAGAATCTCTACACTCTACTCTCCAGTAAAATCCCTCTGCATCTTCGTTTGGCTTCAAAGAGCTGCTTGAGGTGAGAAAGGCTTTGGATTGAGCTGGGTGTCTCCATGATAGCAATTCATTGTTATTGATGATGGATTTTGATGATGCGTGAGTCCGACACAAAAATAAGAAAAAGAAATGTATTTTTGGTCCTTTGGAAATACTTTATGTAGCTTGAAATTAAGCGTTCCAATGAATTATCAGATTCTTAAAATGTAAATAAATGAGTAAATAAATAAAATTAGTTTAAAAAATCCAGAATTAAATATTTTAGATTCTTCAAAATTCCACTTCCTGTTAATTTTGTTAAAATTGTTTATCAACAGGGACATGAATTTGAAGGGGATTTTTAATCCCCTGAAACTCAATATTTTACTACCTTTGTGTTTTGAACACTGGTGTCTTTAGAAAAGCTACTAAAAGCTGGAACATATTTTCGTGGTTCTAAGTGAGCAAAACATTTAGTAGTACAATCTTAAACCCCTCCATCTAACTGGCATTGCAAAATGTTCCACAGTGCAACATACTAAATGCTAAAAAAAAAAAAAAATTAATAATTCTTGCTTCTTGCAAACATAACTTAGCCTGTACTGTACTGCATATTGTTCTGGCTACATTGCCTCTGTATCTGACATAATTCAATTAAAGCAGTTTTGAGTATCTCCATAGTCCATCAAGAAAAAATATGTGAGGAGCAAGCTGAGATGTAATCCTCTTTTACTCCTGGAAAAATTGGAAATTCTTCCAGTGAAATTAGTACAGTAAATATAGTGTGAAGTATCTCCTCTGAGGAAAAAAACCTGGCCCAAGGTGTCTGAAATCTTTGGGTAAAGTCTCAAAGTGAAGGGCACCATATATATCTAATATTATTTGGTGAAATGCAAATATGTCACTGCAGTGGCATTCAGCACTTAGATCACAGCTCCCTATTATAATATGCCAGGAAGCACTGGAGGTAGGCAGCCCTTTCAAGAACACATTTCATCCCTAATCCTGACTCTTCCTGCCTTCTCTCTTCATTGCCTCAGCTGTTTGAGTGAGTTGTAGCCTTGACAAAGAACATGTTTGGATAATTGTTAGCTGGGTACTCTCAAATAGTTTTATAACATCAGGCTAATAAATTTACCACCACTAAGGGACTTTTGAAAACAAACATTTCTTAGGAACAGAAAAGTCTTGAGGACAAGTGATGAAATAGCTAGTATTTTCTAAGGAATCAGAAAGATAAATTCATCCAGAAATCTGTTGTTAGTGGAAAAAAAATATTCAAATTTCAGATAAACTCTTACCATATGCAGAACAAATTGAACTGCAAAGTTTTTTCATGAAAAAATAAGGCCTGTATTATAAAGCTGTGAGACTTAACAAAGAGAAATGATTCTCATTTTGATCTGTCCATAGTAAAATAGCATCACATGAGTTATTATCAGCTTTTAACTTCATCCACATGATACCTCTGGTTTTGTTCTTGCATGGCCTCTGACTGTATATACCTCACTGCCCCACTGGGAAAAAACAGAAAAAACCCACAAACTTTGTACTTTCTCAGCTGTCAGAAAATAAAATTCTTGACTTTTTGCCTTTTTTTTTTTTTTTTTGGCTCAGTGAGACCATGACTGGCTTCTGTTCTTAGCCCTGCAGAAGAGCTCTGGGGATACCCACACTCTCCTCTTTTGTATGGAAAAAAAGGCTCTATATTCAACCGCAAGAAGTTCACACGTATGATGATGATTTCATATGAAAATAACTTAAACTGTAGCACCTTCTTCATTCTCAGGTGTTATGTGTGCACAAGTGGGTTGTATGCCAATGATTTCTTTACTGAGAAGTAAACTTTAGATCATCTGTCTCCAAGAGAGAATACTGCAGATTGACAATATTAAATTTCTTTAAAAGGTGAAACCAAATACATGGGCTTATAGAAGGATTAGAAAATTATATCCCAGCTGGAAAATTTTATGGGTACAGAAAAAATAGTGTGAGTGAAATACCAGTATCATAAAATAAATAACAGGAAATATGGTAATTTATGTGATAGAGAAAATTGTCACTTTCAGAACTGCCAGAAAATCAACAGCATTTCACCCATTTGACTTCAGAAGTGAACTTAGACCTCAGAGGCTTAAAAATATATGAAGAGGAGTGAAATGAAATAAGAGCTCATGAATCCAATATGGATTTAGAAAGAAGAAAGTAGTCTGTGCTGAAAGAGTTTTATGGAAGTTGGGAATGCATGTAATCAAAATTTAACTTATTCCTGGAAAGTGATTTAAAATATGCCAGATAAATTAAATTCCATTCTGCAAGATGAACAATTAATGGGGCTCCTAATTTAGAAAGCATCTCAATTCAGAAATGGCCTTTAAGCCTGTTTAACCTTAATCATATGTGGAAAACCCACTGAATTCAGCTGGAAATTAAACACAGAAAACAAGAGAAGGTTGAGTAAGTCTACTCAGTAGTTTGCATTACTAATACTTTGTATTTCTGGAGATCCTTGAATCTCCTCAGAGGAAGATGCTTCACAAATACTGCTGACTAACCAGTACAGTTTCCATCTGACAGGCCACAGAGTTAGGGAAGGAGAAGCAGGGGTGCAAATCTCTGAGACAGCCCAAGTGCAGCTACCTCTTCCCTGTTAGAGTGGACGTGGAACAAAGAAGCCATCTCACATCAAATGACCTTGCAATGCCCAGTAATTGTTACCCACCCTTAGACCATAAGGACGATCCTACTGCTGCTAATTTCTATTTTAAGTGCAGTGGAATGCTGCGGTCATGCTGATACCGCTCTGCAGACGCTGCTGGCAAGTGATAGCATAACATTTAATGACAATTACTGCATGTATAGAAATGATACTGGCCACTGGGAAGCAGTTGTTGTAGGAATGTTGCTCCTGCTCTTGCAGTTGCTCTAAAGCCTATTAGAAACTGCATTTTCCCATTTTTATCCTGACATTTGTGTAATTTTAGCTTCTACACTTTGGCAAATACCGCCATATATTTTTGGCTCACCCCTAAGTTATCTGAAGCAGAGCAGTGTGATTCCAGGCAGAAGAAGGCAGAATTGTCTCAGAATAACAGGCAGATTTTTTTAAATGCAGTGCAAATGGTTTATACATTATTTTTTCATGAATCAGACATTTTTTTTCTAAAGGGAGACAGGGTGGAGGGAAGGAGGGCAAAATCTTTTACTTAAGTCCTCTCATAGTTCATTGCTGAATATCAGCTTATAGCGACAAGCCAATGTATGCTAGGCTTCTTGGTTATTGTGCTTTTGAAGATTAGCTGTTTTGAGTCATGAGGGTGTGTTACCTCACCCCAATTACAGAACTCCAGTAGAAATAGTAAAAACAGGCAGCATGAAGGAAGAAAGGGGAACTTTTCTAGTATTCACAGGACATTCACATGAGCTGCATGGGCAGGATGAAATCATGCAATTGCCAAGAAACAAAAGCAAGTAGAAAATTAACAACTGTGAAATAAAAGGAGTCCTACAAATGCTAGAAGATGGACGCTGACTTGCTTTTATTCTGTGACCTTTCTTTGTGTTGTACTTTCAACCGTAGAACTCTACAGACAAGATGGCACCAACTAAACCTATAAAATGAATAACTGCCAAGATAATCCAAAGAATAATGAGGTTGCAACAACTGCAAAGATGCAAAGAAAACTGATGTCAGTTATCTCTTCACAGAGCTCAGCGAGAAGGAATCAAATGCTTTGTCTTTAAAATGAATGGGTTTAAAATCTGAGATCACAGTTTGGCTTATCAGGACATGCTGATGTACAGGATTATGCAGAAGTCATATGGTTGAGTCTTTGCTTATGTTTAATTTTGTGAAATTTGTTCTGTAGCACATTGTATCACTCTTACACTGAAGGGAGAAAACTTGCCATTTGCAGAAGACTATTTGAATTAAACTTTTAAAGTAGAAGGAATGCCAGTAATAAGTCCGGCTTTCTAATAAAATAGCTCTTTGGACTTGGTTGTGACTTGTATTGAAAAACTGCAGAAGTAAGAAAAATTAGGAAATCTCCTTATTACACTGTGTGTTTTAAAACAGGCCTTGGACCTTGATTGCTGGGAGAGGACTTCTTACAGCAGATGTTCAAGAAGGTCAGGGAATGGGTGTAGGCTTGGCCCTCTGCCAACCTCTGACCATCATGGCTGACCCTAGAAAGGTCAAGAACTACCAGTATATGTTTATTTTAAAGGACCACCCTCACAGAAAAGGAAAAGAACAGCACGTGCCAGTGTCACCTCAGAGAAATATCCCCTTTGCATGTATCCCTGGGACTGCAGCACACTATTGCTGCAGTCCTAGCTGTCACAGTGTAGTCCTAATGGTTTTGTGCTGTCCCTGACTGAATATTGATGAAGATCAATCCCTACCTGTATTGCTTTGTTTCCTACTGTCAGTTTTATTTGGAGGCTTATGATACTGACTCTCATTCCAGATGCTGGAATAATGGTATTGTATGAGAACATTTGCTTTCATTTCAAGCCTAGTACTATATTCATTTGCATAATCCATAGGCTGCACCAGGTGCTGTGCCATTAAACAAGGGTATGGATCACAAACATGAAGTATCTTAAGGACAGACTGTTAGAATGATCTCTTGCAACATAAGCACATCTGCAATAACCCTGCTTCTCTTATCTTCTTTGGGAGCTCTTCTAAACATGTGCCCAACTGCTGAAGCAGACAGGAATCTGTCTTTTTATCTGTGCTTTGAAATCCCACTTCCCAGCATCCTAGCAAACTCAGTAGCTGCTGGGGAGAATTGTGTGGAACGGGTGTCTGGTCACCAGCAATGACACTGCGGGAACCACAGATAGAAAGCAGAGACTGTTGTGATGATGTGCACGCTTGAGCAGCCTGCTTGGGTTAAGATTTACTGTAACAATAGCCTTTGTCCCTCACTAGCACACTTCTTGTTTTGAGCTCGTGTGTTGCAACACAGAAAAATACGTTGAGCTGAGCATTTGTGGGAGGCATAGGGAGAGGAGTTGTCTAAAAAAGTAATTTTAAAATGTCAAAAATAAGGTATCAAATGCAATGAAATCAAATATATTATTAATATACTGACAAAAGCCCTTGCAGTTTCCACACTGATCTCACTGATTTTTTGGGCTCAACTCATAATTTTCAGTGTTTTTAAAGCTGACAGTATATATTCTTTCGTTATGTACCCTGACATTTTCTCCCCTGGGTGCTTGTACAAGAACAATTCCAATACACTGAATACAGTATCAAGCTTTTAAATATAGAGTAGAAAAGAAGGAGAGAAAGAGGAGCTAGTGAAAGTATGAACTCCTCATCAACAACGTGACCATCGCTCCTCACCAGCCTTACGTTTGAGCATTTCTTCCTCAGGTTCATGACTGGACCAGGGATGGGGAAATGACACTATCCCATCAAGAAAGTCCTGGACATATGTCTACTGTTAGACCAACACTACTTTGATTCCTAGATGATGGTTAGAAGTGGCAATAACAACAACCACAGAAAAATGGACTGGTCTATCCATACTGCCAGTCAGCAGCTTATGAACACCATACTTTCTCTCAACCTTTTTACCCCTTACTGTATTACAGCTTCACTCTGGTGGCTTAATATGTCCAGTATTCTAAAATATAGTCACAAAAAAATAACACTACTTAACAAGTTACAGCCTGAACCATGTAATCCATGGATAGCCATATGTCTGGGGAGATGACAGTTTAAGTGATGAGTTTTGTTGCATGTGTACACCATTCCTCAGGAACCTATCGCTTTGACTTAAAAGGTGCAGTGCACTTGGCTTGTTCCTCCCAACATGTGCTAATGTTCTGTGTTTTTTGCTGTAATAGATTACTTAGCAATTCGTACAAATGTTTTGGAGTCAAATTGTTTTCCCATGTTTTATATTATGAACACTTGTTTGGGTCTGGTTCTGTGAGGAATTGTGTGCTTTCAACTGCCAATTAAAACCATGCTAATGGAAGGCACGTTACACTTCACAGATGTGCAGTGCTATTGCAGGATCGGTCCCCTGGAGTAGACAGTGTGGATACTCTCTGAATGTGGAGCTAATACCAATGGCTCATTAGAGGCACTGCACCAGATTGTTGGAACACATAGGAGTAGCAATTCATTTTGTCAGGAACTGCAACGAAAAGATAGTTGTTTATTATTTATTTATTTGGCTGTGCACAGCCTAATTCCCATCTCTTAGTAACAACAAGGAAAATGTTTAGGTCTCAGCTTTTCTAGCGCTCATAAAATATGTATTTAAAACTCTGGAATGTACTCATAAGATATCGTCTTTCTCATTCACTCCTAGTTTTTAACATCCCCATATTGATGGGATAGTGTATTTTACTATTCGTTAATGTGTTATCTTTTGGTAACGTATAAGCAAAGTTTTGAACTCCCTATCATCGCTGTGTGAGCATGTGCTTGTGTATGAGCATCTTAGTGTTTGAAATGGCCGTGAACAGGACACTGTTTCCTTTCCAATACTGGCAAACATCTCCTTCCTGACTCATCCCAGGTAACGCATACGCTAGGCTACATATTTGCAGCTCACTGAAGTGTGTATCTAAAGACCAAGGCCTTTGTGCCCACTGAAAGCCTTTATAGTGCTCACTGTTCACCTAAGTAAAACATATTGCTACTAGTTATTTCCCATCTATTGAACATTTAAAGGAGACAGTTAAACTCAGACCCAAGAGAAGTAGCTATAATTCCATGTTACTCCATGTATTGGTGGCTTTTGTCCCAGGCTGATCTGGATCCAGTAATTAAGTACTCAAGAAGAAAAGTACTGTGCAATGACTTAGTTAAGTAATTTGGAAATAGCTCCATGCTGATTTGTCCTTGTTCTGGGGTAGTATTTTGAAAGTCTACACACCAAAATAAATTAGTTTTTTATTAGGTTCATGGAACTTAATCATAGAATCTACTGAGAGGGAAGGGACCCACAAGGATCATCGATTCCAACTCCTGGCCCTGTGGAGGACACCCAAAGAGTCACACCATGTGCCTGAGAGCATTGTCCAAATGCTTCTTGAACTCAGACAGGCCTGGAGCTGTGACCACTTCCCTGGGGAGCCTGTTCCAGTGTCCAACTATCCTCTGGGTGAAAAACCTTTTCCTAATATCCAACCTAAACCTCCCCTGACACAACTTCATGCCCTTTCCTTGAGTCCTGTCACTGGTCATGAGACTGAAGATGTTGGTACTTGTCCCTCCACTTCACCTTATGAGGATGCTGAAGACCAAAATGAGATCTCCCCTCAGAATCTTCCTCTTGTTTAGACCTTATATTGTCTCCAAAAGGAAAGCTGGAACGCTGGTTTTGTTTCATCATCTCTCCTTGTATAGAATCACAGAATCATTAAGGTCTAAGATCATCGAGTTCAACCATCAACCTAGCACTGCCTTGTTTACCACTAAACCACATCACCTAGTGCCCCTTCCACATGAGTTTTTGAACACTTCCAGGGATGGTGACTCCACCACTTCCTTGGGCAGTCTGTTCCGATGACTCTTTTAGTGAAGAAATTTTTCCTAATATCTTATCTAAACCTTTCCTGGCACAAGTTGAGATCATTTCTTCTCATCCTACAGCTTGTTACTAGGGAGAAGACACTGACCCCCACCTAGCTAAAACCTCCTTTCAGGCAGTTGTAGAGAGCAATGAGGTCTGAGCCTCCTTTTCTCTGGGCTAAGCATACCCAGCTCCCTCAGCTGCTCCTCATAAGACTTGTGCCCCAAGCCCCTTCACGAGCTCCACTGTCCTTCTCTGGACAAGCTCTGGCACCTCAGTGGCCTTTTTGAAATGAGAGGCCCAGAACTGGACACAGGTTTCAAGGTGTGGCCTCACCAGTGCTGAGTACAGGGGGAATATCCCTTCCCTAGTCCTGCTGGCCACATTATTGCTGATATAGGCCAGGATGCCATTGGCTTTCTGGGCCACCTGGACACACTGCTGGCTCATGTTCAGCTGTCAACCAACATCCTCAGGTCCTTTTCTGATGAGTAGCTTTCCAGGAACTCTTCCCCAGTTCTGTATGTTCCAACTCTCATCCCCATGAAACAATGAGACTTCTTTGGGTTCCTAGTTCCAGTGAAGAAACCTAAGAGCTACCTGGAGAAGCAGCTAGCTCTGTTGAAAGTAAACTTAAGTCATTATTTGAATGACTTATTGTTGGATTATGATTTTTACCCAAGAGCAAAAAGATAAGATTAAAAAAAATCAGAACAACAGCTGGCAGGTACAGTGACTTGGTTGTGGTGCCAACCTTTGCAAAAGTAATAGATAAATATGTAGCAATTCACAAAAAAAGAGTTTGAGGATGATTTTATCACGGTCGATAAATAAAAGAATGTTAAAAACTCAAAAGAGTAGTAAATAAAATGGCTAGAAGTGGATGACAATTTATCCACTATGCACTAAGTATCCCCATGCATTACTTTTTACATGAAAGCAAGTTTGACTTTGATGTAAGTAAATAGATATGCACAGATATGATTTTGGCTATGGTGTGCCACAGTGTAGCCCCTCAGCAGACTATTCCATAGATTTTTAATGCATAGGTATTATGGAAGGCCATATAGGTCATTCTTATCCTGTATTAATATGTCCCATCCTTATCCTCCAAGAAGTTTAAAGCATGATTGAATATTTTTCCCTGAAACCATGTGTCATTCTATTCTGAAGCATCTAACTCTAATCCCTTTTTCTAGGTAGGGTTAACAGTCCTATTGAACAGAGTTACTGAAATTTCATAAGAAAGGTAGCATGGAAATATTTTTAACCATTTTTTAAAAATTTCCACCCTAATTTTATAAGTCCAAGAAATGCTGGAGTTTTATCTATGTTAAGAATTATTGAAGGTTTTTACTTAAAAAAAAAATTCAAATTACTGGAAAAATTTTTCCCCTAGTTTTGGGAAGTGTTGCCAAGCGAATTTTGAGTTTTGAGTTTTAGGTGAATCATCTCATACTACCCTCCTGCCAATTCCAGAAGGAGTTTCAAAAGGAGTCTTCGTTCTGGTAGTAATGCTCTAAATATATATATATGTTAAATATACACAGACTCCCTGCGGCCATCACATATCATGTGGTTTATCCAAATCTGAAACTGACAAGCAGTAGTACGCACCTTCATATTACATTCCATTTAATGGGCGCCAGTGAACTGGACACTGTTGTGTCTGTGTCTGCTGTGGCTTTAGCTCCCACAGATAGAAGTAAACAATACCCAAGGCAAAGTCTGCAGAGACTGAGCTTCCATCCAGTCTTCTTTAATCTTCAGCCAGTTGGACAGCTTGGGAGTACTTCAAGAATCTATACTGTATGTGAAAGGGAATCCCATATCCTCGGGTTGTTTTCTTTTTTTTTTTTTCTTTTTTCCCAGTCATCACACTCTAGTCTTTGGGACATCATCCCCTTTTACTTTTTGTGTTTGTATATCTCCAGGTTTCATCAATCACTGGCACTTATATGTTTCCACATTGGGAGAATTTATGGTGAGAATTCAACATTCAGTACAAAGGGATTTCAATTAATTTGTGAATACTACAGAAGGCTAAGTTTTAGGCTCCTCTGATTATTACAGGGCTGCATAGCAAGCTGTCATCCTGTCTTTATTTCCAGCTCAGTTGCATCCCAGTGGTTGAATGCACGATCTGCTCATGTACAAAAAGCTTGCCAGAGGCAAAATATTTCCCAGCGCAGGGACTCTTTTGTCCTGTATGTTCAAGATCTTGTAATGTCCCATCTCTGGATAATGTCCAGAACTCAGCATCAATACTCATTGCAGTCAAAGTCTTTTAGCCTTTTTTTTTTTTAAGATTTCATCCAAAAACATGCCTTCTGTAACTGATATTAGATACCTAAAAAATATGGATAGCACATATGTGAGTAGAATGGCTTCTCAGACCATAATGTAGCTTCATATTTAGGCTTGAAAATGTGTGTGAGTGTATCTTTGATCTGTGGGTGGCATTATGTATCCAAATGTGCAGTACAAATATTATTTATCCTTTCAGTCAAATCATTTATGACTATCTGACTTTAAAGAAAAGCCAACAAGATTCCAGTTTAAAAACATAATATTCATAACTTCCCCCACTCCCCCCCTGCCTCAAATCGCTTTTCATTTTGCCAGACACTCATTCAAATAGATCGTTTTGGAAGTTCTAAACACCTAACAGCTAATTTGTAATACATTCAGAGTACAAAACAATATATACAAGGAACTGTCTGATCTCTGCCAGGCAACTGAAGAATTGGATTTCTTGATAAAGTTGAAGCGAAAAGAATTTGCAAATAACATTTAATAAATTATTGACTGGTTATATTAACCCTTTATATGTTGGTTGTTTAAACTACTTAAGCTAATGGTTCACATAGTTTTCTCTACAATGCAATGTATTTTTTGTCGTAAAGTTTAGTGTCCTCAAATTATTTTGCACATTATCAGACTGTTTAAGGTATTAAAGAGGATATTTAAAGTCATGAAGTGACTGACAGCTGTCTACCTCTGTAAAACAAACCTTCATTTTGTAGGGGAGGGGTTGACCGACTACCAGAGCAACTGGGGAGGGGGGTTGGAGCGGCTGGGTCAGGGCATGGGTGGGAGGCTGCAAGGAAGGTTCTGGAGGAAGCCCTGTCTGCTGGTGACTCACCTCTCAGCATTCACCTCCCAGAGACACTGATGAATGGAGTGCCAGACTGGTTTTAGGACACACAGTACAGGACTTGAGGTAACATGCTCACGACATGGATAACTGGACCCTGACTAGTAACCTTTCATATGTACCTCTTGCTTTTTTTCAGGAAAATAAGTGTCCTGATTGTGCTACATTTCATGTATTTACTTTTGTCTATCTAAGATTAGCCTATTCAAAATCACTTCTTTGGTCTGTGGAACAGCATTCAAGGTTCAGGGGTAGAGGTGCCTAAGGAGTCAGTGTAATTACACATTTTTGCTTGATCTGTACAACTAGACTGTTTCTAAAGACCTAATGGGCCTGAGCTCAGCACCACAGTTGTGCAACCACACTTGGTTTTGCAAACAGTGTAGTGGCAATTTACTCATAGGTGTATGTAGATTAGATATAGATTAGATAGATAGATAGATGCACAGAGAGATATCAAGTTGATAGAGAGAGAGGTAGAGCTAGAGGTAGAAGTAGATGCATGCATTGATACACTAGCATAGCCACAATTCAGAGCTGGGTTACTGGAGTCATTGCCCCTGTTTCTGTAGCAGGTATGCAGACATGCCTTGTGTCTGCTTAATACTGGAGCTGTTATAGCAATGAGAATCAGACCTTAAGGTTTATTAAAAACATTTACAAAACTGTACAAATAAAATCTAAAAGTCTGCAGCCAATTAATAAAGCTGTGGCTCTGCAGGAACAGTTATTACTGCAGTGCACACAAGAGACATTTCACAGTAATATAAGCAACAAAATTTGAATTTTTCTGCTGCAAAAATGAAGGCCCTTGACTAACTAGGAACCTTCAGGAACCACTGACAATATGGGCTCACAGCACGCCGTGGAGCTTTGCTGGCTATGTCTTGCAGAGTAGAGCTGGTGCACAATATACCCCTTCCTGCAACACCATAATTTGCTCTTTGGAAATTTGTTTTTATAGATTTATAAAAGTTTTAAAATTTAATTTTTTTTAACACAAATTTCTCAACATAAATACATCATGCACATTTCTTCATTTAAAAATGTCTGAAAGAGTTGTGTTAATGTGACCTCTCTTTGGTAGAATTAGACTTTGGCCCAGCATTGGTTACCTCCAGGGAAATCCATTCTGCTCAGCCCAGAAGGATTTTCAGTGCTAATGGGTGTACTTCTGAAAGTTTTCCAAGTGAGGAATTTCCAGCAATACACAGAATTTTGGCACCTTTTTTTTTTTTTTTAAAGAGAAAGAAACTGAAGAGAGGTTAAAACATTCTTGGGTCAATGAACACGACAAATCCTGTATCTTACTATGCACAAGTTTGTGTGTTCATCTCCTTGGTCAACAGTCAGTAAATCTCAGACAGTACATAAATATTGGTTAAGAAAATAACACTTTATCACTGTAAAGTTGACGCTGTATCTTAACAATGAAATTGGCTAATTGATGCCAAATGCATTTGTTAACAGGTATCTAATTTTAACTCATCTGTGTATGTATGATTTACTGCCTCATACTATTATATTCTGTTACTTAAGGCATCCTACTTTATCTGATTATCTGGCAGCAGTAATCATTTATTTCCTGAGGTATTGGAACACGACACAGACTGTTCCTGCATTGTATTAATGTGTAAAGTACACACACCCCCATCAATCCTACCTTGCAAGTGTGGCCATGAGGGTCAAAGCAGAGCCTGTCATGGGAACTCATCACGCTCAGATGTACTCCCCATTCCACGATTGCCCTGCCGTTGCACTCAGGATCCACTTCAAGAGGCCTTGTCCTCTTCTTACAAGGGCTAAATCCCTGTTATCTCAGTCACTGACTAATTCCTGCCTACATCTGCTAAATTTGGAAGGACTCCAGCTAATGGACCACAGTTCTGACTGGTGACAAGGTGGGGGCCACCACATCTACATGCTACGGTCTGTGTTTTATTCAGGCTCTATAATGCCTTTTTTTTCCAGTGCTATCCTAGCCTGAACCGAGATGACTGTGCTAGCATGCCGTCCCTGACTCAGAAGCACAGCAGTCTGAATAGACTTGGCAGAAGAAAACTAGGACAGGAAACCAAAGTGTGAAGGGACTTGCCCAGCAGACAAGCCACAGCTTATATCCAGACTCCTTGACAGGTAAAGGGACATGATCTTTAGATTGCTGTTCTTTGGATGCCAGATGGTGCAACACTTCCAAAAGGCTCCCAGACAGCAAGAAACTCACTAGGCAATGTTGTTGTATATCATGAAAGGAGGTGCCTGCCAAGAGTGGCACCATGATGTAGCCTGCCTAAGAAGACAGGGTTACACTGAACGAGTGTCAGTGTGTGTGTTTCCCTCAAACTGCTGCTTCTGTACATGAGGAGGGACATGGACAGGCATGAGGGACAGCAGGGGCTGCTGCTATAGGACGGGGAGGGTGACTTGTCACTTCTACCCGCAGTGGTTGAATCACTAGGGCTCTGCTGCCTCCCCTTTCCCCTTATCTTTTTCTCTGAACCCACACTCCTTCCATCTCTCCTCCATCCAAATGGTGTTCAGGTATCGTGGCTGTGTAACACCTTTTCTCCTCCCTTTCCTCTCTCCCTTCCCTCTTTGCCCTATGGGCTGCATAGCAAGCCCAGGCAGAAGGTAACCCATAGGAAGGGACAGTATGGCAGGAATAGGGGTAGGCCACAAGATAAGGAAGAGGCCATGCACAGAGGAAGGCTGAGACTGAAAGGACTGTGCTCCAGATTCAAGGAGGAAAAAAGAGGAAATTTGAGAAAAAGAGAGCTTTCCCACAACCCACATCCCCACATGCCTGTGTGAACCACAGCTCTCTCCTCAGTGTCCTCACTCCCAACCATCTCCTCCCTGGGCCACCAACAGAAACCTGAGTGTCTTCATGCAGCTGAGAAACCTCCAGTCATCCCTATTGATTTCATAATTTCTATTTGATAGACATTCACATATAAAAATATTGTGAATAGGATTTTATCATTTCCATCCTGCTCCTTCACCTCTGAGCCAATTTTATTTGCTATGACATGCGGCCATGAGGTTTATATTTTCCTCATAGTCCCTCTTTCCCAGAAGTCTTGTACTAACTGTACAAGCATATAGGAACTGGGTATTATCCTTTAAGTGGTCTGTAAGTCCCTTAGTTACCCTTGTCCTTGTCTATAATTAAGAAGTTTCCAGAACAATTCCAGGGAATCAGTTTAGTGAAGTATTGCGTATTGCCTCTACTGAGGATAGAGCTGTTTTTATTGTGTCATTGTGTAGAAAATAAGTAACACAATATGCTTACAGAAATTACAAGGGACGCCTTCCTGTACTTGTTAAAAACATAGACTTGCAAAGATATTTGATTTCAACATTATTTCAGAAAATTCACTATAATTTTGTGTGTAACATTTCTGAAACACATACAACCTCAATTTTCTTCACCCAGAGACAGCAAGAAATGCAATCCCCTGTCCCACCTGGAAGTGATCTCTCTTTCTGGTCCAACAATTGTAGTATGTCCAGCTAAGTTGGTAATTATGATTGTTAGTTTTGTCATGATTTCTTAAGATCTTACTTTAATAGAAGGCAATCACAAAACAATATTAAACATGCCAGTGTTATTCATGCTTGTTCTTTAGACAATTGTGCTGTCACTGAACTGATGTGTTAGAAAAAATTTGAAGATCTTTGACAAGTACAGTGTGTCATACGCAAACATATGTGGGCACTCAGTACTAAAAGAAATAATGCCAGATGTGTGTTTGCACAATGGTATGATTCATGATTACTGAAATCTGTGTGATGGGAAAAATTTAGTGCTTTTTTAACCATTTTGATATTATTTTCCATAGAAACACTGCCCTTCTTTCATGGCTTTGACAGAGAAGACCTTTCTATTTCCCCTTTCTTAGTTCTTTCTTTTCTTTCAGGTAGAAAGCAACATGTCATGGATGTCACTACTCTAGCTGGAAGACATTCTTCAGGCATAACAGGCCTCTGGGATTCCCCTTAGGTGTCAATTGCCAGCCTGCCCTGCACACTTTGAAAGTCAATAATTTGATTGGCTTTAGTCAATAAAAGTATTAGGTATTTAGTCACCTCACATTTTAAAAGTCAAATGTCACAAGTTATTCACTCACATTACTAGGAATCTGTGCTCGTAACCCTTTGTGTGCCCTCACGTAAACTTTGCTGTCAGAATAGTTGCTTCCATAAAATTATTTGTAACATTATATTGTATTTCTGCAGAAATGTGAAATCTTGTACTTTTAGATGTTTTCTATTCTGGTAAAATACGAGAAGAATTTTCTCCTAAGAAAATGTCTTTCACAGGGAATTACTTCTAAGAAGGCTTTACATTCAGATTATAAAAAACCCCCAATACACTCAAACACATGATTATTCCTATTTGAAGGACCTGTTCAGCATACAGTGGGATTTCTGTGATTACTGTTTGCAAAGGGCATTGCACAGATGCACATTTTCGGAGTTAGGCTCCTACATAACCAAATCCTCATGCAGGAAGTAATGGACAATGTCCCAGCCTTGTGCTGCAGCACAGACCTAGTAGACCTTGTCAACACCATCCTATATTCTGCACACCCTCCTCTGTCCCCTGCCTTGCTCCATATTTGTGAGAGGTAATGAGAAACACTGATGAGAACATTCCTGCCTTCACTGTGATCTTGGGCATTTCCAGGCTTTGTGTCAGAGGCTTTCATTCAAATGCCATACTTCATACCGTGAGGATATCAAGAACACCTGAGAGATGAAGGATATTTCTCTGGCAGATTTTCCATGCAGAAATAGACACTGTTCTCAGGCACTTGCCTGCCCTTGTCCTTACAGATGACAATAGGATACTTTTTTTTTTTTTCGCACAGTAGTTATGCCTCTTTTGTTAGTTCACCATATTTCCTGCCAGATGTCTTGCTTTCCACTGGTTTAGGCTTGTTTTATTTTATGGCTTAGCCTATTTAAATGAATATCTCCATGGAGATATTCAGAAACTGAGCAGACATGCGCCTGAGCCACCTGTTCCAGCTGACCCTGCCGGAACTCGGGATGGGTTAGATGATCTAGGAGGTTTCTTCCAGTCCCAGCAATTCTGTAGTTCTGTGAAACAGAAGCCAATACAAATTTTCCTACCATACGTAAATGAGATTTATATTTCCCACACTTCAGAGAATTCTTATAACTGACTTAGAGGAAGATAGAAAACAGCATTTAACACTTGCTTGAAGATTTGCAATCTCCCACAAGCACTTAATGACACAGACGATGATGACATATTTCAGATCATATATGTTGAAGAATATTAAAGTTTTTTTTGGCGTACAGCTCTGCTCCTTCATTTTCCCCCTCACTTCTGCTCTATGACTGTGTAAAACAGAAACTGTCTTACCAGCATGCTTAACACCACAGAATAGTGTGAGCAACATTTCTCACAGTTGTTAGACAGAGTGTCCCCATCTTTTCACTTTCCTATAAAAATAACTGACGCAATTAAGAATCAGCACAGTTCTTAGATAAAACAACTTTTCCTCAGCTGAGGAAATACAATACCCAATAAATATCGACGCTGTAGGGCCAGCCTATATTATGAAAGAACAAAGTACCTTTGGGTGAGGTTTGGTGCACACACCTAGTAAAACAGACATCATGCACCCCAGGCACTGTCTGCTTTGGGGTTGAGGAGGAATTTCACCTCTTTTACAGGGAGATCTCAATTAAGTGTTTTGCAAGCTATTTGGTAAGGGCAAAGGATAGATTGTGCCCACTTTGATGCTGCTCAAAATCTCCTGTCCCAAGCTACCACTCAAAGAGAAGTAAAATCTTAGAATTCTGTATGAGCCACTATAATAAACAACAGCAAGAAAGCTGAGCAAATTTTAGCACAGTTAGTGTTTTCCAGGGGGCATACTTTTTCCTGCTCAGAATGGGCTTTATTGTACTAAGTAGCCTATCCAGTCACCTGCCATTTCTCACCTCTGCACCATTGGCAGGAACACCTGAGTATCAATATTTACTTCAACTTTTAGAAAAGGGGAGCATGGGGTTGTATATCATTCTACCTGGCATTCAAATTGTGTGTAATGCATCCTTTGGAATGTTTTGCTTAAACGCACACAAGTATCTGGTGACTTGAAGCCTAAGGCCCTATTGTCCAAGCATATGTAATATGGAGTTAAATACCTCTTTGTTTAGCTATTAGTTTCTTCTCAGCTGCTGCAAGAACATCTGTTACAGGCTGCAAACCACTCCAGCATACAGAAATAGCCTTCCACCTCCCTGTCTTCCCAACTCTCCTTTTTTCTTACTGCTGGAAAAAATGAAGTATTAATTCTTTACATTACAGGCGTAAAAAAAGAAATGCTGTAGGTGCTTCCAAAACACAGTGCTGCAGAGAATATGTTGTCCAAGAAATAAACAGAACTGTGAGAGGAAAGAGTGTAACATGACAACAGAGTGGTAACAGTAAGCACACACCTTATTAGTTAGAATATTATTTGTGGTTAATTAAAGAGATATCACTGAGCTCCTTTCCTGGTATGGGACAAAGTTTAGGGTTCTGGTTGGCTGTGTTATGAAAAAGAGATTGAAAAGGTGGTCTTGCAATAGTTTACTTAGCACTACTGTACCCAAAAGAACAGCGGTCAGAGAGCAGAAATCAGAGAGCCAAACAAGAACTAGACAATTTCATTTAAGCCACTGGCTAGTTAGATTTTTATTCAGGAAAAAAACCCAAAAATTCTGAAAGTATGTTTAATGCAGAATTTTGAGTAACAGTGCCCAACTATGTTAGGCAATTAGATGTTAGAAACTTTAATGTCATGGTGGAAGACAGTTTCTGCCACAAAATTGAACAATTGAATTCTAAACAAAGAAAAAAGAATAGTTACATCACAAGTGAAGGTCTTGCCCAGGAAAATACAGCAGATCTTACCAGACCTGGGAACTGACACACCTGTTGTTTGTGGACTTGTCTACCAAATTTTAATATGGGTGATAGAGAATCCAAATCACTCCATCAATGCACAATTAAAATCAGGATGAGCTCTCTTGCCTTTTGACCCATTGCCCTTCCTGCATTTACTTTGACTACTCCTGAATGCTGGCTCTCTTTCTAAATACACAAATACAGCAAATACACATCAACTTTCAGACAAGTTTTTACCAACTGTACAGAAAGCTATTGTCCTAAGTAAGTACTTGAGAATTCTATCAGATAATAAAATTTCTTATATGCTTCCAATGTTCAAAATTAATATTTTGTCATTCATTGTTAGCACTGTATTATATTTAACTTCTAAAAAAGTCCTAATCCCTACTCATGATGTGCTTGATTAGGATGCTTTTTAATGTTTCCTTGTTTTTAGACATAATCAGATATAGAAAGTTTAAAGAACATTTAAGGTACATACATAATCTCCAAATATTCTCTACAACTGTACATGATGCCTTCCATAAACTTCACTTAAGAGTAAAATTTTCTTTGAATATAAGTGATTTTCCCCGTTCTGTTTTTTCATTAGGCAGCACAAAATTCCCTGGAAAGTTAATAGATGGTGATATCTGCGAAATCAGTGTTTAACTTTTATCATGACAATATTTACTGCTGTCAACTTGAAGAGTTAATGCAATTTCTTGAAGATCATTTAAGAAAAATGTGATAAAACATGGGAATGTCTGACAGTAGAAATGTGAGATTTGCTCAAATACAAATCAAAATGTATCAGAAAACAGCCACTGAAACATTTTTCCAATTGTCTGTAATAGGAGAACTCTGAAGACCTACAGCAGGAATATAGATGCATGCTCTGGGGACATTTCTGGCTTTTATATTCCTGCTTTTTTGCTGCCAAAGGCCAAAGCCAAACATATTGCTGAGGCTTTAAGACACATTTTCATCAGTAAAATATCTTATAAAATAGATCCCAAAAACATTGAATGACTGCCAAAATATCAATTTATTTTCCTATGTCCTCATTGAACAATGAAATACTTATGTTAATAAAGGCATATTATAATAAATTAGTATTATCGAAACATCATTCACAGTTTTTAATTAGCAATAGGCACTGCAATTAAAAATGAGGACACTCTATGTTCTTCCTTCTTCAAGTTCTCCTGTCAGATCACAATGCTCTGCACAATGAAAATTATGCAGAGATAGATTGCAGCAGGAATGTATGACACTTGTTCTGATTTTGTTTTTTTCCAAAATTATTTATGAGTAATCTACATTATCCTGTTGCATGATCAGAGTCCAGTCTAGTGCTGTTAACACTATATTTGCAGCCAATATCAGTTTAGGAAAGATTCCTGTCCTATGTAGAGTTTTCACTTCCAGACTTTAAAAGTATATGTTGCTGCACTAACTTAAGCAGTTCCTTCACACCCAAAGGCATCATTGGTTCATATAAATGGTGTAAAGTCGAAATGCTAGTGTTGTTAAGCTTCCTTGCATGCAAAAGCTGCAAGTTATCACTCTAACATTAACAAGTGCTCATTTCCAGCATCAGTAAGTTGAACAGTGTACGTTTAACACATGGAGAAGCTTTTATTCTGTAGCCAAGAGACCTGAATGGTATTGTGTTACCACTCCTGAGCTGGCAATAGGAGTTGAGGCAAGGGCTGGCACTGAAGCTTGCTTTGAGAGCAAGCAGTGCTCCAGATTACTATTTCCTATTTTGGACTTAAATTTGATCCACTTGCAGCTGATGCTGGATGTGACAGATAATATCCTGGATATCTAATTTATATTTGATTATTTAAGGTGAGATTTTCCAAATGGTCTCAGTGCTGGAATAACCCCTTTACCATTGAAGTCACTGCCAAAACTAGAAGAGGTTGAAAAAAAAATCCCATCCTTACTAGCCATTGAAATAGCTGGTGAAGAAACAGGAAGACAGACATAATTTTTATGCTGGTTCTCCAGAAAGTGTACTGACTTTTAAAATTTTCTTTATGAGCTTGGACTTCTCATCCAGCTCCCCATTGAAATCAGCACACAATAGCAAGTGCAAAATACACATTTTCAACTAAAGACTCCTGGTATAGTTGTCCTTACCCTCTTCCTCCTCTTGATACGGAGCACCTGGAATGGTGTCAGGCATTCCATAAGTAGGGAAAGCTGCAACTACAAAAAGAAATAGAGTCTGATATAAGTTGACAGGCAAGTAAGATGGGACTGTGACAGAAGAAGGAAGCAGGAAAAAAGTGAAGAGAAGGATCTTGCAGTAATTTGCCTACATATTGCCTAAATATGCCATACATATTTTTCCCGAAAAGGAAGGTTATTTTAATTTTAGTCTAACCTGTCTTTCATACATTTTTCTCTCATGTAATATCAGAAGCAATATTTTTTTGATCTTTAAATGCTGTGATTTCAGCATTTAATAAGGACCTCCTTGGAAAGGGATGAAGAGAAATATGTGCTACAAAGACAAGGAGAGCCAGATGTCACTTGTTAAGCATATGGGTTGAGAAGAGTGAAAGGCAGATCTGAATGCTTAAAGAAGCATCAGAGTATTCACTCCTCCAGCATGACACACTCTGTCTTGTAAATAATTGCTAAGTGTCCTCACACTCACACAGCTCATGGATTCCACAAGGGTGAGAGCATAAGACAGCCTTGCAGACACACTTTTGAGGTAACTCTAATTTAAACTAGGAAGCTATCCAGTTTTGATGTCAGGAATTTTTAGTAATACCCACAGCATTTGGATAAGTGTTTCCCATCGTGAGTTTGCCTCACCAAGAAAAATAAATGCCCTATATTAAGTCAAATAAGGCCAACATAGAGCATCGATATCAGAATTTATTTTTCTTACTTTGCCAAACTTAAAACCTTAATACAGTCAAGTCTGTGGGGCTCCAGATCACTTTCCAATCATGAGTGGTAGCTGAAATCAGCATTGGGCATTGGATCCTTCTCATTAGGAACATATGTTAAAGGGGTTATTTCTTACAGTATAGAGCACATTTGACAATAGGACTTCATGGCCTATCTCTGCCACTTCCTTGTCCCCCTGGATCCAAGCAAAGAGCTCTGCCACTGCATAAGTGTTACCAGAGAGGAGCTCTGCTTGCTGATGCCAGCCCTGGCCCTGGCCCTGGCCCTTCCCTGACTCCGCACAGGGCTAGTGAAACAGCGGTGATGCGTCTGCCAGTTTTCTGGAAACATAGAGCTTTCCTGGCAGGGGACATGCCCTACAAGCTGTTTCCAGGCAGATCACATTTGCATTGTGCTGTGTGAGTGATGCAAGATAAACCTGGCCAGCTAGAGGATCTGTTCCAGTGTGTTTTAAGAGCAGCACATTAGAAGTCACTCTATTACAGTAAAAACACACTGGTCGACTCCTTAGTGGGTACAGCTACAGGGATTTACACCAAGCTGAGAGTATGGTCCATTGAGTCAGTGTATTTAACTGGCGTAGCTGTGGTGACAGCAATCTTATACGTGGACTTGTATGCTGACATATGCTCGTCTATTTGCAAGGTTCAGACCAGCTTGTGAACTAAGTGCTGCTCCCTGCAACACCGTATACATCAGATACTCAAATGTGATAATAATGGGAACAGATGTGGAAATATATAGCTAGAACTGGAACCTGGTCAGTGGATTGCCTCTCATACTGCCATGCTGGAAAAAAAGAAAAAAATAAAATAAAAGAAACAGAAAATATCCTTGCTTAAAAGAAACCACAACTTGTTCTAAGTTTATTGTTCATATTCTTGTTCCCTATGCAGGCTTTAAAAATGAACAAATGCTTTCGGAACACAAAGCTCTCACTGTCTGCTGAAATGGCAAAGTCAGTTGTAGCCAAAGTAAAATTTCAAGATTTCCACTTTGAAGTGGAACTTGGAGTTAATTGGCTGGGCATGCCCTGATACATAGCACACAGCATACCTTGGTTGAATCATAGAAGCTAGAGATGGAAAAGACCTATTAGGTCATCTTTTCCACCTCCCTGCCAATGTAGGATTATTCTCTGCCAATTCAGGATTATTCTCGAATGTTTTCTAGTCTAGCTTTAAATGACTCAGGCTGTGGGGCTTCCACCACTTCCCTTGGGAGGCTGTTCCACAGCCTAATAGACTTTGCTGTTAGGAAAATTTTCCTGATATGCAGCCTGAATTTTACTTTGTTCCATTGCATTCTAGTTCTTCTTGTTGTAAGCGTATTACACTACCCTAGGTAATTTGTCTCTCTGCGTTGGTGTTTATGACCTTCAAATACTTTGAGATGGCTTCAAAATCCACCTTAGTATGGATCTTAAGTAGCTTTATACATCACTGCTGTCATACATAATATATGTGTAGCATCAATTAGATGATGATACTTAAAACATATTCATATTTTCGCTGTCATGCTGTGAGTTCCTCCAGCGAGGAACACATATTGCACCGCTTAGTAAAGCCGAACTTGCCTCCCGCTGTTTGACAGCAATTGTACCTGAAATAATTGAAAAGCACCTACAGCTTGAAAAGTGCCTGAAGCTTCTTGACCATGCAATGCTGATTTCCACCTGTGGAATTACAATACATGACAGGTTAAATTAGCACAAGCACTTTCGGTATTGCCTTTTCCATACATTTTCCACATGGACGTTTTGGAGTGAGAAGCTGAAATGGAGGTATGAGAGCTCTCTCAGAATAGGAAAAGAGAGGACAAGGGCAATTCATTCTGCATGTGTGGCTTCTGAAAGGATGGAAACACTCTGATTTAGATGACCTTGGACTGAAAAACCAACAGGTATGATTAAAGCTGTTAGGGCACTGTGTGGGCCAGTGGCATGCTGGGGCCAAGGCACAAGGACTTCTGGCCAGGGCTGTCCCACCACTTCTAGCTGGGGAGCAGGCCAGGCCAGGCCAGTATCTACTGGGAAATGTGTTAAGACATTACTCTTTCATTATACAGCTGACCATATTTAAAAACCTCCCTGGCTGTGCAGATGCCCACAGAGGGATGTGAGTGCCCTGCTGGTCCCTAAAAACCAGAGCTCTCTAGCACCCACTGCAGTGGATACTTTGGTCATAGAGACTCTCTCTGCACTTCTCTGTGTGCTGGCCAAAGGGTGGCTGTGTTACCTATAGATGACCTCTTCCACTGTTTTTTTCTACTTTGATGTGACCATGAAGGGAATTGTGAGAAAATCTTAATCTTCACTGAAGGATATACAGAGATTTCTTATCCTGAGCAAAATTTTCAAAGCTCTTTTTTGAGAAAATCTTATCTTTTAATCTTTGTTACTAAGGATCACTAACATTCACAAGACCAAGTCACTAAGACCTCAGACACAATTCACTTATAATTTAAACATCCTCCCATTTTAAATTTACTTCTTGAATCAGAGTCAGATGTTTTGAGCAGAAGAACTTCTTTAGTCACAAATTACTGATAACGTTTTAGTACATGTTACAGTCAACAGAATTAAGAGACTTCTTTTGCAGGGAACTTTCATGAGATTCACTATGCTACCACAGTCTTTCAGCTTTGCTGCACACACTCACACTCATAAAGGCTTTGGAAAATTAAAAACTTTTCAGATCAAAATTTTTATCAACAACAAGAAGTGGGAAGCCAAAGAGAAGACATTTCTTTAGATGTTAAGCAGAAAAATGTCCGTAAGATATTGCTGAAGGAGTACTAAAAATCCCCTACAAAACAAATCAGAACATTTGAGAAGTGTCATAGTTCAGCCTACGAACTTGCACACATGGAACATCCGCTTTTGCTCTGTGATTACTCTTAGCTGCTCCACAGAGGTCATAATTCCCTGGCACCATCCCTTTACATTTAGTTGTATGTGTGATCAGGGTCCATAAAACACATGTACAGACTTTTTACATGCTTCCAGCACTTTTGGACCATCTATCCCAAGACCCTCTCTTTCATCAAGAAAATTTGATGTTCGGCATAGTCACTTTGGAAAACATATTGCCTTTCCCATAGGTTTATATTGCAGCTTGTTAAGGACCTGGTGAGCAACAAAAAATAGTTCCCTTTAAAACCACAATGTTCTTGAGTAAAATAATCTTTTGTTGGTTTTTGGGCCCTGCTCTAGTTGTTTCCCTTTCTCTCAACCACTAATCCCAGTAGAGGGCATTTGTTGCATTGAATTGAAGGGTTGGTAAGGATAAGAGCCAGATCCATGTCACACCGCCCATCCCTCTCTTCTTCCCAGGCTTGACTTTATTGCCAGTTCTCTACCTCCTTTCCGCCAGCAGCACAGGGAGACAGGGAATGTGTGTTATGGTCAGTTTGTCACATGTTGTTTACGCTGCTACTTCCTCCTCAGGGAGAGTAGTCTTTCCCCTACACCAGTGTGGGGTCCCTCCCATGCAAGACAGTCCTCCACAAACTTCTTCAGCCTGAGTCCTTGCCATGGGCTGTAGTTCTTCATGAACTGCTCCATCATGAGTCCCTCATGGGGTCACAAGTCCAAACAGTAAGCCTGCTCCAGTGTGGGCTCCTATCTCCAAGGGTTTGCAGGTCCTATCAGGAACCTACTCCAGCATGGGCTTCCCACAGGGTCACAACCTTCTTTCAGGCATCCACCTGCTCCAGCATGGGGTCCTCCAGGGACTGCAGGGATCTGCTCTATCATGGACATCCATGGACTGCATGGGCACATCCTGCCTCACCCTGATCTTCATCACAGACTGTCAGAGAATTTCAGCTCTGGTGCCTGAATCACTCCCTGCCCCTACTTTCTTCACTGATTTTGGTGTCTGCAGAGCTCTTTCTCACACATACTCCTCTCTCCCGCTGCAGTTGTCATTGCACAGTTCCCTCCTCCCATCCCTTCTTAAATGCTTATCCCAGAGGTGCTACCACCATTGCTCATTGGCTAGGCCTTGGCCAGCAGCAGGTACACTCTGGAGCTGGCTGGCATTGGCTCTGTCAGACACAGGTAAATCTTTTGGCATCTTCTCGGAGAAGCCACTCCTGTAGCTCCCCTGCAATGAGAACCTTGCCACACAAACCCAGAATAAGGGTATAATCTGAACAGAGAATGTTTTTAGGAAACATTATCAAATTAGCACTGAAGGACTGACTTAGTCAGCAGTTACCATCATTTTGCAAACACTTATAGACGTATACTTAAAAGGGGAATGAATTAATTGACAATAATTCGTGGGAATGCATCTATTTCTTGAGAGTCAAATTAAAAATGAGAAGCATTCTTTTCTGGCCTTTTATTAGTATAAAAATACATTTAATTATTTTATTCCTTAAGCCAAACAATATGTACAGCAGTGTTTTAAAATACAGAACAAAGGAAATAGCACAAATTATTTCAAGATAGTACATGGGTGTGATATGGATAACAGTTAAGTTAAAGTTGCTTTGAGGACATAAACCCTCCTGGTCCTTTCCATGTCTCTGACAAAACTTTAAAGCACTTTTACATTTCATAAAGAGACTATACAGCTTTGAAGACTTTGGAGGACTCCATTTTTTATTGAGACTGAATACTCTAAGTATGCCAGCATATATTCTTAATGATTAATGCACATATGGCAACACAGCCAGACCACACAAAGCAGTGGAGTTATAAGGGGAACCATCTGTCCCTTCCTTTTCCCGTGCCATCTCCTCTGTGCAGGGGTGACACAGCTCCCACAGAGCTACATCACCTCTGGGCAAAAATGATAGGGAAGGTGGAACAACAGGTTATGCTGTGGCAGCAGCAGTCACCTGGCACAAGCACATGCCAAGACAGGGCTATTCTTGGCCCAGCAAACCTAGAACACCAGGTGGACCACAACTGCCTCCATGATGCTTCTGTCTTTAAGGATGCTCTAGAGGCAGTAGAGAAACTCACTTTCCCCAGCAGTGCAAGAGCCATGACTGAGCCAAATGCTGCAGGTATAGAAAGAGAGCAGCACAAGCCATAGATGAGAAAGTGGCCCAAACAGCACAGAGCCAGATACTAATACCCTTACTCATAGTCAGTAGCATTCTGCTTCATAAACTGTCCCTCGTGGCACTTCTAATTTGGTTCTCAGAGGAAGGTTTTATTAAGTCAGAGTATCAGAGGATGATCTTAGTGTTGAAGACTTAAATTAGGCAACCACTGAAAATCTAAGGACCGTTAAGGGGGAGAGGGCCAGATCTTGTGTTTCTGTTTTCTTCCATGAAATGTGGTTTAAGGTCTTAAGGGACAGTTCATGCATTTTTACTGATTGGTGTGTGAAGCCAGCTGAACTGAGTCTCTCCCGACCGTGCAGCAGAGCTGAAAAAGCTGAAGAAGCAGAGCTGGGAAGACTTTCCATTTGCCTGTTTATTAAAAAGAACAGATATTAATAGGCACAGTTAAAAGGAAAATATCTAATATCAAACCAATTAAGCTTATAAGCATCCTTAATGACTGTGATAAAGGCATTACTATTCAGTGCAAAACCAAATGGTACTAGATTAAGTGCTGGGCACTCACATTTCAGATGATGGTAGTAATCTGAATTTCTCATTATAGAACTTATGCCAGAATAAGACCCTTGCCAAGGATGATTTAACTATTTACATTGTCAAATTGACCTTGTAGCTCATAGAAAGAGAACATTGATTGTAATTTCATTGTATTTCCTGTCAAATTAAGAAATGGGCAGAGTTTCAAACTATAAACTCAAATTATAATGAAAATCTTCTCTATTGGCAGCTGTATTTAGAAGTGGTATATCCCAGCTAATATAAATTAAATAAGCAGTTTCTTCTTTCATTGAAACCAAAGGTATTTCTCTAATGATAAGATAGGACTTGCTTAGAAAAAGGATGCCATTATCTTCTGGGTGCTTTTTGCAGTTCTGCTTTTCCAGAATCCAGTTACAGTGCAAACATTTGCTTTTCTTATCAGTTCTGTGCTGGAGCAAACAAAGTCTTAAGAAGTGTCTCAAGGTGACAGAAGGATATAAGGAAAAAAGAACAATGGTGGCATAGTTGAAAGAGAAAGATATAACTGTTTAATTTTCTTTAATTTCATTATACTGTACACAAGAATAAAACAAAACAAAGCTTGATTCACACAAAAGGATAACTGAGTGCAATAGATATGGGTAAATATGTGCCTTAGACCCATAGCTATCCAGAAATTTTAAAACTTTTAAAAAAATCCTTTTTTAATCGCAAAATTCATGTATGTCAAATATACGTCTTTTAAAATTGGCCTAAAAACTATGACAAAAAATGTTCTGGAGATGGAAATAGAGAAGCCTGATATGATTTCACTGCCTGTTAAACAAACACAGTGAATGTTACTTCTTGTTTGCAGTTTCCCTCCTATAGGCTGGTAGGCTGTGTGCTGTGATTCTTCCAAAAATCTTTGCACAATGCTATGGAAACAATTTGATATTTATAGCGTATGATTAACGTTTTATTAGCTGGTAAAGTTTATTTGGTACCAAGTCTTCATCACCGGATTTAGCTCACTTTGCTTACTTAGAGTTTAAATAACAAGGTACACCAACAACTTTTTTTAAGATTAACATCAAGTTGAATATGAATGTACAATCCTGCAATTAATGAAGCACATTTCATGCTCCTATTGAAGGATATATTAAAGTAATATGGCTTTTTGTTATGCAAATGCAGTTTCTGCTCACGATTCTGTACAGATACAATCCTACACAAACTAGTCATTTCAACAGTAGAGAATATGATTAGAAAACCTGAGGGATAAAATTTGTGAAAAGCAAGAGAGATTTTTGGTGACTTTTTATACAGGTAATTCACGTGCAAACAATGAAAAGATTTCAGAATGGTAGAAAAACCGTAGATGTTGTTAAGTGAAAATTTTCTCATGTCACTGTTACATCTGTTCAGGATTCTCCATTACAGGAATAATAGAGTTGTAGTAAGAACAGTGATAACAACTTTGTTATCTCTAGAATGCTAAGAATATCAAAGTGCTTTCCAAGTAAATCATGACTGAGCCACAACTAAGTGCAGTGTGTGTCCTTGACATGGTCTGTCATGATTCTGTGCCATTCAAGATGACGCAAGGTTTTTCTGCAGGGTTGCCTACCCTTTGTCCCCACAGCAAAGTGGAGAGAAGAAAGAGTTGTGTGGGAACAGTGCAGTGTTTGAACCCCAGTTACTCTTTGGTGTCTAGAGACATTGACACCTTTGCTTTCCAGGTCAGAGGCTCCTATGACCAAAACAGAGTCCTGAGAGAACAACAAAAACTGCTACAAGTTTGTGCTATGGGTGTGTTACTAGTGGACATACCTCCTGCCCTTTGCCAACCCCTGCTCCAGGCAGCAGTCTCTATGGTAGCACTAGTCTTACCTGTAAGAAAAGGAGCCGTACTTCAAGCAATGCATGGATTTACGGTGAAGTTATTCCACCATGTACCATTTTTGATCAATTTTTCCTTTCTCCTCTACTCTGAATGTTATTTAGTATGTCATGAAGGCCAAAGTTTTAATGGCCTGAACCACAGGATGATTCTTTTCATTCTGTGCAACCTCCAAAGGATACCATAAATATCTTTGATTTTGGTCGGATAAGTGAGCTGGAAAAGCAAATGGCTGTCGTGTCTGGCAGATGCCATGACCGTAATGAAGAATATAACAAAATGATGCTTCTGCTCCATAATCTTCAAGATCAGGTTGCCAAGATGAGTGACAAAAGTGAAACACTGAAGCTTATAAAAAATGTGATGAGTCAATATATTAAAGATATGAAATTGGAGGAAAAGACTGACTTCCTGGCTTTACATCAAGAACATGAGTTGCGCATCGTGACGCTGGAGGACCTTCTTAGAAAACTGCATTCTTGGAAGAAGTGTGAATAAAGAGAGGACAAATTGTAACATGTGGGGTGTGAAACAGAGTGAGAGGTGAAGGAGTAGCAGATCCCAGAGTGGGGAAGTATCCCATACTGGATGGTAGATACTACCCTATTCTGAGTTCAGTTCTGGTTAAAATAGCCTCAGAATATGTCAAGGTGTAGAAATTATTTTTGTTGCTAGATTTTACTTATTCTCACTCCATAGCACCTTATTTTTTTGCTGTTTCCATCAGAATGTCTGTAGGCATGAGGGTGTTGAGAACAGCATCTTCATCCCTTGTGGGCGCCAGCTTCTGCACCTGAAGAATTTCTATTATTTCCCTTCTAAACACACCAAATAGGGTGAGACAGACTCAGCAAAGACAATATCTGATGCAGGAGGACCAGGCCCTGCAGTAAGTTAATTGTATTCCACTGAAAGCTTAAGAAACTGTAGTGCAGTACACAGGCGGCTCAGCAAGAGATGTGACAGAAAAAGTCGGTACTGATTGCAAAAACCTACCTCCAGAAGGTTTGTTTCCATTCTTTGCTGCTCTTCAGAGGCACTTTCTGCAGAAGGATGCTCATTCCTCTCTTGTTTGCTCAGAGTCAGACTCACCCACACGCATCTCTGTGAAAGGGTTTCAGCCTGCCTGGTCCTTGCTGTGTCACTGGACTCACCTCCTTGTTTGCTGACTTGTACCTCTGGCACCATTACTTCTTTGGCAACAGATTCCTGAAACCAGAAAATATCAGGGATCAGGCAGTGAATTATAGTAGTATATGTACCAATATTGAACAAGGCAAATACTGTGATAGTAGTAATGCTAATTCTCACTTTGTGAGTTAATCTGAGATTAGAGACTGTTTTTGAATCACCCATTCAAGAAGGTCTGCACATGGCACTGCTATCTATTAGTTTTATTTTTTCTTGCCTGGTTTGTTTTAATGGCAAAATAAAGAGGAAGCTGATTTATTTTAAGTAAATTAATTGGTATGGGAAGAGGGGTGGACATTTGACACAAGAGTCTTCCAGAGCCAGTACTCTTCAATGAAACCTAACAAATGTTGCAAGTTGCTCAATTGGTTTCATTTGTAGTCTCCACTTTTCAGTGACAGTGTGAAATATGTTCTCTGTTGCCATCCCTGCAAGAAAGACAGGGATGTACACTAGTAAGGCAAGGGGAGGTCATCAAGATGACAAGGGGTCTGGAACACATGATATATGAGAAGAGGCTGGGAACTGCATTCATTCCGTCTTATCAGGAAAAGTCTGACTGAATATTATTTTGTACTCTTCAGCTATGAAATGGGAGAGTACAGACAAGGTAGACATCAACTTTCCTCAGAGGAGTACACTGACAGCTGTGCAATTAATGGATAAATAGATATGACTAGATATTAAAATTATTTCATATTCTGATAGTTAGACATTGTTGAAAGCTAGTTTGGCCACAAAGAACTTAAAGTTACACTTACACACATATTCATATTTGTTTTCTTGACACCATTGTAGATGTGGTCTATGAATCCAGTGGAGAGTAAGAAAAATAACAACTGTTTTTTATTAAGAGCAAGAGATTAAATCAATTCATTGGACCTGAAACTGCATGAGTAGGTGAGGCAACATTCCAGTTCATCTTAGTTCCAAAATACGCCTTCTCACACTGAAGCTCCACAGCAGGATATGAAATCACAAACATCACATCATCAGAACAAATGCTCATTGCAAGATCGTGAAGGCAGGACACCATAAATCAACAGCTTCTGAGAGCTGCTGGGTTTGGACTTTTCTAAAGACAAATGAAATTTTTTATGGCCTGTCATTTTAAAATGAACTCAAAATAAAGAAAATAAAAATGTGACCATGCAGAAACTGTAATTTAATAAATAGACTTGGCTAAAAAGCAAAATGTCCCCCCCAAAATACTCCTGCAAATGGGCTATAATTCAATAAAATACTAAATCATAAGCTTAGCTTTAAGTCTAATTCCCCTGGATCTACAAAGAATTGAAACACTTGGTTAAAGTTCAATAAGAGTATGTCTCTTTTGCTGTGCTGAACGTATTAATTTGTGTTTTTAATTAATCCACTTCAGACTCAGTCACATCTATCTGTGTTTGCTTGCAATGTACATGCACACAAATGAATCTCTAGCCATGTGAGTTGACCAAAAAAGGCTTCCATATGTTTACAGGTGGATATTGGCATCAGCTAGCTTTTTAATGTGTTAATAACTCTGGGTACGTTTATAGAGCCACTTTGTGAATTGAAAAATGCAATGTCTCCCAGTAGCCTAATAGCAGCAGAGCTCTAATTTTAAGTAAAGTTGATTAATATAGATAGTGTAACAAATATACATTCAGACAGAAAAAGTGTTTGAGAAACCTGTGACTGTCTGTTTGGTATCCCGCTGGCACATGCACAAAACAGCCCAATACAAGCAGAAGGTGTTCTGCTGTGAAAAGATGAAATGATTCACTCAGCTCTTGCCATCAGTTATTTTGGCCAAGATAACCGGTTGCTTGGCCTCCTATGTTGTATAGATTCTCAGCGGAAGGTGCCAAACTCCTCTTATTTTAGTATTATTAGTGTTATTACTGTTCTTCTTTTGTTGTGCAGGGGTTTGTTTTTGGTTTCAAAACACTTGATGCTGGGTGTGGTAGGCAGAAGCCCTCACCCTGGGAAAGAGAGTTCTCCGTGTCCCTGCAGTTTCCAGAAGTGGTTGTTATTTTTTTTCCCCTGGTTTCACGAGGACCTTTCTGCTGTCTGAGTGCTCAAGATTGCTATGCACCACATCAGGACAGTATCCTGGACAATCCAATTCCTGCCTGGCTCTGCTTCTTTGGTTGTTGTTGTTTGTGTTGCTTAGGGTACCAAGTCATTTCGGCTGCAGCTTCTCCTTTCCTGTGCTTCTCTAAATTCTGCTACTACCCCCTGCTGTAATCTTGTAATAAACTAAATGAATTGCTGCTAGACAAGCCAAATGAGCCTGCTGGCGAGCAGACAGGGCACTAGCCATCTCCCTAGAAACACCCTCTGTAAACTGAAACCATCTAACCAGCAGCAACAAAATCGTTGCACCCACTCTGACATGTAGACTCAATTTTTTAGCAGAGATGTAAGCAGAGAAAAAGTTTTCTTGGGATAATGGATTTTGGATTAAATAGACCAGTCTTCAGGGTGTCAATTTTTCTCAGCTGGTAATGAATCCTCAAATCCCAAAGAGTTTATTTGAAAATGTACAGATGGAAAGGCAAACAGAGGAGAACATATGCAAGTTTGCGTAGTTGTTTATTTCTAATTTACACAAACATTTTCATATGGGTAGGTGCTCCTGAAAGTTAACACTGAATTTAAAATGTCCCATTTAAATTTAAACATTCTGCATCAAAAAAATAAATCATAGGCGAGAAATTGGCACTGATTTCAATAGAATCTGTCAGTTTACACCAGGAGAAGGTCAGGTTTTAAATTTCTTAGCCTCCACTGTTTCTTATAACCGCAGCTCTGAGTAGATGGTAGAGTAGTGCAGATCCCCAGGAACTTAGGGATGATTGATGGTGTTTCTGTGGAATATACTCTCTCTCTCCGAGCTATAAAGCATAGAAAAGGAGCATTCCACCAGTTTTTTAGGAATCTGGAGGGCTTCTCTTCTTCCTGGTGTTGTGCATATGGAGAAGGCATCAAATCAAATGTCTGTCATTCCTAGTGGAAAGATTCCCACTTACCTCAGTATTCAGTAGGTCACCTTTAAGACATTTGTGTAGTTTCACGAGATGACTCCAAAAAAATCAAGGAAAAATTGGTCCTCTTTTGTTTCCATTTGAAAAGCGACAATAAAGCATCTTTTTCTCAATAAGTTCACATTCAGCTAGACTTAAATAAATAAACTGCAGCATTACAAAGCAGTCTGCACAAATTATAATCTAACTGACTGTTTGGTGTTTGGGCTATTTTAGCTCAAAGGATACCTACAGAAACACTTCAGGGAAAGTCCTAAGAAAGAGATTTTTCTCGACCATAATCAGAGAGAAAAGCTATCACCCGGAATGAGTAAATTTCAAGTACTCTCCTCTTCTGCTTGTAAATTGCTTCATTATTTATTATTTTAGCTTTTTCAAATTTGGTCTCCACAGCTGAGAAGAAAGAACCACTAGAAAATCATTAGCTTTATGTGCTTGAAGATAACATGCCTCACTCCAGTTTTACAAGATATTCATGACTGAAAACAGATTATGATTTCTGAATGCTCCTCTGTTCTCTGCAAGTTCAAAAACCTCACAGTTTTGTTTGCACATTCCTTCTTCCAGGACCATTTTCTCTCCATCAGGGTACTATATTTTCCTGTAAAGCTCTGCTTTAGGACTTCTCAGGTTGATGTTTCAGATAAAGATTAGGTGATCCTGCCAGAAAATGAATACAAAACTAGCACATGACTTCATCTTTTTTACACAATTTGTTTTTATGCATAAGCCTGTGTAAAATGTGGGCACAAATTCTGTGTGAATCTATGAGAGGCATATGAATGCATGGGACCTACCTGGTTTGGAAGAAAAATATTTTTTCTAAAATGAAATATGAATACAACACACCAGAAGCAAAATATATTCTTTTCTTCCATTATTTTGGCTTTAAGATAAATGAATGTTTACAAAAAAATTATGAGCAGAGTCAAAATATGATAGTTTAATTTCCCAGAGTAGTTTTCAGATGCTGTCCAGGATTTGTGCTCCGAGTAGACAAGAGCAGTGTGTTTTGGTTTTGCCTGATGTGACATCCTTGAGACTAGATGCCAAATATCACATATGGAAGTAAACCCACTGTTCCTTAAAGCCAATATAATTTACTGAGCAGAAGGGGCAGAGAAATATGTTAGATGAAAATAATACAGAGCAGATAGAAGAGGAAGAAAAAGAGAAACACTTAAAGGAGATTGACTTTTTTTTTTTCTTGTAAAGTCATTTGGGCCATTTGACAACAATGCACTGAAGCCCAATATGGTATAATTGTACAATGCTTATTAGCTGCATGTTGTTATATATACATTATATGTCATGTCATCCTGTTCATAGTCACTGGATGACATGAACTTGAAGAAGAACACTGCAGGCTTTGGACTGGTAAGGTAACAGCCCTTGCAAAAAACCCAAAACTACTTCCTCCCGTTGTGCCTAAGTGTAGCCCACTCTCAGGCAATATTATTTTGGCAAAATTAATTTCTTCCTCTGTCATTCATCATTCAAAGAGATTTATATGAGATTGGGCTTAAAAGAGGATTTTCTTAAAGAATAGAAGAAATGGTTCTGAGATAGAAAAGACTTTGTCATACTACCACAGGATAACTAAGGTTGGAGGGACATCAGAATATCACTTAGTTCTGCCACCTGTAAGCAGTGGGATCATTGATCAGGTCCAGTCGGGTTATTTATGCCTTTATTCAATAGGATCTTCAAAACCTACAGAGATGGACACTGCACAACCTTTCTGGGCATCTTGTTTCACTGCTTAACTGTCCTCATAATGAAAAATGTTCTTTACAACCAGGCTGAACACTCCTGTTTTAACACACACCTGTTGATTTACCTTCCCATCATGGAGGATGGATCACTGTGAAAAGCTCCACCCCCTCTTCTTGACACCCTTCCCATAGGTAAATGGGAGCTGCTATCAAGTCCCTCAAAACTGACTGTCCTTCAAGCGAAACAGCTCCAGCTGTCTAGGGATGAACTACACTGGAAGGTTAATCTGTAGATAGGCAAGAGATGCCCTTGCTTCCTTAGATATCTCATTAGATGTGGCTACAGATTTAGACAGCTGTGGAAAAATAGGTTGGGTGACTGGGAAAACTATGTTCTAGTAACCACATTTGAGAACTCTATGTCTTCTTAGTACTTCAAGAGAGAAAACATGGATCATTCCTTCCACTTTACAAACTGGGTGTTGGTCTCCAGTGAGCCAAGAATAAAATCCAGTTCTCCTGGAGAACTTGGGTTGTCTTGTCTACCTGAGTAAATGGAAAGATAAGCTGTCCTTTAGATTTTATTCCAGTTTAGGATCTGTTTTACTTTTAAAGATCCATATTTGTGAAGTTTTTGAGAGGCTATTAGAAGGTTAACACACTTTTCATGGAAAATCTTAAAAATATTTATAACTCATGAAAAATTAACAGATATGACAGAAAATTATCAGGAAACACATTCAGTAGTCAGAGCAAATGATATAATTTTGAGGGGCATATGCTATATACTGCACTTTTATGCTCCTTGAGAAGACTTAGCTCCTACTGTGACTGCAAGTCTCAGTTCAACCTTAACTGTGAAGTCTGTTCACTGCCATAATAAAGATCAGCCTTGAACTGCTCTCACTCCTTGAAGACTTGAGAACTGGTGCAATTACTTGGTCTTTTAATTTATGGAGTGATCACACTGAAATGTTTAAACAATGAATAGCATTACCTCAAAACCACCACCATTCCTGCTGTTATTATGTTGATTTCTATAGACTCTTTTCTCCTTACTATTGCTAAACAACAGAGGATTTAAAGAGCATAGATTTTTTTCCTTGCAGGTATTGACATTATCCCACTTAATTTCATCAAACTATGTTCAAAACTCAATTTAGCTCCAGAGAAACACCTGTATGTATAGGCTTTCATATATCACTTTCCTCATCTAATTTGGATTTTACTGTTTTCAGATACACATTAGTCTTACTGTGCAATACAAAACACAGAAATATACAGTGACATTTACTTTTGCTCATCATATGTCTCTTTAAATGTCATAGTGAGAACACAGTTGTTAAGGCTTAATGCTTAAATGTAGATGCAGGAAAGTGCATAACTTCTTCACAGAATCACAGAATCAACGAGACTGGAAAAGAAAGATGAGTCATCAGTGGAAATCAAGTGGAAAAGTGAATGTGAAGACAGCAGGAGTTAACAGATGTCAGGGATATATGGCAAAGTAAGAATGAAATTAAAAGCTTATGAGTCACAACAAACAATTAAAGGTATGTGCTGGCTTACTGTGGTACAAATTGTTACAGATGCAGTGCAATACTATACACAGTGTAGTCTATATCACTGTGATTTGTCCGTTTATATAAATACATACCTCAGTTCTTTTTTTTTCAAAAAGAAGAGTGACCACAAGGAAATGTAACTTCAGCAGGTGGCTCTGGCCTGTAAAGATAAAAACCACCAGGATTTGCCTCTCCCCACCCCTTCACTGCTGACAGCCCTCACTTCCTTCCTCTCAAGCCAGATTGGCACTACTTAGACAACCCATGCTACCTTCAGGATCTGCAGAGGTGAGTGGCCTCTGCAGGATACCACGCAGAGACATCCTTCATGTTACTCCAAAAGGACTGAAGTGTCATGGAACATCAGCAGCTGCTTCACAGTTAGCCATGAGGATAGCACCGGGACAATTAGCTCAGGACTGAAACCAGTGTGCCTGGCCTCCTGAGGACCCCTCAGGAACTGGGTTTGAGGAAGGAGTCTTCAAAATGCCTTGCTGTTTTCCCACTCTGTGTCGAGCATTTTTCACTGGAAAAAGGAGACAGGTGCAAATACTTATTTTCCACATAGATTTACCAGAGATGGAGGTATAGACATAAGTATATGTACAGATAAAGAGATAAATAGATAAGTAGGCAAATAGATGTAGATTAGATGTAGATAGATAGATAGATAGATTAGATATAGAAAGAGGAGGAGAAAAATTAAGGCAAAGATTTGCATCAGCTACAGCTTTTTCAGCCCTCAGAGAGAACTATCTGTGAATTAGATAGCAATTGGGAGGGATAAGAACATGATTCAGCCCCAAAATGTTATTATAGTGTTATTATTGCTGCAAATGTTAATACATAATCTAAAGAGATTTCTTCAATCAGTTAGATCTAGAGAAAAGATATTTGTTCAGAAACTTCTTGGATAACTGAAATTCAGCTTTTTACCTTGCTGAGCTAACTATATTCCTACTCTTCTTGTAACAGGATACATCTGGTTTGCTCATTACTGTGCAAAGAGGAACTGTGTTATTGTACCAGACAGTAACCTGAGGCTATCTGTAATCATCATTTCCATTTCTCTCTTGCTTTAATGAATGCTTCTCCATTACTGTCTCCACTACAACAAGGGCAGTAGCTTTCCTCACCACTGAATTATATCAGTTGTGATTGCATAAGGAAAGTGGCTGAGAACTTTCAAAAAAGCTGGGTAAAAATTTTTCCGTAGAAATGATTTCTTTTTTTGTTTGTTTGTTTTTTAAGGAAACATACAATAACAGCAATGTGTGCTGATGAGAAATCTGAGAATGCATAATTTTGAACATCATGGAATCACAGAATGGCCTGAGTTGGAAAGGACCTTAAAGATTATCTAGTTCCACCCTACCCACTGTAGACAGGGACACCTTTCACTAGACCAGGTTGCTCAGACATATATACAACCTGACCTTGAACATTTTCAGGGAACATCATATGGAAAGGTTTCATTTAGATAAGGAACAATATTTTGATTTTGTCTTGACTTTAAAATTGTAGCAGGATTGTAATTTTAATATTAAAGCTACACAGTGTGTTTAGTGAAAATATACTATTACTTACAATACCCGAGTTATTAAAATGTAATATACTATAGTGTTTCAACATGGTTAATTTAAAAAGTATTAACAAGGGAATTAATGTCACATGAAGCTGATGCTATCAAAATGAAACACTTCAGTGATTTTGAAGCAAACTTTTGTTCATGGGGAAACACAAATATTTTAGTTTTTATTTCTGAATCAAATGAAAACCAATTTTGAAATACTGCAATTTCCACTGGAGACAGGAATTCTGTTTTTCTGACCAGTTCTTGTTGTCAAATAAATTTGCCCTTTGAGAATTATTGTTACAGCTGTTCACACCTATATACATCTATGGATACAGGAAAGAGATACTATGATTCAATATATAATAGGTATAGAAATTCTGAATACCACAGCTGTAATTCTGCTTTCCTTTTGATTTACTACACAGCTCTCTATAAACTTATTAATTGCTCTGTTTCATTTCCCCCAAATATAGGTGGGACAATATTTTTATTCACTGGCTATTGTGAAGTTTAAAAAGCTAGTTTTTTGCAGTGCCTTTTCAAGGAGAAGAATATTACAGGTTGGAAAAGATTGCTATAAGAATTTAATTTGATCTTGTGTAAAGCACTGAGCTAAGTTGAGCTAAAATATATGGGGGTTTATAAATCTGTGTTGAACACATAAGAATTCCCATCTCTGAAAAAGTTGTTGTGATAAGTATTATCCTGGCTGTAAACAAGTGCTAATGTCTTACCTCACATCTGCTAGAGGAAACCACCCCTCTGTTGGCACAAGCAGTTTCCATGTCTTGGTCCTCTAATGCAACACATTTAGAGCAATGATATGGAAAGCAATAGAAAATCATATAATTGTTTATTTTAGTCCAGTATCCTCTCTTGTCTAATACCAGATATGTCACATTAATATGCAATAGAAGAGCGATAATTAAGAGGCATTTTATAGCACAATTTTTCCCCTAATGCCCTTCACTTAGAATCTGGATTATACAATGAGGCAGATGAGTTTATATCCCTTGCAAATATTTTAATATAACTGTATCCAAAGTGACAGTGAATATTTTTATTATCCATATAAATTACCCATCACTTCTTAAATCCCGTTAAGCTTTTGGCCTCAATAATATCCTGTGGCCATGTGTAACAGAAGTTAAGTAGAAGCTATGTGAAAAAATGTTTACTTTCATTTGTTTCAATTATGCTATCTTTCCACTCTGTCAAACATCTCTGCAGTTTCTAAAATACAAAAAGGGAGATGGCTTGATTCACTCCTTTATTTCAGTAGCACTTTCAGTTCCTCTTCCGTGTCCTCTATTCTATAGAGCAGGTTTGAGGGAAAATTTGAAAGCTTCTGAACCCTAAATTTTTCTAGAATGAAACTCAGGTAGCAGATTTACAAACTTTGGAGATATCTCCTATATTTCCACCCCCCTTCCACTTCTGGTTTCTATTCAGAAGAAGAATTGTTGAAATACCACGAAGACGGCTGTTTTCACTGCCATGACAGGAAACAGGGGTGTTGGAAATGTCACGAGAAAGCCTGTTCATACAAGATTTCCAGCCCAATAGAGCAGTCTCAAGAAGTTATTTTGCATAGTTTAGATGTGGTTCAGATAAACATCTAAACTTTTGAATACTTACACAAGCTGAATCTTAACTCTGAAAATCACAGGTTTATCTGTTACAAACACTGAAAAGGTGTAAAATCTAAACAAAACAAACCAATGCACCGACTGACATGGAAGTATTTCTCCTCCTGTCCTCTACTCATGCATTTATTTTCCCTTTATAACATCCTTTGTCAGAAATAAGTCCAAAGAGACCACAAGTGTTATTCTGATATACGGAGGGCGTCTAGTGAGACTCAGGTTCTCAAGGTTGCAGTATCAGTGCCTTGAGTGGTCTCATATGGGAAACCAGTTTTCCTCAGGAAGCTCCTCCATTTCCATATCCCTGCCTTCTCTCTCCTGAACCCACCAAATTGCTGTTCACAGGGAAGCATGTAGGAACCATTTGCCTGAATTCCTCTGGTCCTGAAAAACATGAGAATGGTGGGAGAGGAAAGAAATGAGGAACAAGAGTGCCCTCGCTGACCACAATAGTCAACAAGAGGGGAGAAATGCAGTAACTTGGTCTATCTCAGTGAGAAGACATAGGAGCAGAAGGTGCTAAAAATTTTCATTCTTTGGCCTGGTCTTGCAGCTGTGCAGCCACACATTGACCCTTATCTGGGACTCAGCAGGTGGTGATGTGTTAGTTATACATGATTTCCATGCACACCCCCACCGCTTTTCCTAGTGCTTCACTGTCAGTGGTGGGCTATCAGCACCAGAAGAAAATGTCCACTCAGAAGACACCCAACAGAAAGTGATGCATTAGCTCTTAATGAACACTTTTGCTTTCCTGTATACTGAGTGGGCATTTTCTCCTGGTGGTGATAGACCACCACTGATGTGGAAGCAGCAGTTGAAAGAATACTGAGGGTGTGCAGGAAGGAAATTCTTGTATTAAGAGCAAGGAAAGAACTAAACTGTGATAATATCTTCAGCTGGGGATGTTGTCAAGCCAAAAAGCAGTGTCAAAACTCCAGACCAGCTGCTGTGCAGGCAAGAGAAGGCACACTGAGTGATCACTCTATCTGTGCAAGAGGAAGTCCGAAGAGTGGCCCTCTCCATTCTCTCTACTCTCAGTGCTTCTTTAAGCCAAGTTAAGGACACTGGAGCAAAGACTCATAGTCAGGGGCCTGGCCCTCAATGCACTGGCAAATTTCCAGTGTCTCGACTGAACCCCCAGTAGAAACTGTGTATCTTCATGAAAGAATCCATGTTTGAAAGGCTCTGTGGTTTCTCTGGATGTGTCCTGACATTTGTATTTCCCACAGATCTATAACCAGACATATGACTTTAAGCACATATCTCCTTGGGATTCATACTCTGATAATGATGGACAAGCAAGTTTATATAAAAAGAACTATCAGCACAGGCCCTAGCACAAAACTTGAATGGAATAACGTTTGGGGTCAAAAAAAGTTCCCAACTTATTTTCTCTTTTCAGTTGTTTACATGTATGTGTCCTCTGCTGTTCTTCATTGCAGCTTAGGAAAAATACGGATATAATGATTTACCATGAGAAAGCCTGTTCTTATGCCATTTCTAGCACAGATGGAATTAGGAAGTACTAGAGATCTCACAGGAGAAGAACTTCTCAGGAGCTCCTAAATTACTTATGATTTACTGAAGTGATCAGTTTTTCCTGAACTCCACTAAAGTCAGTGGAACTGCAGCAGAAGCAGAATAATTTTTTAAACCTTTTTCAGTTGGTCAGGGCTTCAAAGTGTTTGTCACTTATAGTATAAATCTGACCTCAGAAAAAAATGCTCTAATTCCCTTTGGTGACACTAGGCATGGTAAATCAGACCTTCACAGAGCTAAAGACTGAATGCATGTGTGTTTGTGTGTATACAGGTAAAGGTGCTGTAGAGCTCAGCAAGACAATCCCACAGATCCATGTTATCACCTACAAACAGCCACAGAGAGCTAAAATGTAGTTGGACACTTGAAGGATAAGGATATCTTTAATGATTTTCTTTTGTCTTTCTTTGGCCATCTGGTAGTAGGGAAAACAAAGTGATATTAGCTAATATTTGGTTTTATACAAAGAAGTCACACTTTTGCAGAGGCTGTACATTTCAATTCTTAAGAAAAGCTAGCATTTAAAATGGCTTTGTTTCTTCAGACTTAAAAATAGTCTGAGCTGTAATAATGCATCCTATTTGACTACTAAGCCCAATTTCATTTTTTTGTTTTGTTTCATTGCATTAGAAGAATCAAGATGATGCAGTTCACGTGGAATGCAAACCATGCCACTGAATCTCAAATTATATGGAAATATGCCTTTCATCTTAATTATAGGCTGGACAGGGGAATGTACTATATTCTCTCATACATGTGAGCCGAAGGAAACTTTCCCAGGGTGTTTTTCTTTTACATTTCTGTCTCTTATTTGGTTGAAAACTTATCAACCCATGTGATTCTGAGCTGTCTGACTTTCCATGATAAGGCTGAAAGTATGTAGGAAATGTTTTCACAGCACTGCCAGAAAAGGTCTAACGAACTGGGATATTAAAGTCACAGATTTCTGTTTGTTCATAACTCTTTAAAACATTGTCCCTTGAACTGAAATGGTAACTTTATTTTCAGATAGTCAGGTAATTCTGGGAAAAGCTTTCCCCTTTTTAACTGAATGTTTTGTAACTCCAGTCTTGGTGCTTCTTCCCTCAGACTTTTTGCCAGTCTTAAGCTGAATTGTTCTGTTTCGAAGTGAAAACAAAGGAGGGACTTTTAGCTTTTGAAGAAGGGCCAAATCGCACTCATAAGGGGTTTATATGTAATCCTGAAATCAGCTGCCCTGAAATCAGCTGCCCAAGGGAATAGGGATCACCACTGTTTTATCTGAGAAGACTTCTGCTTTGACCCATTGTCATTCTCTTTACAGAGGCATCCTGATAAGATCTGATTTCACTGTAAACTGTTACAAGAAGGGGTAGGAACTGTCAAAAACATTCCTCTGGCATGCAAAAACATTTAAGTAATGCCATAGTTTTTTCAGAGTACTTAAAGGGACTGATATAATTTCAAAATACTTTTGCACATTAGAAGTGAAGTGTGCATCGATTGCGTTTATGTACCAACATTTCCAGAATCATTTATTCCTAATGACTCGGACAAAGTGGATTCCCAGTGAGACCACTAAGCGGTATGCTCTCAGCAGTTATTCACAGTTGCTTTCACCCATCTTACACGGGTTTAAGCCCTTTTGAAAATTGTGCCTCTCCATTTTTAATTTTTTCAAAAGGGAGAACCTGTGTATGGCCTGCACCATACTCACACTTCTACTTTGTCATAGTTACAAACCATTCAGAACTAATGTACAGAGGCCTTCAGTTTGTCCCTGGGGTCAAAAGCTGTTGAAAATGAGGAAATGTTAAGGGAACTAACATGTGTAAACAATTCGGCAGAGATGTCCTAAAAATAAACCTTTGGAGTGGAATATAATACTAGCATAAGGAGTGGACAGAATACAGGGAACTGTGGAACTGAAGTCAAGAGTCTTTGGATCATTTGAGATGATCTGAGCCAGCAGGTGGTAAATGTAGTTCAGTATTAGCACACATCAAGTAATTTGTCTGAAAGCAAGAAACTGATGCAAGAACTATTGCATGTGCCGAATTAAATAGTCATCTAGCACCATTCTCTGGAAAAAGATCTGGGAGTTATTGTGGAAAAATAGAAAAATAATTGAAGCCAGCAGCCAGCTGCACAGCTGTGCTAAAAAGAAGATGAAAAAAGAGGGAAAAAAAGGTGAAAAATGCAAGCAAAATGCCAGTTTGTAGTAGCCAAAGGACAGAAGGGCAAAGACAGGCAATGTGTTTTCTGTGTTAGCCATTTGCAAGAGCCTGTACAGAGTGCCAGTGATTGTACTGTGGGAAAGATACTACAGCCAAGGAGCAGGGGGGAATAGCGAGAGCAGCTTTGGAGAATGCAAGAGTTAGGTCTTAGACAAAGGAGCTACCAAGTGGTTTAATGAAAGTGATGTGTGTAAGAAAGAGGGTGACTGTTAAGTCAGAAAAATAAAATACCTTCTTGCAAAGAGCTCCCAAACTAAACATATAAACTTAAAATTACAATGCAAGAGTTAAATTACTAAATCAGGCATAACAGAAAAGAAACATCTTATTTCAAAGATCAAGTCTTCAGCTCAGCTGAAATCAATGAGATGAGACAGAATTATACCAGCTAAAGATAGGGTTTATCCAATCAGTTGCAGAGGAAAAGCATAAATCAATGATGAAAGGAGCTTATGTTTCATATTAATCACTCACAAAAGCTCTGAGGAAGAAAACAACTGACTCACCTCCATTAGTGTGGTGGGTGGAAAGCTGCTGGCTGTCTGCCTGCCTGTCTGTTTGCCCTCAGATAATGCCTCTGGTGGCCGTTTCTTCTTGGCTTAGGAAGGACAATCCTTCTGAGATTTTTTAGTTGCTTGCAAACCAGCATTACTCCCATGGAAATTAATTTCCCTGAGATATTCTTCTTTCTATGTGTCTTACCATTGTCCTGTTCAACTTCTCCCTCTACAAAGTACTTTCCTTGAGGAGACTGCGCTGCAGAGTGCCAGTACTAATTTGGGATGTTTCTGAGGGAAGCATCTCCTGTCTGTCGCATGAAACCATCAGCTGAGTCAATATTTGACACTGTTCCCTCTAAAGCACAAGCTCACTGCCATGCTTTTAACTGCAATTGAAAATTACGTGGAGGCTAGTTACCCTGTAAGGCTGTCCTGGAAACCCATGTAACCACACTGCCTGAACAAGTGACACTTTCAGGATTTTCTATATAATCTCATTTTCATATTGTTTCGAGTCATCACCTGAACCGAATATGCAGGTTCCTCATGCTCACAGTTCAAGGAAATGGAGCAGACCTATTACAAAAAAATAAATGAGTCTGAAACCAAGCAATAATAATAAAAATCCATGTTATTAAAAGCAAAGCCATAGGAAATGGGAAGGAAGTAATTAGAGAGTGTTTTAATATTTTACCTTAACTATTAGGATTATATTAACAGGGTTGGGGTTTTCTGATTGAAAGCAAGCTCTGCTAGGAGAGTAAAAGCTCTCAGCTGCACGATTGAGAATCATCTGAGAAGACGTTCCTCAACTCAGCAATAAATAGTGGTTAGTGATGCAATCAGTGAGTGTGGCTGGAATTTCTAGGTGTAATAACGCATGGTGAACCCGCTGGGTCAACCCATCTGTGGAAAGGAAGGAAAACATATTGTTGATTCAGGGATGTGGTTAGCACTTAAGGTAAAGACTGACCGACAGTGATTTATAGCTTCAAATTCCTTTTCACACTTGTGTGAGAACCTGAACCAAACAAAATACAGACGTTTAATATTCTACAGGATATAGAGTTTTTCAGGGAGTGCTTGTATATTAGGTATCAGAGTTACATCCTGCATGTATGACGCTACAACATAAATATTTAACATAAAATAACAGCCTCTGTAGGGCAGGTAGGATAGCAATGTAGGAACAAAACATGACTGCAAGTTAAAAGCTTCATTCCCAGATCCACAAACTTTCTTTCACTTGAGAAATGAAGTAGGAAGATACAAAGATGTGATCTTGACTTCATATAGTTAAAACCGTATAGTTAGATGTCATATTAGAACAAAATTGCCAAAAAATTTCATCAAAATTGGATGAGGTACATGATCCCTGAGCTGATATATTCAAGTGACAATTGGTAGACAGGTAAATCAGTTACATCAGGGCTGGTTAAGTTTTCTATCACTGGATTTCATTGACTTGAAAGATACTTGCAGAACCTCTTCTAAACAGAGAATTTGAAAACTTTACTCACAGTTGTCAAAAATGTGCAAAGCAGCAACATAAGCAAAACAAAAAAACCCAACCCAAATCAAAACAAGAAATTTAAAGATCATGCATTTGAGCATGACTTTTCTAGAAGCAGTTTTTAAAATCTACAATTAATTTTGAATATTTTTTTAACAATGGTGTAAACTCAAACAGGAGCAAAAAAAAAAGTGATGGGCTTAAGACTGAAAATTATTTTTGATGAATACTAGTGAAAACTTTAAGTATTTCAGAATCAACAGCTCACTTCATTTGTTTGATTTTAGGTGTTTTTCAGTGATGTAACTTCCAAATATATAATTTTATTGCTGATGTTCATATACCTGGGCTCCAGGTATCTAAAAGTTCTCTTAAACACATGGGCTATTGTCAGCTATTTCTTCTGCTGTACTCTCCAGATAAAATTAAATTGTGTGTGTGCTCTGTGCTAGATAAAAAATCTGGATGGTTTGCCCTTTTCTTCCCTGAAACTAACACAGGGAAACAGGTAAATTAAAAAGAGAAAAAGAAATACTTTTTTCTATCCACCTCCTCCTTACAGTTCTCAAACTCAACTTCTGCCAAAACTACATTACTCTAAATATCTTTTCCCTCGAAGAGGCAATTAAAGTAGAAAACAGTGACAGGACAAATATTTATCACATTATAGATGTGCTGCTGAAAGCTGCATAGATACTTCAATGGCAACTAACGAAGTAAAAGGAATGTGGACAAAAAAGAACATTCTCCATTTAACTCAGGCTTGGTTCCATCCTGTGCCATTACGCTGGATAACCAGCTTGGATTTCTTTCACTTCTACTATTGGGTGTTTGAGACTTTGCTGGAGTACCTTGAGAGAATGACAAGAATTTGGTTCTGCTTTCAGTTTCAGAGAACTTGTCCAACTCAGAGCAACCTTGAACAGTGCCTAGCATTTATTTGCCCAGAACAGACATAAAAGAGGATTCCCTTTTCAAGTATAATCCACTCGGTAAATCCCTCAAGAGCCATTTGACTCAGCCAACATTATCCTCTGGCCTTCCATGGCTCAGAGTGCTGGCAGAGGCTCTACAGCCAGGCTGGGGCTGAGCTTTCAAGAGTGATCAGTGTTGTCATTTATAAATCGTGTGGCGGCTATGCCTTTGAGACCAGGCACGGAGGAAAACCCCTCTGTACGGCAATAAAAAAATACAAAAAATCCGCTTGCCACAAAGACCTTACAAAGTAGCAGCTGCCCCCTCAGTAAAACATCCTTGCTGGAGACAGCTTGGATTAGTCCATATATTCCCACACCTCTGTGTCTGGGTCAGTAGCACCATTCACTCTCCATGGAAAGTTTTGTTTTGCTCTGAGCCAAGAGTTAGTCCTGCCAAAAGAGGTATGATAAACGTCTGTTGCCTCCAAGCAAAATATAGAAAACAGCTTCTTTTCTCTGACTGCTTGTTTGTTTGTTTGTTTTCTCATGGTGAAAGTCTCTCACTATTCTGGGGGCTAGTCTGACACTACAGCCTAAGCTATTTCTAAGATACCCTCCCACTCCAGCTTGGAGCACCACCTTTAATAATCAGAGGAATGTAGACATGTTAACCTTTCAGAATAAAGGCCTGCAAATCACCAGAGCCTCTCCATCACTTTTCTTCTGTCTCTAGCTGAAGTGGCTGTTCACATCATCAGGAAGAAGAAGAAGCATCAAAATGGGATGGGGGAGCCCTGTTGCCAGTAGTCCTGTCCCCACTCCCCTGCTGCTCCAGCCCCCAGGACAGAGCACCCCTGGGCAGCTGCCATCAGCTCCTTGCACCCCTCCTGGGAACATGAGGCGCTGACGTGGGTGCTCTCTTCTGTGTCCCTCCTCTGCTTCTGTACTCCTCCATTTCTGATCCTGTAACTCCCCACAGCCCTCGTCTTTTGTTGTGCTCCACAGTCTGCTGTTTATCTCCCCATGTTTGTTTTCCCTCTGTCTCTTTTTCTTCCTGGGAGGGCCAAAAGGTCTTGCTAGGGTTGAACTAGTGCCTGGTCTTAAATGAATTATGAAAGGAATAACTGATTTTTCAGTTTCTCACTTGTCTGTCAGAGCTGGTTGCTATCAGTTAAGCAAATGATATCTGAAGAGGGGGAAATTATTTCCTCTTCATTCCTTCCCTCACTTGTGTGGAAGCAGAAAGGATTTATACTTTAACACAGATGATGGATGAGTGACTGGTGGAATGAGAGGAGGCATTTCCACAGCTTTCCCTAGATTCCTGTTTTCATGATGCTGAAGATTTCAGGAATCTTTTAAACCAATAAGCTCATAGCCTGAAATTCTTCTGAGGAAGAGTCCTAAATTATTAATGCCACCCTTTCTTGCTCACTCTTGGGAAAAGTCATACACTCACGCTCCAGAAAACTGAGCTGAATTAATAGATGCTGCAACAGGAAGAGGAATATAAAATATGATTTAATGAGAACTTTGACCATTTCAAAATATATATGGCCTGGGCTAAGAGGCATTGCCTTAGAGGTAGAAATTTAGAAGTCACCAGCTAGGAAAGAGTAAAACACAGATGGGACTTTTGCAGTCCAGTTACAAATGGCCATTTGGTATTTTTCAAACAAATGTGTATTTGTGCCAAAGAGCTGCCATTGAAAGATGCACCAATGCTGCTCACATCTGTTGTTTCGGTAATTGTCCTATTCTAGAGAAATGAGATTTCCTCTGCTTGGTCTGAATCAGTTCTACTGTTCTTTTATAAAATGAGTACTTATGTGGGCTTATCTGAACCTTCAGTGTGGGAATGTCCCCAGTACTGCAAGGAGAGAATAAAGGAGGACCATAGGCTTATAGATGGAGAATTATCCTGCTGCTAGCCACAATATCGTGACAGTACTTGCCATATACCACAACAGATGTTCACCATAAATTTAGCACTAAAACAATTATTTCATCACTCAAAAAAATTATCATTCTAACGTTTTGTGAAATGTTTGCAAGAAATTTTCTTTTCAAATCCACCTTTTCTCCTGCTTATTCTTAAGTCATTATTCCTCCTACATGTTCTCCCACACTTTATATAGTGACTCCATTGTATTGTCATTATGCTATTATGTCTCTCCTTTTGCTCACCTCACATTTTTAAAAAAAGTAGAGTCCGTTTAAACCTGAAGAATTTGGCCAGTTTAAAGAAAGAATAACATGAATGATGTTCTCAGCAGAAGTTTCCTAGCAGATGGTGTTACAAATTCTTTTGTTTCTAAGATGTAATGTTTTTTAGAGAATTAACCTACAGTATTTTTGGTTTTGTTGTTTATTTGCAGAATCGTTAATGATCATTAAAAGAGATCTCAGCCAGGATTAGAGCATCACTGTATATAATAACCATTAAAATTTAAGACCAACTTCTAATCACTGCTATACAGAAACCTGGAAACAGTATTGTTCCCCCTATAATTATGGAAAAAATGTAACAGTGAGAGAGCTAGGACACCTAAGAGAAAGCTGACATATTCTAGGCATTGAGAAGAGAAATTTAGCCATCATTGTGAAGGCAGTCTGAGGCAAAAGCAGAACTGAATCCAGTTTGCTTGAGCTCCAAGGCCTTTAAGACACTTACAAAGGATCTTCTATGCACCAGTACCAGTTAATGAGATTTTGTCATGCAATTACCCAGGGAGAAATTGAATTGGGACTGTTAGTATCTAAGATTAATTACTGAGAAATTAAATGCATATGTAATAAGAAAATTAGGCAGTTCTCTACCATCGGGAAATAAAATTAGGTTTGTTTAGGTTTAAAATTACTGGGCTAGAAGTGAGAGGATAACGGTGTGCAAGACTTTGAAAATGAAGGGAGTCAACACACCGCAGTCAGAGCTGTCCAGAACAAAGTTGTATCTATTGTTGGTGTAGAACATTGACTTTAGTTTTATTACAGGTAGATGAAAAGGGTGATGGCAGTCAGCAAATATTTAAGCAACAAAAAAAATGTTAATGATCATTTCTATGTGTATGAAGATGTCAGTATCACAAAGCAGATCATCTGTTTGACAAACTTTCAGGATCTAGAAAAATCAACACTTTGGAAGAATCTAATTTACCATTCAAGAATCATACAAGTCATTCTTCTTTCAAATAGGATGTCAGTGTGTACTTTTTGTTAATTGCATTGATGGGCATCTGAAAAACCCTGCAGCACTCTTGTCTGATGGACACCCTGGGAAAATTCACTTCTTCTCTTATACTTCCACTGATGTCAGAGATAACAAAGGAATTGTACTCTACTTCCTTAAACATGCCTAATGTGCTTTTTTTAGACTGATCATCAGAATCTCCTTAAATGCAGTTGAGCTCATTCAAGGGAGGCCTTGAGTTCCTAGGCTTTGATGTCAGTGTGCAAGCACTGAGGACCTTGTGCTGGCCCATGAGTCATTTTCATGCTGTACTCTCTCACAACATACTCGGGCCTGCCACTGAGCTGGAGGAATGGTCTCTGCTGTTATCAGACTTTCCCAAGAATGTGGATGCAGTAATTGCTCCACTCTTTAAGCCTCTTGTGGTTTCTGCGAATGGCATTCTTTCCAACTGCAGCCAGAACAAATTAACCCAGAGACACAGAGCTCACAATTAAAATAAATTAAAAAAAAAAAAAAGAAAAAAGAAAAATCGTAATTTTCTCTGGTAGTAGAAGATGCTGAAAACATTCAGGTGTTGGCAGTCTAATGTACCTTTCAGTAAGAAATTCATGAATTATGTCCAAGTGCTGTGTACGCTCAGATGGGAAGGTGGAGGCACAACTAGGGCTGGTCCTTTATAGCAGGCTAACCAAGGAAGAGGAGCAAGGCAGGGCCAGTGGAACTGCCTTCACCCCTGTGCTCTGCAAGCAGGGCATAACTGCATTCTCCATGCACCCCTATAAGTCATATACTAGGACTGGGCACAGCCCGATCCCCTTTGGAGAAAGCAAATGTTGAGCTGAGTGATTCCATGGGCAGCTGAGGCAAAACCTATAGCTTTCTGGCTGTGAAAGGCTGAGTGTGAGCCTTTTGCCCACAGATGTGTTTTCTCTGGCCCTCCTGTGTCGCACTCTGTAGCACAGGTCTGCAAAGTTCTTTTTCTTCAGTAAATTCCTGCATCTCTTACATGTTTACATTGGGGAATGCAGGAAAAGTGAGCGTATGTTTTAAATGAAACGTAACTACTGTCAGAAGCTACTGGGAAAAATGGAGCTACCACCCAGCTAGATCTGTGGGTAGGATTCTTTATAATTCAATAGAAAAATGAAACAGCAACTCACACATGCTACATCCATCACACTTCAAAGAAGAGTGCGTATAAAAACATACTTGTGGTGTTGTTCAGCATGCTGAACAAGCTTCATGCAACAACCTGTATCTTCCATCTGTCTGTAATTTCCAGTGGCTCTACTAACAACTTGCTGCATGAAAAGGCATCAACATTAATATGGGTTTATATCAGCAGCACTCATCGGAAAATATTCCCCTACCTTCCCGTGCCATGCACCATCTCATAGAAACACACAAGGCATTTTATTGCAAATGCTTTGGCTTTGCAGCCAGAAGCTGGAATTCACCATGGAAAGCAGACAATCCATGAAAAAAAAAAAAGAAGTTTAGCTGAAAAGCTAATTTTCCTTCCAAAGCAAATTATACAGCACTGTTTCAGCCAGTCGTGACTGGAACACTGCTCACAGAGGTCCACAGAGATACACACAAGGGCACCAAAGCAGCTGATGGACTTTGAGGTTCTGCAAGCTGCAAGCTCATGGGACAACATCATTTCCAAATATGATAATGTTACCACCTTTGTAAACATGAAGAAGAAGGTGTGGTTCCTAGTACAGTAGATGAGGGAGACGTCATGGCATGTCCCAAGCATAACTCAACCACTGAAAATCTCCCAGCTAGAGAAGACTTTGATATTAATTGGGCTGCCTGTGCAGAGCTCCATGTTTCTGTAGCCAGTCTGCTGGTGCCCAAGCAAGGCCACTACACAGGTCTCTCTGTACAACACCACCATCATTTCACATACCTAAAGATCTTGATATCTTTCCATGGGCACCTTTTTGGCATGCTGCAAAAACAGTTAATCCTTTGAATTTCCACCGACGTTTTCTCCGAAACTCCTGCTTTGCAGAATCAGGAATGAGAAAGCTGTAAAGACAGTGATCTCATCTATTTCACAGGGCCATTTGAAACAAACTCAGAGTTTTATTTTTAATATTTTTCCTAGTTGTTGAGTGAAGCCATGAAGAACAATAGGTCTGTGCTTTGCTTTGTAACTGGCTACCCTGGCCTGGCCTAACCTTAAGAGCCTGAATTAAGACTACTGAAATTGAAAAGCATTGAACTTTTGTGTAAACTCCTTGCTCTAGTGAGTTAATGATAACAATGTTAGCTGGCATAATTAGAACCAGTTCACTGGTTTATACCCTGTAGCTGTCCACAAGAGGTGACTCACGTCTTAGGACACATTTCTGTATTAAGGGCTTGATCCAGAGCACATTCAAGTGGGTCTGAATCTTTCCATGAACTCCAGAAGGCCTCAGGCCCACAATGCCAACACAAATTTCCTGCAGGATTTTGGAACAACTCCCACCCGAATGCTTGCAGTTCCTTCCTTGTTTTCGTCCCACATGCATCCACAACACAACAATTAAACCATCAAAGCCATGGGGCATTTTTGTTGGGTTGTTTATTTTTTTCCACTTTCTCCTTCTCCAAATGAAAGGCACAAGGGAATTCCTGCACTGGTCTCCCTGGGGTTTGGTCTCTGCGTGGTGGGGATGTTTTATTTCCAGGAATGACATCTGTAGTCACATGTGCGCTCAAGGAGGAGATGAGACCCCTGTTGTGCCCAGCGGAAGAGATGAAAGAAGGGTCTTGTAAATATATCTTGCACTTCGTGCATGTCTAAGAAAGTTCCATATAAATAGCACCATAACTTTTGCACTTGATGGAACTTGAGCACATTATAAGCAGCAACAGGTGGGAGGCATGTTTGAACAATTGAGAGGACTGTAATAACCGTGGTTAGGAGGTCTATTATGTTCCTAATGCAAATTCCACATGCATATTTGGTTATTTCAAGCAGTTTGGGCTTTCTGACTGGATTAGGGGGCTTTTAGACAGGCTAGACAATGCAAGTCTATGGCTTGAGGAAGAATGGGTAAGATGGATTTTGTTTAAGCAGTTTCAGGGAGAAGGAAGGTGGAAGAAGTGCCAGCCACAGAGCCATTTTGTTCAGCTGAGCGATGATGGGCAGCTAAAATGTTCACACTTTGCGTTTCACACAGGGTTAATGCTACCCTGAATAGCTATTTCCCCCCAGGATATAGTACTGCAGAATGTAAAAGGGAAACTAAGTTTAGAATTAGGATATACAAGGAAAAAAATGCAGATAGGTTTTTGGCACTGGACTGTGGATGAAATCCAAGCCAAGAGCGCTTTGCATTTTCTAAAGATATTTGGAAATGAATTGAAATTACAGAAATGCCTACCTCTGGGAACCAGAGAACAGGGCATAGGAATCTGGAGAACTGGAAAAAAAATAAAAGAGCGCAGCCAAAACTTCATATGGCTCAGCACTTGATGGTATAATGTTGCTCAGCAGGACAAGAATCACAGTCCCTGTACCACAGATGTCAGTCAGGGAGGAAGGTTATTGTCTGTAGTGCCTTTCCATGAAATTTCAGGAAGACGATGAAGGGAAGTGCTACTTCTTTTTAAGATTAATAGTAATTTATTAATTACAGTATTTTATTTCTGAATTTGGAACATATTTTAAAGAAAGTCCTCATGAACTAGAGTCTGTAACTTTCTCAGTCTTTCAATCTCAATAAACACCACATCCTGCATAAAATGAAATTTCATATTCTAGAACATCTTCATGGAGGAAAATAAATTACAAATTTTTAAATTTCTGATTCCAATTATCCCCAAAAACTCAGCTCTGCTGGACTGTGCAGACCCAGGTTTTAAAGGGGCACAGAGAAACATATTGTCCCTTTTACTCTTTGCCTTTGAATAAAACCAATATCAGTATGTGTTTTCTTTTTACTCTGAACTTCTAGATATGCTCCAACTGGAATTTGTGATTAGTTTCCAAGCAGATAGAACAGGTCAAGAAAACAACACTGAAAACATAGGAAAATGTCAATAATGTTTTTATTTTTAAAGATTTAAAGCAGATTTATCTGATTGATCAAGTGTAACTTCAGGTGATATTTTACTATCTTTCCTCCAAAACGATGAGATTATGATGTTTATTCTTCTGTTATCCAAAGCAAGGTTTTTGTATCTCAGACATTTTTTTTATAAAATAAGTTTTTATTTTACTCAAATAATTTCTAATATTAAATATGCTTGTTTATTTAAAACCTGAAATAAAATAGGCTATTCCTATTTCAATAGTTTTGTCCATTTAGAAAAGATATTTTGAAAAACAGATTACCCTCACAAATGACAGAGAATCAATCATTTTTGTGATGGACTGCAACAGAGGCAATTCCTTAAAATGTAAATGTTTATATTTGAATAGTTTCTGCCTGGCTTTTCTCCTGAGTAAGTAGTAGTTCATTTTGTAGGCACTGAATATGCAGGCTTCAAAGCTACACAGTAGAAGCAAGTGGGAGTCTTGGTACTGACTTAGTGGGAGAAGGATTAAGCTCTCAGACATTGCATTGATGAGTGTCTTGGAAATAAACTGTCAGTATAAACTCACCAGATGCAAGACAGCAGTTTGATCTCATATGCATAACTATGTGAACCACTTCTCTGCAGTCTTCCACAGTTCTATTCCTGTAGAGTACCTTTCATCAAGACCCAATTCAAGGGACATCTTTCTTAAGAGGACTAAAAAAAAATCTAGTGAGTTCTTTTCTTCTTTTCAGTCTTGTTCAGGAAGGAGAATCTGTGGGGTGTTTTGTCTTTTTTTTTTTAATATGAAAAATTATATTTATTTAGTATGAAAAATTTTGATGTAAATTGATCTGTAGCCAATAATATTTCCTTGTATGAGTTTATTTTAAGAAATGTAGTTATTAGATTTGAGCGTCACAGTTTCTGCAAGTGAAGTTCTCTTAAAATGCACAACACCTATAAAAACCACATAAATTTCTGCAACTTCCTCCCCTTTCTTTCCTTCTTACCTCCTTCTAAGGATGAGGGGTAAATTCCAGTATCCTTTTCACTTAAATCTTGACTTTCAAGGAGCCTTAAGTCAGGCAACTCTGAAAATGGCTCTTACTTGTCTAAATCACTTAGGCCTTGCAAGACAACAGAATATGCCTAAATACTTTCAAGAATCTGGAAAGTTGTCAAGCAATATGTGACCACCAACTATGATGGTGGGCTTTAACGTGCAGATCAGTTCACTGAGAACTGGACTGAGATCTAAGCAGTGTCAGAAACATATATGATACAAAAGGGATTGGTCTCATGCCACCAATTGTTATATTTAAACCATTTATATGACAGTGCCTTTTAATAAGTATCAGATCCACCTAAATCCAAAGTGGAAGGGTTTACATAGGTTTATTGGTCATCTGCATCCCGCAGTTCTATCTCCACTACCATTTACAGTAAAACTACTTAGAAGTCTTTAAACAAATCCAGTGCGATTAGAGAAGCTATGGTCCAATCTTAATTTCACTAAGGATGTGAGACAATGAATTCAAGTTACCACACAAGAAATTCTGGCTAAATATCAGGAAAAGGTGAAATCATAATCAAGCACTGGAACAGGCTCCCCAGAGCAGTGGTAGCATCTCCATCCTTGCAGATATGCAAAACTGGATTGGCAAGACACTGGGCAGCCTGCTCCCACTGCATCTGGTCCAAGAAAGACATTGGGCTGGAAACTGAAGACCCCCTGTCCACCCCCAGGGATTCTGCAGCTCAAAGTCCTTCTCCCTAATAGTACTGTAAGGTAGGAAATGGAGTGTGTGTGTATGTATGTATAACACTCCAAAACTCCCAATGCTTCCACATCAGACAGCATTTCATTGACAATAAACTTTGGTAGTTCCGTAATTCTCCTTCAACTTCTAGCTGGCTAAGGGTTAAGGCTGAGTGGTTCTCAGGAGCCCAGTGCTGGGTTTGAAAGGGATTCTGTCTGCTTTTTGTCTCTGAGAGCTGCCTTTCAGGCAGCCTGTGTTCTTCTTGCTTTTCCTTGGCATGACTGTTTGCCTCCTCTGCATCTGAGTACATTAGATATGGAGCGTGGGGGATTTACAGCGCTGCTGGCAGTACCAGACAGAGAACAGCTTTGTAACTGTATCCCTGTCTTCCAGCAGAGAAAAATCTTTGATGGAGATCTTTACACACTCATGTACATGTAAGAACACAACCCCTCAATGCCCACCTTTCATTAACATTAGTGATAGTTATGCATGTGCTGTGAGGAGAATAGTAAAGACCAAGCATGACATGTGTGGTGTCTCTGTATGCCAAACCAGACCCTTCCTTGATATAAATCTGTGTTGCTTAAATATTGCTTCATCATGCATACAACTCTATCTCCTGCTATTCCTTCACATCAGCCAAGAAGAATCTGACCTATGGCATTCTCAAAAGTATAAATTTCTGAAGTAATAATATCCATAGCTCATCAATATTTATCTGTAGCTCACTGACTCCTACTATCTCAAAACTAAAACCAATTGTCACAAGAAAACATTTAAGGACATGTGCCCTTAGAGAATTATTTCTGAATGACAAAGTTGAGATGTAAAGTTGTGAAATTTATCTCCATTGCATCTCAGTAACTAGAAATGTGCTGAGCTCTCTGGGTATTTGGCTACACACTCTAGCCAGATGGTTCCCTGGTGGGCAGAGCAGTGAGAAACATTTTGAAAGATTTGCACAACATCATATTACATGACATCATGTTACTTTGTCCAGGAGAGCCATAAAGAGGGTTTGAACCTCACAGAAGCTATCTGTTCCAGGCGCTCAGAGATTGCCTAGGAAATGAGCACATAGCCTGTGTCTATGGCATTGCAGCAGAAACAGGCTGGACGTGAGCAGATGGCAAACAGAAGGAAATCTGAATATGTTTTTCTGATGGCAGGTCTCCATAAACACTCTCCATTATTTTTTGAATGACTTCTAAAAATCATCCACTAAACAAAAATGGCAAAACATCAGTTCCTAGTGAAAAACCCAGCAGCGAAAAGATAAAATATCAGGCTTTTCAGGGGAGGTATTTTTTATTTATTTATAGCATATTAATGAATAAACATAATGCTTTCTTTCGAAACCTATTCCTAAACATTCCTGCAGGATCCCAGCCTACAGTAGTTCTCTCAGAATTATATTCAGCAGTTGACTACTAAAGAAATGTTCTATTATTAACTAACATGTAATTAGTGCATTAAAAAATACCTCAGCTGAATGCTGTGTAACATAATACAGCCTACTACTAAAGTAAGGAGATTTCAGGCTCAGCACAAATGGAAGTGAAATTACAGTGCAAAAAAAGTGGAAAGGAGACAGTGCCAGCTGGCAGGGTACTAAGTGTTTCAAATTACTGTATGTTTATGACTTCTGTGTTCTTAAACAAAATTAATTAGATTACGCTATTTGAGAATCTTGGAATGCAGTGGCAACATGCCAATCTTATCTGAACCACACATCTTAAGTTTAATTAAGATGTTTTAAGTTTCTCCAGGTATTCCTTTCATACACACATATACACACATGTGTAAGTTTAAAGTGGTGCCTGTGGGAAGTGATAAACAACAGATTGAGATTCCTGAGGTGTGTTTAAGGTGGCTTCTTGCTTAATAGGACTTGGGAGCTAAATCCATGAAAGGATTTGGATGCAACTTGAATGCTCACCTGCTACTTTAATTCCCCCATCAAAAATTCTGACCTTCAGGACCTTTATTCAGCTGCCACCTCAGTGTGGGGTGTTTACACTTGTTCAGGCAACTAAGCTTTCAATGTTAAAGCTTTCTATGTGCTTGAAGTTCTGCTGCTTATTGTAACAAGTTGCTTTGCCTTGTTAGTACTGATAATTTAGCACCTGTCCCATTCTGAGTATTCCTGCAGATTGGGGGGTGCTATCGGGGTACTCACCAATAGGTTGAGCCCCAATGGAAAAAGAATTAAGATGGAACTCCTCCCTGATGCTGTTCTTGAGGTCAGACCATCATCCACCTGTATTATGAAAGGGTCCACTTCCTTCTCCAATCAAGATTTTTAAGTCTCACCTACCGTGTTGCAGACAGCATCTCCACCATTAGAGAGTGGTATTTGGTGAGGGTGGAAGAGGGACTTTGGAGACAGTGAGTCTGGTTAAGTGGGTCACAGGTGTAAAAGAAAGATGAGGAAATGCTTATTGCTTCATCAGTTGAGATGTACTAATTGGAGTAAGGAGCAAAGGCTCTGTCTCTTAATCATCCTAATGATTGTTATTCCCATTACTTTTCTTTGACATAGTGAAGACTGTCCAGTGCTCAGGAAAGCAGAAAAAGCTTCAAATAAAGGCGGGAAAGTCCTTTGCCTGAAGAACCCCAGAGATCATGTGGTAATGCATATTCCAGCGGAAAGTGAAATGGGTACTTAAATTTCAAGACCCTTGATGGTTATGCTAAATGCTGAACAACAGGAGACAGACTATCACCATATAGTCCTCTGGGCATGCTTTCAAAGAAGGAACAATCTTTCTTTCTTCCATCAGTTTTGAAAGAATTCAGATGCATATCTTTTACAAGACTTCTCAGGACTTTGAATTCTCAGGACAAAAGCTCAAGGAACAAAAATATGTGAAAAAAACCCCTTGAACTGAAGCGAAATGTAAACTATTCTTCATTGTTGATGTTTACTAGTGGGCAGTACGGTGGTTTCCCAATAAATATGACTGTCCTTTTGAAGCCCATGCTTTTAGGTATATGAAACTCACCACATGCTCAAGTCCTATGTCAGGTCTGCTGATTGTCCTGGAAGGAGGGAGTGCCTGTGTCCTCCAGTATGGCTGGATAGATCTGCCATCCTAGTGCCAAAGTAGAGCTATGTGAGTGTCCATAGCTCACAGTCTTTTTGCTCATAACAATACTACTCAGCAGTGGTATATTGTTTTACGTGCATGGTGCACCAAGCATATATGTAAACTCAGAGTTCTACTCGTATAAATAGCCCCTTTAAGGACTTGTTTGCTTGTCCTTTCTTGATAGGCACTTTAATACAACTCTATCTCCTGCTATTCCTAATTAACAAATGGCAAAGCTAAAATATTAATCACTGTTATACAAGAAATGAGTGGCAAAACCTTTGGTAGAAGTCAAGGCTTCCCCTGGCCTCCAATTTCCTTATTCCTCTGTGTACCATTGAATTGGCAAAGAAAGCGTAAAAACAAATCTTTTTGACTGTTAAGTAGCTGCCATTTTGGCTAAGAAAAATAGATCTGGTTGCTCAACTCTACCTGTTCAGACTGAAGGGACCTCTGCTCAATAAACATGGGCCAAAGCAGTCGTCTGTAGCAACTACACATTAGTTATCAAATGTGATGGGAAAGTTTTTAAGGGCTACCACTGTGAAAAATTAATCATCTTAAAACTTGATCATATGTCCTCTGGAACAGCTGGCTCCTTTTCCTCAGGATTTGGTTTCAATAACCTTTTACTGAAAATGCCTCTTTAATACACGCTACTGAATTAGATTAAAACAGTTTAATGCTCTGACCTCTTGAATTTCTCTCATATTTGTTGAGCAGAATGCAATGCAGGCAGGAGATTTAGTCAATTTAAAATTTTCTCTTAAATATATTCTCATATTCATTTATTTCCTCTTGGCATGCATCTTCCTCTCAAAATGTTACCATCCTTTGGTCATGAACCGCTATAAAAAATTGTATTAAAAATGTTAAAACAACATCAGAATTTACAAAAGCAACCTCCAAAGTAACACCTATTCTGTGCTTCCTATAGCATTTATTATATTTTTTAAAATCAAAGAATGACTTTGTGGAGTCCACTTAGATGAAATTGTAGATAAGATGGATACTTCAGAGCAATCTAAAAACTATGAGAGAGAAAGGCATGGAGATCTTGATAGGGATTCTCTACATTCAACCTTTTTATTTTGTCCTAACATCTTCTGGGTGCCACTATGCCTTTACATGTGACAGCCTATAGATAGTGTCCTTATTTGCAGAGAGAAACTTTTCACCAGCTATATTTCTTGAGGTTTTCTTGTTTTATTTGGGTTTGGGGTTTGTTTGTTGTCTGGGGGTTTTCAGCTTCTTACCCATAGCAGAATAAAAAGTTTACTAAGAAAGGTCTTCTGCACATAAATTTGAAATTTGCTTTTCTAGCTCCCATGATCTTCCTAGACCTCCTGGACCAGAGCTGGCTGCTTTGCAGTCTGCACGTCTGAGCCAGAGTAATGGTTAGAATGTATTGTGTTGGACTAGTATAAACCTTTTACCTCTGTACAAGTGTGTTGCTTCACTAAAACATTATTGTTTCCTCCTCTTTGACAGGGACTTTTCAACTGATAGATCAGCAAATAAAATGCCTCTGGAACAGAAAGGGAATAAAAATTGCTCTGGCAGAATGCTGTGCTGTTGACAGGTGATTTTTCTAAGAAAAGTACTTGCCTAGGGGTAATGGGCATAATTGGATACTGTTTTACTCCAGCTTAATGCCAGGCTTTGCAGACTCAAACAAGGCCCTTTGAATTCAGCAAGCTATTATTTAAAATAGAAAACAATTATCTAGTGTTCTGGCTAACGTCTGGTAAAAAGTAATTTGATTAACCAAATATGAGAATGATAGGAAGTGTTGGTGTTGGCTCGTCCCAGCATTTTCCAAACAGTAGAGTACAGTAGTTATGCAACACATTTCCATGCAATGAAAGACTTTTTTTACTGTGTTGTAAAATGGATGATACTTATATCATTGTGGTAAGTGTATATGAGAGGGGTACTGGTTTTCATTGCCTTCATTTTTTATGCTGACATCTGGACAGTTTCAGTGTGGCCAAAATTAGTCCCACAAGCATAACTTTTGTTCCTTCCCTCATGGCTCTCTTACTCCTGGAGAAGTCGGGTGCTTGTGGTTGTGGCTAGCAATAGTCTGATTTGGAAATTTTGTATGAAAGACATTCAAAGTCAGTGCTTTAACAAAAGCTGTAGGAAATGGAATGTGCTCAGGATCCAAAAGGCACAAAAACAAAGGTGGGTCTCGGACTGATTAAACAGAAACAGAATCTCTGCCACAGATTTCAAGGCCATGCACCCTTCCACTCACACAGAAAAAGGAAAATAACATCTGAATCACCCCAACACTTACCTAAAATAAAAAATCTCCAAGCCCAAAAGGATAAGGAGTGAAACCCAGCACACTGAGGGTAAACGCATCAAATTTCTCTTATCTCTTCTTATGTTTCAGATCCAAATACAAACCTGTATGCTTCTTTGTCTGTTCAAATATTTTTTCCCCTGCTGACCTTAATTTTTTTTATTTCTTTACCCTGAAAGTTCCATTTATTTATCCATGTTTATTCTTAGAGAATCTGTTTTTTTCTTTTCCTTCCTCAAGCTGCTATTAAAAATAAATTAAAAAATTTGTGATTCTCCCTAATTGTCTTTCAGAAAGAGGCAGTCAGTCACAATGCACTCTTCTAGGCCTGAGTCAAAGAGATGTACAACTTCTTTACAAGTTCTGCCTCAGCAGCAGTCTCTGCCAGCTCTCTGCCCATCACAGCCAAGGCAGTAAGTCCAGGACAGAGTGCTCTTGGAAAGGGGCTTCTTTACAGTTGGGAACTCTGGCAAGCTTTGTGCAGATGTTTTAGCTACAACTGTTTAAAATTATTTACTGACTCTTAAACACTGTTCATGCCCATTCCAAACAAGCCCATAGAACATCTGCACAGTGTCTGCTAGCTGTGCTCATGGAGGGTCTACCAACAATCCTATATTGTTCTAAGCAAATATATATCAGTCCAGATTTTCTTCTATGTCTTAGTATCCTCTTCAGGCATTGAGAAGACTGTGACCTTTCATTGATTCAGGCACAGAAACTATAATCACAATTAAGTAGTTATATTTTCTTTGGAAAAATAATCCTATTGTTCTCCTCTTTTAAAGCTTAAACTAACAGTCAGCATGAATGTCATCTTTATAAAATGATAGGAAACCTGCAATGTCTGGTATTAATAAATGCCTCTGTGCTCAGTGTCTGAATGGGGTTGGGACTGAAAGGAGAGAATGAAGTCCGTATGACAGAACTCAGGGGTAGTCTCTCTTGTGACTGTTTTTATGAGATGCAACTGCTACAGAAGTGCATCTTGTGCATCCCAAGGCAATCAGTTGGCTCGTCTAGGGAGCACAGTGATAATTTATTCCTGACAGGAGAAGAGAACCCATAATGGTGGTCTGAACTGCCACTGCTCTTCTCTGATTCCCTTACAGTGTACTCTAAACTTCTGATGGAATAATCACAGGAAGAATTGTCCTGCTGGGAATAGATGGGGAGAGATAGTGGCCTCATTGAAATCACCGAGCTCTGCTCTGCATCATAGTCAGTCCCAAACACTGCCCAATTTTACTTTTAATAGAGTCGTCCAATAGCCCTAAAGTGCAAGGAACAAATACTTTATAAAGATAAAGGTGACAGCAGAGAATTATGCACTGACTACAACTGTAACTGTAGACTACAATCACTTAGAAAATTTATCTAATTCACCACAGTATTTTTCATAGCTTACTTGCTATTGTAATGAGTGGCAGCTGGAGAATCAATGGTGGAAGATTTTTCTTGAGTTTATTATACAGGGCAAGGCCTCAAGTGAACTGGATTTGGTTCATGGTTCCTCTGTAGTCTTTCTGCATGAATTCAAGAGAGCCGCTTAATCTTTCTCAGCTTCTTTTCCCTGTCTGCAAAAGAATAATGTTTTTGTCTGTTGAAGCTGTAAGTTCTTTAGTACTAAAGTGTAACTGGATTATATATTTATACTGCTAGGGCTTTGATCTCAACAGTGGCCAATATGCAGTCATTAATAAAAATAATATTAATTAGAAGTAAAGACCTCATTACATTTTAATAGGGCTGTTTTAGATAACAATGGCTGTACATACTGAATTCATGTAATTTTCACAGTTGTGCTCAGAGTAGGGAATTATTTTGTCTGGAAACAACTCAAACAAGCAGTGCCAGCAGCTGTGAGGTCAGGAATAACTGTTTGGTTTTATTTTTCGCTCTTGGTATTCTTACAGTTCATTCAGTAAAAGAAGGAGGTAAGAAATATACAGAAAGTTCTGATAGTGTCCAGCACATCTTTTCTGAAGTTGGATGGGAAGCAGGCATATCCCAGACTCACTGCTTTTATAGGGTACTAGGAACAAATAGATCAAAGCAGATCGCATTGTGATAAAGTCACTTGCTGAACAGTCAAAAGATACAAAGATATTATACTGTAAATCATAAAAGTTTTCTTTTGCAAATCACTCCCAGAACTGATTTTCACAACCTACCCATAATATACATAAGCCCCAGAGTTTATAAAAGTGGAGAGTTGTAGTGTGCATTTTGTTTCTGTGTGAAAATGTGATTTTCTGGATAATACTGCATACAAGCACAGTTCACAGCAAACCAAAAGTGTGCGTACATCAGTGTATGCCAGTTCTGGAGATAATCTGAGTTCACCTTTCAGCTTTAAAGACAGGTTTTACAGAAAGGCCCTGCTACTGCAGTGGCAAGAAGGGAGAGACAAGGAGCACTGTTGCCTTACTAGCAGGCTCTTCAAAAGACCTTTACATAAGGACAGACTTGTAAAAGAAGTTGTACATCTCTTTGACTTAGGCCTGGAAGAGTGCCTTGTGACTGCTTGCCTCTTTCTGGGAGATGATTAGGGACAATCACAGAATTTTTAATTTCTTTTCAATAGCATATGGAAACAAAGTTCTGCAGCTTGTGATTGCTGCATGATTAGCAGGTGATTGGCACGTGATTGGCGTGTGGTTGGTGTTTGGTGGGTGCATGATGGGTACGTGATTGAGATGTGATTACCACGAGATTGGTGCATGACTGCCATGTGATGGAAGTGTGATTGCCACATGATTCACGTGTGATTGGCGTGTGATGGGGGCATGATTGTCACGTGATTGGAGCATGATGGATATGTGATTTTTGCTTGATTGGTGTGTGATGGGTGTGAGATGGGCACGTGATTAGCATGTGATCGAGCTCATGCTTGGCGCATGATTGCCACGTAATGGACACATGACTGGTGTGTGATAGGCACATGATGGAGACGTGACTGGAGCTTGATGGGGCCGTGATTGTCACATGATTTGCACGTGATTGCCGTGTGATGGGCACATGATTGGCACATGAGTAGGAGCATGATTGGCACGTGAATGTGTAGCTGATTGGCACAGGAATAGAACAGTGATTGGTGCACTATTAGCGTGTTATTGGCACATTATCAGTGCGATTGCCGTGTGATGCGACTGCTGCTGATGCAGAGAGGAATTCACCCCTGGCAATCAGTCAACTGTGATGGTAAGAGATACAGAAGTAACAATATTTATATTGGTCTCATAAGGGCCCATGCTGAGATTCGTGACACTGCACATGGGTAGAGATACCTTCTACTTCAAAGGTATCAAATATAAACAAAGTAATAGCTTTTTCACAACCACAGAATAAATAGCCACTTTTTCCTGTGTTGTCCAAGCCAACAGCCTGGGTGGAAGATTTTTAAATCAGTCATCTTCTTCTTTCTGATATTTGACCAGTCCCAGGTAAGAAGGAAGCAAATGCCTTACATAGATTATTTGTGCTTTCAGAGCTGGCAGACACAAATGGTCAAAGCCTTGAACAAAAATATGAGAAGATTGGCTTAAAACAAACAAAAAGTTTGGTTTTTTTAAATTATTTTAAAAGTGCATGTATGAATTGTTTTGTTTCCCTTCTGACTTCTGAGTCCTCTGGGTTGTTTTTGCAAACTCCTGCCTGCACATAGATATGTAAGGCAAAAATATTTTAAATGCTCACATCTAACTGCATTAAAGCTTGTTAATGTCTTAAACTCACAAACTGACCAGCTGGACAATGCAGAAAGATTATGTTTCTGATGTAGTCCATGTTTTGGATACAAATTTCATGAATTTAAAGAAATTCTCATTTCCATAACTCTCTGCTCCCATCAAATAAAATTTCTGCTTGTGACAAATAGATATGATACATCCACTCTGTAAATAATAGATTACATGCATATAAAAATAAACAGACAGTTTTCAACATTTTTTGATCTTCAGTTTGGTGCTCAATAGTCTCGGTTTCCAGTTCATAGCTTGTGCTGTGCCCCCGTCTCTTCCTCTTGATACTGATCTCTCTTTTAAGGTGATGTCAGCAACAGATTTAATCATTATATCACTAGTGTTGGGCAACTGAAAATAACAAAACCAGTGCATTACCATTTTTTAGGAAGAGAAAAAAATAGAAAACAACAACTACAAATGACAAGGAGGGTCGTGGACAGAAAAAGAAATTCCACCTAAACAAACTAATAAACAGCACTGCAAAGGAGGCTGGTGCAGTGACGAGAATCCTCACAGTGTCTGCTAGGAAAAAAAGAAACGCATGGCCAGAGATTAGTGTATAGTAAATTTTGGCTTTGGATAAGGAAGAAGGAAAGAGCTGGTGCCATCAAGAAACATCATCAAGATCAATGATGATGATGATCAAGGTAAGTTCACATGCCTTATTAATACAATGCTGAAAATTAGTTGCTAGGGAGGTTTTTTTTGGTTTGATTTGGTTGTTTCTTTGTCGTTTTCTTTCTTCCCCTCCCCTCCCCCTGGAGTATTACTGACCTCTTCCTTGCTGATTCAAATTCCTGCTCTTTGTCTGCTAAATTAGGACGGTGTTATGATCAACCCTGAGTATGGACAGGCTTGTACCCACTTCACCAGAGTAGCAGTACCAGGAATGATCTGTAGCCCGTATAAAGATATATTTTGGATACTTCTGGCTCTCTGAGCTGCTTTGTCCTTCTGTTTGATCTTTACTCCAAACCAACAAACAAGGTCAGGAGGAGAGTCCTGGTGTGACATTGCCATATTCTGTTCCTATATCTCTCATCAGAATACACATATGCATTGCTTGTGGCTTGGGAATGTCACACTTCTCCTTCCAATGCCTCAACCCATGGCACTCAGATTCCTGTGCCATCATATGTAGCAAAGAGGATGACTGGTAACCCCATTGCCTTGTGAACCAGTGTTGAATGGGAACCAGCCTTGCTGCAGCTGTGTTCTCATACAAGATTTCCTGGCATGAGAACAACACAAGCGTTTCTTGTGGCTTCATTTTAGACTTTCTGCAGAGGAGGCAAAGTCACTGACTCCTTGAAAGCAGAAGGAAGAATGCAGAGCCAAGCTTTTAGTGAAAATTAACAGTGCTGTATAAAGTCACTATTTAATACCCTGTTATTCTGTATTGATGAGTCTGAGAAAAGTTGTCAAAATGTGGAGTGTGAAATAGGATTTTTCTTCTATTTCATGTGAGATATGTCTAAATAAGCAGAAAGAAGGGCTGAGTACATATGGGTATGACATCCAGGTGGTCAAAGAGAAGCTGTCTGTAAACTGGACCTCCTTCAGGAGCTGATGCCTGAGGACAAGGCTAAGCCTCAGTACTCTTCAGTTGTTTCAAATAGTAAAGCACACCATAATAGTATTTTGGACTTGCCTACCTCACTGAGTATTGCCAAATTCATGTGGCCACTATCACACCTAAAGTAAATTGTGTTTAAGCATAAGGCAAATGAACTCGTTAATTATTATTACACCTGTTTACACAGAAATCATGTCAGTCCAGCTAAATGTGTGAATATTTGGCCACTGTCTCTGCTTCCTTTTTGATGCAGAAATCTCTGGCCTTGTTCCCAAAACTTCAGCATGGCCATGAAAGCAGCAGTAGGGGACAATTTGGCAGAGTGAGACCATGTGGCTGCAAGTCTGGAGACCTGGGTTCTGGTCTGGGCTTTATCACAGATTTCCTGTGGAAATGAGATGAATTCACTTAATCTCACACTCCTTTAGTTTCGTCTTTTGAAGAAGAAGGATGATAATAATCACCCACTTAGCAAGGGAGTTGTGAGGCTAAGGTAATTAACGTTTCTAAAGCCTGTCAATTCTATAAGTGTAACCACTAAATAAGCAAAATGTATTACAAGTATTATTTATTTTACTATGCGAATATTGCCAAAGCCTGTAAATTTCCCTCAGTCTGCTGACGAATTAGCTGCTCTCCTAAATACTCAAGTGAGAAAGAAGCTATGGCCAAAGAAACTATCACATCATGCTTGAAGGAAGTAACTAATGAATGAACAGTTCACTCTGGAAAGGTAGCTTTTGGACTTGAAATCCAGGCATCTAGTGTTCACTGTGAACAAGCTGCTGATTGGATCAGATGACCCACTGTGGTCCTTTCTGACCTTACTCGTTTTGTGATTCTGTGATTATGTGGTATAGGAACCAACAATTATGTTGGAAGAGTCCATGATCTACTCATGTGCAGTTTACTAACCTGAAAAATAAATACTAGAATATTACTAACTAACTCTAGGTGTTGATGGATTTCCCAATCTCTGATAGCAACTTTCAGTTGAAGTACTTAACTCAAAATCTAAATATTTTTCCACTATGTTATTATTGTTTCCATGAAACCATCCTTTTAAAATAAAGTACAATCATGATCTGGTACATATTAAAAAAACCCAGCATGTATTTTACCTTCATAAAAATAAATAATTTTCAGTTCTCATTACTTCATTATCATGACTTTTCTAGGAATTTATGGATAAAATCTGCTGATAACATTTTTAATTTAATGTATTTCTAAAGTGGTTTTTTTATAGAACCATTTCCCATAACAGAAATTTAAATATCTGCTGCCACAAATATTTTATGAGATGTTATTTGTGAGATGTTATCTGATATGACCTGTGTGTCTATATTGATCACACATGTAAAACACTCAGAACTTCTTAGATCAGCTAGTGGACCTGATCATTGATAGCTAGAGGAACAGAAAGCATTAATATCTGCGAGACACTCATATGAATATTAAAAGTTCCCTGTATTTCATAGACATTAAAGTTTCCTGCTTTACATTTTGCAGGTACATCAATTTAATTATTAAAAGATCATAAAGTAAGGGATTTGGAATTGTAAGCATTCTAAAATACATAGAGAAAACCTGTTCCAAATTCAAGAGCATGCTGCAGACCTACTCCCAGGGAGAAGATAAAGTAGGCTTGTCAGCCTAGCTCACAAGTCTCTCACACTTTGCTAAGCATATGTTCCAACCCCTACTTAACATCTCTTTTAAGCTGTGTATATTCTGCTTTTCCATCTTAAAATTTCTCTGAAACATATTTGTCTGTGGGATTGCCCATAAACAGCACAAGAACCACAAAGCAAAACTGACCCTCTACCCTATGCACCTCTTCTTCTCACTCTGGATCAAAACTGTGTTTCAATTTTTTTTAAAATATAAAATCAAAGAGTTCTTCACCATAAGTTATAGTAGACCAGATTTAACCATGAGTATCAAACAGGCTATGACACATTGATATTACTACTATGAACATAAATATAGAGGACTTATAATCAAGAAGGAATTTTGCAAGAAAGAAATATAAAGGCTTTAAAACAACACAGAAAACAAAGGCAATAAGAGAATCATGGCTAGGCTTTGTGGACGAAGATTTGGGAAAGGCTCTATCCACATTTGTTACAAGCACGCTGGTGGCTAAAAAGGCCAATACGAGATAGACACATCCGATTGCAAAAGGCACAGCAGAAAGACTCCTTAGGTGGTATATTCTGCAAGGCATGATTCTTTCTGCGTTGTCTTTTCTCCTTGATAGTGATCCTGTGTGCGTTCTCAAAGGAAACAGCAGTGTTACAGATGATGTGTCTCCAGGCCTCCCGATTGGAGGCCAGAGTAGACCAGTTATGCTGATCAATATGGCCAAGGCTGAGATGATGTTTCAGGGAGTCCTTGTATCTTTTCTTCGGGCCTCCTCTCTTGCAAAGAGAATAGGTCATGAGTATGGAAGTCCTTACTTAATTTAAGTTAGATTGTAATGATCTCACAGAGACAATATGCAGAAGTACGTGATTCCAATATTCACATATTCTTTACAGTATTGACTGTCATGGGTCCAACTTAATGTCTGACTGGAAATGTAAAATACATTCTGACAGTCCTAACTTCCATGTAATGAAATAAATGGGTTCTTTTCCTTCTCTTCCTCATCCAATTCCTACTATCTCATGTTAGTGTGGAACTCTGTGCTTGAAATGAAAGAGAAGTGGAAAACGTCTTTTTGTCTTCTGAGGTACATATCCAGCAATGTGAAAACTTCCAGTATATGATATTTAGTATCCCTTACCCTAAACAAATGAATTAATAAATGCAATGCTATCAGTGTAAGGTCAAGCAGAAGATCAAAAGGGATGCTCCTTATTTTCTTAACACACAAGTGACAGATATTTTTATAGGTACAGCAAATAAAACAAACTGCATTCCATAAAAAGTTGTTTTCAGTTAGCATCATGTCAAGAAAAACTAGAAAGGAATTACACCGTAAATTACCTTAAGGTAATTTAAAATAAGATTCTTCCTTCATCCAAACTTCTGTACATTGCATTGCATATGTTGCCATTGCTATCTCAGTAGGATTTCAGAAAGCTGCACAGCTTCTGCAGAAATAAATTGCAATCTTTGGTCTGATAGTTTATCATCCAGTAGATTTATGATGCTTCTATTGATAAATCAGACAAGCAGACTCCATTACCCTTACATGATCAGATTCTGATCTAACAGGTGTTAAATATAATAGAAAGTCTGTACTTGAAAATTTGATTGCCTTTCTGCTAGGCATGGCACAATAAATTTAATGAACAGATACTGCTGTATTCCTTTTGCAAACATTTTCCCACCTTCCAGTGATCATGTCGGCATCATTTCACCATTGCTTGGTGGCAACAAAAAGAATAAATTCTTTTTCAAGGACCCAGAACCAAAGAGATTTTTCAGTGGAAACTTCTCTGAATTCTTTTTTCAGAGCCTCTGCATTAAGCGAGAGAGCAATGAAAGATCTGCACTCGCTGCTCTCTGAGTATTTGGGAGCAGAATTATCCTGTACAAAGAGAGAGTGCCTGCAGCTGTTGCAGCAGAGCTCAGAGAAATATGCCAACATTTTCACAGTGCAAGAGCAGATGTGGTTGAAATTGTTGACATGAAGCAAGGGCACAAGGTCAAATGCAGATTTTCCATATCAGTTTTTTCAAATGTCTCTTCTGATTAAGGCAAGGATGGTACTCGGCCAGGGAATTCAACACAAATCTTATGAAAGGCAGAATTGGTTGGGAAACAGAAGCTAGTGTAATGTATTCCAGCTCAGAATAATACTACTCAAGAATAATGCTTTGGTTTATTTTTATTTTGTTTTTTCAATGTTATGAATATGTAGTACAGTGCCTACTCTCAGTCTTATGAGTGCATGTAAACACTCATTAATGTTAACAGGAAATGTATAGGATTTTCAAGGGAAATGTAGACCTTTCCTTCTTCATCCACACCCTATTTTGCTAGGCAGAGTTCAAGGGGAAAACCCTACAGGCATCATGCTTGGAGCAGTGGTTTTGATCAGCACCATTTTACTTCATACGCTTTTTTACAGAAGAAATTTCATCTCATCTTTCCTACTGAAATATGAGATGTGACTGCTGGTCAACAGAGTTATGTACTGGGCTGAGCAGGAAGCCAGCACACTAGCAGTCCTGAACACCATCAACCACAATTAGAAGGGGGCAGACCCCTAGAGAGGAGGTGAATGGGTTAAAAAGTCATGTTAAAAAAAAAATTATCTATCATCCCCTTCCCTGTTTTTCAGTCTCAAGGATACATGAGTCACAAATTTTTTAGTACAATGTGAGGGTTTTCTAGAAACCTAACTTTTAAAATGAAAACTGAGATTGTCTATTAATCCTAAAGTTGGGAGAGATGAAGCTATAAGGAAAGCATCTGATGTTGTGAGATTCATCATAACATCTCAGGATTTGGCAAGGCTGCATCCCAGTTTATAGTTAAGAGAACTCGTATTCCAAGCAAGTGTTATTTGCTGCTGAGTATCATTCTCCTGGGTCCTGGTGCTCCAGGACACTGCTTGAAGTCAACTGAGCTACACTTGCGTGATACTGGATCAACGCAGTGGTGAACCAGACCCCAACTTTTATTGACTTTTCAGGCAATCTGCCACTTGGCAGGGGAACTCAGATTTAAAACATAAAAGCCATTTTTAAAGCATGAGGGATTCACTAGTAACAGCAACTGAAAAGCTGAAATTGAAACCAAAAAGGCATAGGACCACATTACCAATTCCCTGAGCCATCTTGTCCCTTTTACTGCTTTCTTAATCTCTACACACTGATCATTAATCATTTCTTACTTGGACTAAAAAATGAATTAAATATTCAATTTTTTTTCAAAATCATTATTTTCTAGTATTAATACCTTAGTTCATGCAATCTTATTTTCCCACAGAACAGGTTGGAGTTGTTTTTTACTTTTTCAGTACTTTAACCTATTTTGAATATTTTCAATATTTTTAACTTCTGGACAAGTGACAAATATTAGAAATATGAGCTGGATTGAGTAGTTTTTGCCAGACAGATTAAATCTCCTGGGAATTTTTTTGCTCCGTCCATGGACAAGTAGCCAAATATTATTTGCTGCTGTGTGTGCACAGTTGCATTTTGGGTTTCAACAAATATTCATGCTTGTGACCTTGACATTTTCCTTCTACAGAGATTTTTGTCAGTAAAATTCTATTGCTTCAGAAAGCAAAATGGAAAGTGCAAAAAACATCGTGGAAGCAAACAAAATTAGCATTTTTATTTCAAATTATGTCTACTGTACCAGAAAAATAAAACCTTTCCCAACATGAAGCATTTCTTTATTCTTTTTTGACCACCTTCAAAAGGAGCTATATTACACACCCAAGCACATACCACAATCTACAGCAGATTTTTAGATATATTTTGATTTTTTTTCACTTCAAATGTTTCATGCTGAAAGTGGGTCTTCCTTTGTGTGGAGCTTGTTTCAATGAATCCCAGGTTTTCAGCAACTGACATTTATTTAGTTATTGTGGCTCACTGTTTAGTAGCCCTATGAGATGAGTTTGATGCTTTCACTAAACTTTACTGAGGATAAGCAGAACAAAACAACATGTTGCATTAGTGAGCTCAGTTACTTGCTTCAGTAATAGAGGGACCAAGTTTTAAATAGTGATGACGATTTAGTCAAAGGTGCTTAAGACAGGCCAGTAAAATAACATGGGGATTCTGAGCTGCTTGGGTTTTACCTTTACAGAGGTAAAAAGAGAAGTCATAGTAATACTGTCAATAATACCATTAAATGATACTTGTGGTGTTTCACCCTTTTTGGCAACCATTTGTGATAAGAACCCAAGTGATAGGAAGCCAAGTGAGTGGTTTTCTCTTGCCTCTGTATTCTCTGATTTGTCATGTAAAAAGTGACCCAGTAGTCTAAGAAATAACAACCAGGCAGTATGGTCTATTCCAGAACATTGTCCTGTATTTAAAAGTGCTGTGGCTGGTGGGTCAGTTCCTCATGATGAGAACAATTAGAGAGACAAGTGTGGTAATCCGACTTAAGACTTGCAATACATTGAATGCCTGTAAGGAGGACAAGTAAGGGATCGGTATCTGGACATCCCATCCTAAATTCTCACTGGAACATCATTCTGAAATAAAACATGGAGACCAAAATACGCACATTTCAAATGGTTCAGGTGTCTTAACCAATTCAGAGAGAACTGAAATAAGCCTCTAAGAATCTATAAAAGTAGAAAAAGAAATTACTTGTTTATTAGAACCTGATTCCTCTCAGCCAGGCATCATGTCTGAACCTGTATTTGTGTATCTGCTGATGGACGGGGTCACAACTTGCTGAAGGCTCAAGTAAAATACTGATAGTGTTGAGTAGAAAAAGCAGAAGAGGTGCCCAAGACTGAAAATCAGTAAGTAAAAATAACTTAAGAAAATAAATTCTAAGTTCAAGGAGCTCCAGTCTGGAACAGGGAAAAGAGCCTGAGATCTGTTTGCTGGTCTGATTGTAAATTTTTGTGGGGGCTGGGAGACGAAAGGAGGTAATGTCTGTGTGGCATATCTGACCCTCTACCTGCCAGTCTCATTTTTTTCCGTGGAATATTCATTTCTTCTGGTATTTTTCTTATCTATGTAAATAGCAAATTTTCAAAGTCATGACTACTTCTTGTGAAGTCTATGTTTCTGCATTTGCAAGCATGCTTAGGGCCCTAAGAGCTAATAAATAATACGACATAACAAAATAATAGAAGGTCTCATGAAGTACGAAGGCCTTAAAGAGTATGGAGATATTTTTGATGTCTTTTTTTTTTTAACTTATAGTCCATAACCTCACATATCTCACTGGCTGGATAGTAGACAATCACAGAAGCCAGCCATAGTGGAAAACAGCAGAAAGAGCAGAAATTTATCAAAGTGACTTTTCAGGCAACTCAGGAAAAGTATTCTTTTCAACCTTTACTCTGGGCACACTCTACACATTTTTTATATAATCATTTCATTATTTGCATCATACACTGTGGAATAAAAAGGAAAAGGAAAGGCCATTTATGAGGCAGTAGTCTCCAAAATTAAGGAACTTATCTGTTTTCAGATGGGATACCAGTTTGGCTGAGAATTTCAGAGACATGGTAGGTGCCAGTTTTGTAAGTGCTCATTGACTTTCCTAGTGTTCTATCTCATTAATAGATCAAAACAATAGCTCTAAATATAACTGATTGGGAAACAGGAAGAAAGTGTACTGAATACATTGTATGAAAGGGCTATAATCTGCAAATGCTACAAAAGGGCATTTTCTAACTGAACATTTGCAGTGCTGTTTTTAAGAACTCTGGCTCTTTAGACTGTACAAAGAAGCAGATAACAAAGCCTGAAGGCTAAAATATTCCCTTTTCCATTACTATATCACTGGCCAACACACAATGAAATTCAATTTGTACCCTAGACAGAGGAAAACAAATCCATTAAGATGGTGATAAAACAACTGCCAAAGTACAACAGTTTGTGATATCGACGCTTGGTGTTACACCAAATCCAGAACATCACAGCCTTTCAGTTCCCATTTCTGCCCATTAATTTAAATGATAAAGTCAATGGTAATTGAATGCACTATTTGTAAGTGAAACAATTACCAAAGAAAGCCCTAGAAACAACTTATTTTTTATGGGATTGAACTGCTGACTGAAATATAGAAAGAAAAAAGTAAAAGTAGTGGTAAACCTGGCTGAAAGACTTGTTTACATCTCTGTAATTTCCTGTGTTTCATCTGGTTGTGAACTCCAGAGACTGAACTATTCCTTCGGGCTTCAGCATGTTTCTGAATTTTCTCTCTGTTCCCAAATATCCTCATTTAATGGCTAGTATAAGTTTTCTTAGTGCTTTTAGATGTAAAAGCACAAATTTCTGCATTTTTCTGTTAATGTTAGCATCTTAATGAAGAAATTAAGTCACCAAAGATTCCTGATTCATTCCTGAGTGCCTATATCCCATTCATGTGGTTATGTGACATTCAATGTTGCTGCAAATCTAATCCACAGCCAAGCAGTAGATTGTTTCCTTGTGTATAATTTATATGATATAATTTGTATGTTCCCCAAATCTTTCAGAATCTAGTGTCTATCTGCTGCTTTGGGTACTGGTTATTGATTAATGCAGGTTTTATGGCTTCATAATGAAGATACATATAATCTGACATTAATGAAAAACATACAGCACACATGGAATCTGGCAAGGAGCCCTCTTACTTTTCTGTGTGCTATACTGGTTTCACACTTATTGAATACAGCTAATTACATTTGTCTACTTCTGCTACAAAGCAGTCACAGAAGTAGAATGCACTTCATAAGAAGAACTGACAAGACTCGCCCTTGATTTTGGTCATCTTTAAGCATTCTGTTGTTTTGGTATAACTAATTTTTGGGAGTGTTTCTCTTAAACATCTCTTTTAGTATGCCAGGTGTCAGAGCACATATTGTAACCATATTCACACGTGGAAGAATGTGTCTTAGTTGACCAAAGATTATTTCCAAATCTTTCCCCCAAGTTCTCCCTGAGGCCCTTCTCTTCAAATTTTAAAATTAAATTAACTTTTTATTTTTAAATTTTCACAGCTGTTGAACACTGGGAGATTCCACTGACTTTGTGGGTGCTGAGCAGTTCAGGCCACTAATTTTTAAAAATGTAAAATGAATTTGTGACCCTGAATATTAAATATCAAGCTTCAAAACTTATGTCTTTATATATGGGAAATCACAAACTACTTGTTGCTCTTAATAAAACGTGAGACAACATTTGTATAAAGTCAAGTACTTAGTTAATCCCTGGGCAGGCAGGGATATGTATGAAGTATAGTGATGATATTGCCTGGAATGCCATCCCATTACCAAGCTCAACCTGGAATTAAGGTCAGCTTGTGAACTGGGTATTAAACAAAGAATGCAGATGCTCTAAATGGAAAGTTTACAGTTTTAGCAGACTGCACTCAAGATCCTGGAGATTTTTACATCACCTGTTGACTTAAGCATTACAAATCTCCACAGTCCCCACATCCTTTTTCAAAGAAGGATCTGTTTCTCATGGTTCATTGAAGTATTAACCATTTCAAGCACCAGGTGGTTTTTATGATCAGATTTAAGGCCTGACCCTACAGCCCTTACTTGAAGACTATTATGCTGTGCAAAGTAGCTTTAATAACAATGGGAGGGAGAGGAGGGAAATGGCTTGTTTATTGCCCATCCACATCTTTGAGATCATATGTAGTTGATTAGACAAAACCTGTAGCTTGTTTGCTTCCACACCAATCAGCTTTCACACATTCAGCTTGAGATATAAAGGTCTGGTTGAGCTTTTCCCTGCCATGAAAACCTGTAGAAGCTAAAAGACTGAGGCACACCTGCAGAGCCTAGTGAAGGATTTTGGGTTGCCCCTATGCAACTGTCAGCAAAGACACCAGTCCTGCCTGTGACAGTGTGGCTGCCGTGAGTTATGGTACCAACTACACAAACTGCTGCTATGCAGGAGGTGAACAGGGGTACGAGGTGCTGTGTGCTCCTCTGACCTGTGGCAGCTGGCTCTAGATGTTCTCTTAGCTTATGGTTTCTATGACCTAACTTAAAACTCTTCTTGCTTGCTGTGGGTGAGAGCTTTCCCTGCCTTGCCCAGCTTGCCACTAACCACTAACCCCACGTCACTCAGTGTTTCAGCCTTCCCAAGGATGTGTGACTTTGTAAGGCACTCAAAACGCATGCGCCCTTTCTCTGTAGATGAGGAGCAGAGAATGGATCTTGCGTCCTAGATCACAGAGACACAGGACTTGGTGCACCCCCATAAGATGTTCAGATGTACAGTGTCAAGGTAATATATAATGCCCAAAGGAGTCTGAAGGGTATGAATTGTGGCTTATGCATTTTCAGTCATTCTCTTTATCTTCTAAACGTTCATTAGATTTGAACGGAAATTATGGAGTCATATTTTCCATGGGTATCCTTTGAGCTTTGTGGTTTTTTCTTTAGGACTCATATATCCACTCCTAATTCAACTCTGTAGGCGAGTAAGGACTGCAGTTTTTTATCAACATAGATTATCTTCGTAAAAAGAGGCAGGGCCTTGGTGAGACAAGCAGGGGAAGCCTGTCTCTGTAATGATTGTGCTCTGGATAATAAAGAGGAATTCTATCCCAAATGATAGCTATCAGCCTGACAATATTCAAGGCCACTGGAAATGAATGGACAAACTAGAACAAAACTGTTATTTTCCTTTTCAGTTATTTATCTAAAGGCTTTTCATGGTCCATGATACAACAGTTCAGTGAAAGTCCAATTTTCTACCCATGACATTTGCTTTATCTCTGTAAAACTGAGGAGATGAATAGTATTCTTCTCCTGACCAATATACTATTTTCTCCCGCATGGGCAGGACCCAAGTATTGGCAGTGAATAGATGAATCCTTAATTTATCTGTGCTCTGTGCTCAAAGCAGGTGAAACACACTGAAATAATGAGGTAAGAAACTTGTGGAAGCCAAGAGTTTAAATCAATGAGATGTGAGAAGACAACACAAAGTAGCTGGGAAGAGGCCAGTACTAGCAAAGAAACAGAATCCTGCTTTTCAGTGTACACCTTTGGACATACCCATCTTATCTTCGTGTTCTCTACCTTATTTCTTTTTTAACTTGTGGCGTCTCTTTAATTCGAAAAACAGAAAACAGAAGGTGATTTACAAAAGTTATTGTTGTTGCTTAGAAAGAATGTCAAGAATTCTGTTGCTCTTCGTACATGAAAACTACTTGAAGTGGCCAACTGCTTTGTCGTGTGAAAGTGTGTTCCGCTCAGAGGGGAAAAAGTTGTATTTTCTAGGAAAGAGATTGTATTCTAATGATGTTTAGAGAAAGAAAGGAAACTGGCAAAAAGCAAAATATAGCCTAAGAGTAAATGGCAGGCCTTGTGGTTTTGTTACAGTAGTTCCTTGTTAAACTAAGTTCTTCCAGAAAATTATGTTTTGTTGGGGATTGTGAAATGTCTAACTTAATGAGAAACAAGCATGCTGCCAGGGGCCCTCCATGGATGCTAACCAATGAACAATGTTTTCTACCAATGCCATGAACAGGAACTCAAATGCAGACAGTTTGAGGAGGGCAAGGGAGAGCCTGTTGAAAACCAGAAAATACGATGGAGCAGTGGGGGAAAACTGCAGGCAACATAATTGTTTGAGTTTACTTTGGTTTGGTTATTTTGGTTGTTTTTTGTTTTACTTCTGCCTTATTATACTTGGTTCAGGGGATTGAAACATCTGTTAGTTTGGAGAAAAACAGTAAAATTTTTTAAATAGGTATGGAATTTTCAGAAATTCTGGAGTCAATGTCTGACAAAGAAGCTAACGCATTTTAGAGTATATATAATTATTTGCTTCTATGAAACTCACTGTAGATACAATTTCAGAAGAATCTGTAATGGAAAATTAGGAACTCGATTTTCTCTAGGAAGGCTTTCTGCCTGTGGTAACTCTTTCTCAAAGACAGTTTCAGTGCTTTCCCTACCCCGCATGGCAAGAGAAGTTCTCAGTCTCTCTCTCTGATATGCGAGAGGAGAGAGATAGTCCTAACAGACATGACTCCCAACAGAGGCCTTGGGAAGGCAGGGGAGAAATAGAGAGGATAAAGGGCCCCTGATGAGGCTGGAACTTGCCTTTTTAACCCTGGAGGCCCGATGTGCCACATCATAAAAAAATAGTCCTTGCATCTGAAATAAACCTTTTTTTTAATCCTTCCACTGCCTGGGCATGCTTGGCAGTGCATGTGTATGTTTACCTTACACTCACAAAGTACATCATAATTGCAGAGGTAGGAAAATAACAAATAAGAAGGAACACAGAATGACAGAATGTTTGGGGTTGGAAGGGACTTCTGTAGATTATCTAGTCCAACCCCTCTGCTAAAGCAGGTTCACCCAGAGCAAGTTGCACGGAATCACATCCAGGCAGGTTTTGAGTATCTCCAGAGAAGGAGACTCCACTCTCTTCTTTTCCGTATCAGATACAGAAGTCTGAGTCTCTTAGAAATCTAAAGCAGAATAAGCAATTAACAGCCATCCCCAATGTTCTCTTTATTGCGGGACTATCTGTCTTTTATCTTTAAGAGAAATCATGTATGTGGCACCTTAAAGGAGAACAAGAAGGTATATAATCCAAAATTGTAATTAGAAAGTGTGGTTAAATATTCAGTAGTATCCAAGCTCTACAAACACTGTGTCAAGACTTTTTCCCCAACCCTGTACCCATTGTGTGTCAGAAGTATGCACAGTAAAGAATCTTGCACATTAAATAGTTCATACTAAAGGTTGCTAAGACATACTAAGGTCAAGATGCAGACAAAATGAACTTCAGCTCTAGAGACAAAACCATAAAGCAATGAGAGAAAATGGTAAGGCAGATATAGGAGATAAAAGTGGGCAGCTGAAGGATCTTGAATGTCAGAGCCAAAAAAAAATACTGAACTAAACACTGGGAAGAAACAAAAAGAATGAAGAGGAAGGTGACATAGCATAAGTGTGTATGCAGTAGGTAGCATAAAAGAAATACAGCTTGGATTCCAAAAATGTTCATGCTAAAAATATCTGATAATCTATCATGTATATTGATGTGGGTATAACCAAACTGAGCTGTGACTAAAGATTCCAGGGAATTTTTCTCTCTACCAGCTGTATAAAACCTGTTCATGAGGTGATATTGTCTTTTTCAGAACAAGTGTTCTGAAATATCTGCATGTACATTTAAAAACTTCATTGGCGTGAATTTGCCTCTGTCACGAGAATGAATTCTTCATCCATAAAGATTCAATAGAGAGGAAAATCATAATGAGTGTACTACTAAGAGCGTTTTGTATAGAGCAGTAATGTAATAAACATCAGGGTATAAACCCACAATATAAATAAAAAACATATTCTATATTAACATATAATAAATCTATATATTAGTACCTAGGAAATGTAATATTTACTAAAAATAATGTTATTTTTACTATAATAGAGGTTTGGGCCACAGAATCACATGCAAAACCCTGGATTTTGTGTATTACAAGATGTTAATTAATTTATGTGCCAACAGTGACAGGAATTACAAATCAAACTCTCACTTTTCAAGGTGTGACAGACCTTGATTTGGGCTGCTATAGAAACATGTTTCCTGTAGATTAAGAAAATGCCACCGTATGTTAGCAGTCTCAGTCACTAGCTACCTGATCCCAGGCATGAATTGTAAATTACAGCTAACTTAGGCATTCAGGCTAAACCTGCAAAGGGCTCGCTACCCAGCTGCACAACCCCAGCTAGAACTTGAGGGAGTGCAGGAGAAATGCTCAGTCTCTAACCCTGTACCATGATACAATACAGGGGTCTCACGGTGCATAGCAGGTTTTTATAGCTCAATGAAAAGACTATGTGGGAAAAGTGTGGTTCCCAATGACCTTTCTAATGTTATTGACCACTGGGATTTACCAGATGCTCCTTCCTCACAGATTTGAGGGCTGTAATTATGAGTGGCTGTAAAAGATGCACCAGGAGAGCAGCACAAGTTCAAATGGGGGTCTCAAGAGACCTGTTTCAGGGGAAGAGCACTGTTCAGGGTAATACAGCACAGTGTTTTTAACTTATGCATTCTAGCATTAGTAGAAATACAAAGAAAAGGACGAGAAACCATATCAATTTTGTAGGTTTAGGAAGTGTGGAGACTTCAACAAAACATCCAGATATTCCTTGGGCTTATCAAACTTTTTCTACCTCTTTTATATTTATTATACACACATGCTTATAATTCATAGCATCAAACAAACACATCTTTCTCTGACCGTTAGTAAAAAAGATTTTAGGAGTTCCTTCATAACATCTATTGTATATTTGTTAGGGGAAAAAAAAAAAGAACATGTTTTGGTTTTATTGCTGTTTGTGCTCACTGTGCCTTTCTGGGACTATAGAATTGCAATATGGAGGCATTGCTAGAAAAGGACAAAGGACCCTTGTGCGGAATCAGCGTTTATTTTGCTCAGTTTGACTTTCCCAATCAATACCCTGCTTTCCTTAGCATCAAAATTAATTGATTTATGGAAACTACAATCCCTACCAACGCTTTCTGAAATTTGCAATCACGACTAGGAATTCACGAGGCAATCAGTTGTGTTTGTTTCAGACAATATTTCTGACTACCATTATAGGTCCAGGTTATTTTACCTCTCTAAATAGATCATGCTCAACCTCTATAAAATGCAGAAAACTTGTCAACTCTTGTTGAATAAGATGTGTGTTTGTTAAGTTCTTGATGATTTTTTATATTTCTTGAGAACCCTGACCATTTTAATGAGCTACGAAGTGGTGAGGATTTGTGTGTTGCCCAAAGCCAAGCTGTTTAATTTAAGGTTTTCTTATAGCGTATGCTCAGATTTGAAATATGTTCTGGGTTATTTGTTGTTGTTGGATTTGGGGTTTTTTTTCCACTTCTGGCTCCACTCCTTTTAAAGCTTAGTGCTAAAGTTTCCCCAGGCAGCATTTTCCAAAACAGCTCAATTTGTTGGTGTCATAGGCTTGCTCAGCACACACAAGACACATTATTCCTTATTTATTTTGAGTTCCAGTATAAACACATTTGCAGCATTAAGACCAGCTCCCTTCTGCATGCCTGTGATTTCTGCTTGGTAGGTGCCAAGCTGCTTCTGTAAACCTAAGGGTGTAGCCAGAATCCACTTTGGGTGGCTTTAAAAAACCAGTGTCACCTTATGTCTAGCAATATTAGGTAACACAATTCATGGTTGTAGCAGCAGATTCTGCATATTCTTACATATTGTCATTTCAATTGAAACAGGAAAAAGAAAAATGGCCCTAGACTCATTTACAAAGAGATATTTATGGTACAAATGGCAAGGAAGGTGTGTATAATAATTCTGTCTTGACAGGGGGACACTTCACATGAGCATGTATGTGTGTGTCAGCAGCCATTTTCTTTTAGCACACGTGCTCCATCCTCCCTATCAGCTTGTTATAGGCCCAGAAGCAAAAATTATCCAACAACTACGTGAGCAACATTGTGTGTGTGCCACTGTTACGAGCAGTCATGAAAGCAGGCAGGGTACAGGTGAAAAGAAGCTACTGCAGATAGCACAAGCACAGACATTCTGCCTGCTGCCTTCTTGTGCGTGTCCACCTCTTCTCCATGTCTGGCAGTACCACCAGCAGAGCAGGCAAGTCCATTGCTGCTCTAACCATGGTGATACTGCATATCAGTTTATGATACTGCATATCAGTTTACAAGGAAAGCTGTTAATTTCTTGGGGAGGGTTGTGTAGGGGAGGGGAAAGAGGTAGAGAAGATTGCTCTATGCAGTGATGCAGTGTCCATCGATTTAGAGATTGGATGTTTGCTCATTCAAAATGTTTGCCATCAGTGCTGCATAATGTAGCCCACAGTTTGCACTATGACTCTTAAGTTATTCAGTACAAAAAAAAAAGAGGTTTTCTAAGGTGAGGAAATTGTTCAGTTTTGTATTTGTCTTTGCAGGACACTACCAACTGCTTACTGGTTTCCTTCTTTTTATCTTTTCTGAGATAGAGGTCCAAGGAGGCACACTGACTTTGGAATATTTCAGCAGGTGTTTTCTACACTTAAGTAGTACAGTAATAGTGGACTAGAAAGACACTTAATACATGTTAGGGACGGAGTTTCAGCTGGCACGAAGAGGTGTATTTCCATTGAAGTCAAGAATCTGGCCTTATACTATCTAAGCAGTCAAAATCTTCAAGACTTGGCTGCAGACCTTGAGAACAAGCTTTGTTGCAAGACTTTCAGCATTGAATGCTTGCACTTGGAACACAAAAATATCCTTTCGTACAGTATTTTGGCACTTCACCTTCTGGTTTGGGCCAGAATCGAGATGTACATGAACATGGAAAATAAATTTTAAAGCAATGGAAATGTTCAAATGGAAATTTCAGATGGGTCTGTGCTAATGTTTAGTTTGAGGGAAAACTTCTGATCATAGTTGTTTTTATGTGTACCATTTCATTCATCTGTCTTTCAGTAGTGGTAATTTTGAAATGCGCTGAGCTTGAATCTCCCAGGAGGGAAAAGATAATCTTGTGGTTAATGCACAGAACTAGGAGTCAGGAGTTCTGGCTTCTCAGACATCTAGAGTGATTTTAGGCAGTTCACTTAAGCCCTGATTCAGCAAAGTATGTAAGCATGTAAGTAACTTCAAGTACATGAGTAGCCTTATTAAATCCTAGTGCATTTAACAGCACCATACAGCTACAGAGCACTGTAAACAGTTTTTGTTAATGATGAATAAACAACTGTTATTCCTCGCACTGTGTGCTGGAGCTTTGATAAACAGCAACAGGAGGCACAGGAAGATCGAGCAGCTCCCAGCACAAAGAGGAATATTGATAAGTATGCAACACTGGACAAGCTTTGAAAAGAAGCATAACTTTCCCCTTGTTCTTGCCTGGACAAAACTCCCCTGTGCAAGGTCTTCAGGCAACCTTCTGTGTTTCCAGGGGGATTTTTTTGATTTTCTGATGGAATGACTAAATATCTGCCTAAAAGCACAAAACCTAAATAAAGTGTATTCAGATGGAAAATGCCTAAAAAAGGGTTGTAGGGAATGGCTCTGAAGTGGTGAAAGAGCTAAGGAAACAGTTACTTCTGTGAGGAAGAACATTTGTGTCAGGGGACTCTTGGATAGGGTCTGGAGTTTCATAAACACCAGTGCTGATTGTCAGAACTTCCTTCTCAAAATACTGAAAATAGTTTTATGTAGAAATGCATAATAAAGCACAGGGAGTGAGGGGGTGCATTATCCATCACTCTGCTTTATTACTCTGCTCAGGAACTGCAATGGCTAGTGTGAAATATGTTGTTTCTCCCAGCAGAATCTCTATAAATGGGAAAATCAAAACTTATTCTACCGCCGAATAAACACACTAAAGGTTAAATAATGTTGTGCTAGCTAGTGCTATTTGCTCACAGCCCACACTAAGAACTGCTGAATGGAGCATGACCCTTGAGACTCTCTAGTTATGCTTGGGTGGGGGTTAATTTGAAATCCTTCTTTAAAATGGTGTTGCATCCTTGCCTCCTACTGTGAAAAAGACTACAAGCTATGGATGGAACAACTTCTCATCCCTCAGAGCCCCTCACTACTGCTTTTCCACAAGGAGAAAGGATCTTTTGCTCCTGTGTCTGGTAGCATCACTGAGATAGCAGACACCTAACAGAGGTCTGTGTTAGGAAGGGATTCTTTCTCCTCACATTCATAGCTCCAAAAGAGCAAAAATACTTCATCTTTTGCAAGTCCTTAGAGATCCTGGCTGCAGTCCTATGCAGGAAAAAGGGCTATAGAGACAAGCCTGACTTCTCATACCAGGCTACTTGTATTGCAAAGGAATCTGTTCTCATTGGGACCTCTATTCCTCCTGTATTTTCTACCTTGGTTTCACCTCCTCATGTCCTAGCTGAACTTGTCTAGTTAGATATTTAATGGGGCGTTTGTTTCCTGCAGTTGGGAACTTGGAAGCAATCCTGGATATCTCCATGTCATTGCTGGTTCCATTGCAACTTTCTCTACAGGAAACGTAACCAGAGGGTAATGCTTCCTTTTTGGATTCAGACTAGCATGCAGTTCTCCATTTCACCACAGATTTCACCACAGATTTCCTACGTAAGCTGGCACATCTCATTTAAATGGCTGAAAAGTAGGGGATGCAGCTCAAGAGCGTCATCACCAAGATACTTGTGTTTACATGAGCTATGTTCCTTAACCACCAGGCTAAAGTGGACATCTCAGGACCTCTCTCTCTCCTAAGCATTATTGGGATTCACCAGGAAAGTCTTTTGACGTTGAGGTGGTAAGATTCACTTGTGGAAATTTTCTGTTACCCAGAAGAATGACTCCCACCATGTCTTATGTTAAGTTTGACCAAAAGAAATGCGAAGTCCAGATTCAGATCCCAACACTGCATGTGTATTTAAACCCACAAAAATGGACCACAGCCTAGGATCCTGCCAAAATTTAGATTTCTTGCTCTTGATTAATAAAAATGTTTTAGCAGGCTATAGGCTTTCCATCTTGCAAATAGAGATGATGATGACTCTCTACCTTACTAATACTGGAGGGATTTTGCAAAGAAAAATCACTGAAATAGGGCTGGACATTGAGATACATTAACTGAGGCTTCATAAGTATCTCAAGAGCCTATTCTGAACTTGCAAGGAAGTTATTGGTGAATCTCCTCTAATCTACTTTCCTGTTAATGAATGTCAAGAAAGAGGATTTAGTGTTGTATATTAGCTATTATGATTCCAAAAAAAAGCTCTGAAAATTCATAAGATTTTTTAAAAACAAAATAATTCTAGAAACTGAATTAATTTCATCTATACTTGCATTCAGTTGCTGAAATATTTTTCTTTGTCCATGGCTGAAGCACAAAATCAGCACACAAAAATGTTTCCATGGGGGACTCAGTAGCTTTGTTGGTCCCTAGGATCATCATTCTCAGCATGACCAGTCTGAGGAGGTTCAAGGCTCTAATTTTGATGTTATTTTTGGAAATGGCTTGGGTTTCTACAGTTTTGGCTTTAAATGAGATCGGAGTCATGCTTCTCAGCCTCAGCTGCCAAGCTAAACTTTTCCCTTGGTGTGAAAGCACGTGTTTACCCATGTGCAATCTAAGCTACAATGTCTTGCTGTAATTGCATTTGTAAAACGTCTTCCTAAAAATACTACCTCTTTAGAGCATACTCATTTTTTGTTTGTCTCACCGAAAAGGGGAGAAGAATTAAAAAGTGCTAGTGTCATGTATTGTACATGAACTAGTTTATTTTAGAATGAAAATAACCTGCGGCATGAGACGCTATTATTACTGTTAATTCATTGCCTCACAGCATCTGCCTCTGTATGACTTGATGAATTTCCACTACCCATTCATTATTGCAAATGCATTTCCAAACACTTCATATAAAGCAGGCTTTAGATAGCTCACCACATTCTTATGAAAAGCAACATTGTGAAGCAATGACGGGGAACAGTCATATAAAACAAATCCTCAGCATCCGCTCCCCAGCAACACAAAGAGAATAATCCACTGACAAGAGTAAGTTGTTTTATACACATAAACTTGGATTCCAGGGAAACCATGTTTGCTGTGCTGGTATATTATATTCTGTTGAGTAGTTTGTAAAGGCTGCTCTAATTCTGAATACCTGAATTCGGCATCTAATTGCTGCGTATCTTCTGATAGACCATAAAATCAAATTGAACTGGGCAGCCTTATGCAAGGGCTACTAGCATTCTGGTTTGACCTATTTGAAATCTAAAGCTTCATTAAACTGCTTCTGCCAAATAAAAACTAACCTGAGCCCTCCCAAAAGTCAAACCACATTTCCATTGTGGTCCAAGAGCAATATACTGTAATGCCCGTTTATGCTCCTAGTCCTGTCTGCCCTTGAGGACTGACTCCAAGGCAGCTCTAGCTTCTATTTGTAGCTACATAGAAATTCTTTTAATGAAGAGTAAAGGAAAGACTTGCTGAAATACTGTCTCATCCAGTCACTCCTGGATACTCTCTGGCCACCACTCCACACACTGCTTTGGCCATGCTGGCTGCCAAGAGATTTTCCAGTAAATGTTGAAGTTATTGCCCTTTGCAGTACAACCTTTACCTCTTAGATTGCCCTTCGGACAGGGACCTACAGCTCTGTAACTGACAGTAGAATACCAGGAAACCAGAAATTAATAAAAACTCTTGTTATTTTTTTCTTTAGCCATTTCACACTTTTGCTAAGGCAGCAGATGACAGTGCTCAAATAACACATAAAAAACATGTTAATCTTCTATTTTTGGCATAACCAGGAAGAGACTGTCTGGTAAATCTCACTAGAAAGGTTGTTCACTGAAGGTTTCTACCTCCATGTTGTAGAGGCAAGAGGTCTAAATAAACAATGAAGTTTCAAAATATTCATCTGGCCAAAACTCTCTACCAGCTTAGATTTCCCTCTGCTTCCAAAGAACGCTGTTAACCTTCTGTGACTTCATTAACACCTAGTGCAAGTCTATCTGTCATCATTGCACACTGATTTCTCTTGTGGAAAACTTTTACAAGGTGTGTCTTTACTGGAATTTCTAACAATTCTTGGGCAGACAAATCCACGCACCAGGGAGATAAATGTATGTATTTTCGTTTTCTCAGAATGCTGGAGGGCATACACAGAAGCAAAAGCACTGTATGATACTTGTACAAAATAGACCCAAAAATACCTTCTTGCATTTCTTATACTGTTCAAGACTCAAAAGCTGTATTTTCAGATCAGTTTTTCATAAGTACATTAGTAGCTTCTCAGCACATTTCTTTGTATTTCTATTACCACATATCACTGTGTTGTTGAATTTGATCACCTAAATCTTAAATCCATATAAAAATATATGAATAGCCATCCTGGGGCAAGTCAGAGATTTCTCTAATTCACTAGCATGTCTTTGACAATGGTAGTAGCAGGCATAAACAATGACCTTTTCTCTTACGTAGCTTCTCACCCTTTAGTAGAGTGTGGCTACAGTCTCCATGAGCTGGAGACTGTATTCCTTCTAGTAGCACTAGATCTACCTATCACTCAAAGAATCCATTTAAACTTTTGGCCTTCACAGTATTAGGTAGGAATGAGTTCTAAAATTCAATTACATGCTATACAGAAACATTTCTTCCTTTGTCTATGAACTGAATGTCTCCGCTTGATGATGACGCTTCTTTAAGTATTTTGATGGTACTCCTTTTCACATGTTAATTCTAATTGGTATCAGGAGATCAGGAAAACATTGCATATTTGGAAAAACAGTAATAAAAATAATGCAACTTTCTCCCCTCATTTTAAGGGCATATCCATATTTGCTTTTCTAATTAGGTCTGTTAGTGCTTGTGCTTTTCATACATCAGGAAATGTTCATAAGAGAAAGAATTATGTGGAATTCAGTTATTCATGAGAAATAATGATACAGGAAAGGTTAAAAACAACCTGTGGAAAGTTCTTTAGCAGAAACAATCAAAAAGGTTGGTTTGCTGCAGAAAGAGAAGGAAAAACAAAAGTGCTACTGGGCTTGATACTGAGTAACCTGTTTATTCTCAGTGTATGATAAAGATAAGTGCAATGTGCAAAGTTTCAGTTCAGCTTATGGTTTGAAACACTCTGCATACCAGAAGGATTCAATTTGGAGGTTGAAGAGAAGGTGCCTTACTCTAATCAGCGTATGCGAAGCTTTTACAGTAAAATGACAATAATGGAAAATTCACCTGTTCTCATTTTTCATTACAAAATAAAATCCTACACTGCATATTTCAAGTGCTTGGCTTAAGTTCATAAATCTGTTGAATGAAAAAGGGAAGATTTATGATCTCTTACTGTTTGATATGAAGTAAGCTAGCTAAGTGTGCGGTCTTTGCTAAGTTTCACTTCAACTCTTGGATCTGCTTTACAGCATAATTTGTTGGTTGCAAATTACAATGAATTGAGCCTAGTGATAGCTAAAACTAAACCTGTCCTATCACTGGTATGGCTAGCCTCTCTGGGGTACCAGTTCTGGTTGCATTCCTCCCATTGTGGGGTTCCATTTCCGAACGCTTGAAGTGGATAGGGAAGGGGTTACTCCAGCTCCAGGGGTTTCTTCGGGGCCTTGACACATGGAAGGGTTAGGTGCTCCCCCTCCCCCCACCACGTGGTCCCATGGCAGCCAGAGAGACAGTACATGGGACTTGGAGAGGAGGCCAGAGAGAGAGCGTTTATTGATGGGATGGTTACATATATAGGGTTTTGGAAGATTCACAGAGTGACCAATTACAGGGTCAGGGGGCTTACAGGACACCCAATCGCAGGAAGGGGTTAACAGTCAATAGGAAAGGGTTAACAAGGTCCAATGAGAAGACTTCTTGATATCTTCTCAGGACATTCCTGAAACAGAGATAACAGTTGTCCTAGGGGGTCCTGGGAAGAAGAAGCAGTGACTTCGCAGAAACACAAAAAGCCATCTTGAAACATATTTAAACCACAGCTTCTCATACAAGGCAGATTCACTGCTACACACTGGGACCTCGAAACTGATGCTATATTCTGTTCTGTTTGAATTTCCTACAGTACACCCTAGCAACCCTATTGCAGAACTCCTTAATCTAAACTGGAATAGTTTTAAAAAGAAAGACTTTTGGATTCGTTATAGGGATGAGAAAAGATGAGAATAAATTGATAGTTAGGCTTAGGAGAACAAAAGCAGGAAGGAGATACTAGTGCACTCTGTAAGCATTTGAGAGGGAGTAGAGCAGTGGATTCTATATGGTACTGCTGACAAAGAAATTAATAACCTTAAAGTGAGAATAAATAAACATAAGCTGAAAGGGAGAAGAGGTTATCAGCTCTCTGCACAGTGAGGTGCTGACCCAGCCTTCCAGCAGGACTAGTAGAACAGAAAGCACTTGATTAGTTTCCTAGGCAGATTGTATACTACAGTTGCTACCTATAGTAAAGGGCTGCATTCACTGACCTGTGGTTCTCATAAGATTTCATGTTCTTGTCTTCAGATACGGTACTTGGGTTTAGTCCACTGAGCTGTTAACCCTGATACAGATTTTCAGTCCAGATTTTTGGCTAGTGTGGTCTTCACTGAAACCAAAGAAAATATTTGTAAGAAAGAACTGCAGCAAAGTCAAATGCTTTGGTTTCTCAGGCACAAACAGAACTTACCAGATAGGGTCATAAGACAAAAAGAGCTAGTATAAGGCATATCTTCACCCCACTACAGTTTTTTTTACAAACGTTCTTCTAATTGGTAGCACATTTGATTTCTTTCAGTTGAGGTTCCTGGTGGATGAAAGAGCACTGATACTACACCTGGGCTCACACAGAAAACAGTTTTCAGATGTTTTCAATACCTGAACTGCAGCAGATAAAATTTTTGTGATTGGCCTCCAATTATATCTTCAATGAGCTGAAAAGAGCACTGAATGTCAGCATTCCAAACTTCAGGGTGACTTGGCTGTGGATCCAGCTTTTTCAGCTTGGCCTAATTTTTAGTGTACATTCATATATCTTCTATTTATATTTTCTTATTCATCTTACTCATCAGTAAATCTCATTTTCAGAGAATTCTCTCAATTTTTAACTAAGTCAACATTATGTTTGCCAGGCACAGTATCATTACTGAAGCAGGAATTTCACCTTGTGCCAGCAGAAGTCATGGGACTTGTGCTTGAAGGCAGCCTGCAAATCATCCTCATTAAAGAAATAACAGCAACTAATTCTGAGGCTCATATTGTTAAGTGAACAGTGAAGCCGCATGAGCATTATTTCACCTTCTGGAAAGGGGAGGAGTGCTTCTGCTCAGTGGAGAGCTGGTAATCCTGCTTCAGGTAGAAGGTAGGGCTTTTTGGAAGTCCCTTCTACACACCATTTCTGTGAAGTATTATGATCAAAATTACCCAACTTATAGTATTTTTATATTAAATGCCCAGTGAAGCATTTTTAGGTTTGGCTTTAATAATCTCTCTAAGAAGTTTTATTTTTTGGTGAAGGTGAAAAGATTTTCTAGGCAGCTTGACATAAAGGCTTAGCTGCAGGCTTAAAGTGCTTGCTCAGTGCAAAGTGGGTGCTTTGCATGGTATTGTCCTCTTCAGTCATTTCCCTTTCTCTATAACAAAACTCACTTTTATTTCAGCATGTGGCCAGGGTCTAGTGGCAGGGGGTTGTCACATTTCAGTGATAGTATGTCTAGCCTTTGAGATCGTTAAAAGCACCTTGAAACAAGTATTTCTAGCCATAAGTTATTTACAGTCTTTTAAATATAAGTGGATCAGAAAGTAAAAAATATATTTACATTTTCTAGGGCAAAGTTCTTTATTTATATTCGTATTTTACAGAAAATATATCACCAAAAAATAGGAGTTTCCAAAATTGAAACTAGAGGTAACTTAAGACTGGGAATAAGTTGGTAACCTAGAAATATGAGCTTGCCAAATAAAGTGGTTAAAGGACACAGACAAGTTGAACTGAAATGAGTGACAGCCCTTCATTAATAAATCAGATTCTACTAAAAAAGTTAAATATGTTATTTATTTATATAAATGTGTTATTCATCTTTTGTCATTACTCAAAATGTGCATGCATAATCTGTAGAGGGAGCTTTCTAAGACAGGAGTGAAAATAAAAAGAGCAGCACCACAAACCCAGCGTCACGATGACTTTACAATATATACAGTGAAATAGTTTATTACATTTTTCAATAAAAGGCTCAGAAAGAGCCCACTAGCTTACAATTTTCTTTGGCAAAAAAATTCTGATTTAAACACAACAAAAAGACTTGCATGGGTTCAAGAAGGTTGACCAAAGCACTGTTTTTTGCTATCATTGGAACACTATCAAATTATGTGTCCAAAACAAATGAATCTGAATGGAAGTAGTTAAATACTGAACTAAAACAGTCCAATTTTTTTAAAGATATTATTGCTAGCAGTATCCTCCTCCATTCGAAATCTGCATTGGGAGATAGGGACCCACTTCAAGTAAATGAGTCACTTTTGCTTCCTAGCCAGAACAATTAAACTTCTTGTATAAAACATGACCTGAAGCCTGCCCTTCACCACATCATCCCTCCTCAAACTCCCAGAGGTCAGCTCTGACATTTAACAGCTCACAAATTCAGTTTCTTAGCTCCTGAAGCCAACTTCATGCTTTTAAAACCAAAACTTTGTTACTGAGATTGATATATGTGCAATTGTGTGCTTGGATATGTAAGTATAAATAGGTATATGCACATATACAGCAAGCACATAGTTTTGCTTCCAGTCTATTCAGTATTTTTTAAATCATTCTGCAAAGATAACATCTTTATCTCTTTTTTTTTTGCTTGTAAAGGTTGTAAAGGTACACATTGTCACACCAAACACTATTTTGGTGCTGGTGCCAAGATATGAGTCTGTCACGTGAAACTGCACAAGACAGACGATATAAACAAGCAAAAAACCATTTAGTGCATTTTGCAACTTGGTACTTTATTGATAGCAACTGAGTAGTTTTTGGTGGTGTGTTTGGGATTTTTTTGTTTGGTTGGTTGGGGTTTTTTGTTTGCTTTGTCTTATTTTTTTTTTAATTGTTAGTGATTTCTTGCCATATTGTGCATACAATTCCCTAAAAACATTAGCTCATTTCTATGTCAGTTTTAAAGATTAGCTCATCTGGGTTATGTACTGGTGTGTAGGTGTTGAGTGCTAAATACAATTTAATTTTTCATTTTTAAAAGGCATTCTTAACAATAACAGCTACTTTAATTAGTTTGATCTTCTGAGCCATTTATCACACTCTCTGTACTGGGATACAAATAAGACCATCAGCTGGCAGGTGCAGTTTGAAGGGTCAGGAGGAGAGAAATGTAAGTTATTTGTATATATTTCCCCAATAATTTCCTCACTTTTCCAGAATGTTTCCTTTTTAATGGGGGTAGGAGTGCAATAATGTCCTTATAGTAACAGTCATAACTCAAAGTTCAGTAATTTACAATAAATGAAGACAAATAGAACGGGACTTCCTTACCTGCTCTAGTTCTTTCAGACAAGTTCCCCTGGGCACAGAGGAACAATGAATCATTTCAAGTATTTGATGAGGACCAAATAAAATTGAAACCACAGATGAAGAGGTTTTTTCTGAGTTTATTCTTCAAAATAGCTTCCTGGAGATATGCAAACTACACAGATTCCCTAATGCAAATAATTTGTGAAATCTCTTTTGCAATACTGACAGAAAATAATAATTGTATATTTTAAAAATACTACCAAATACCAGGTCCAGTCTTTTTCTAGGTTTTTAAAGACTTTTCATGTCCACACTTTCAGATTCTGTGATAAATGTATCAGAAGGGATAGACGACTGGAAAAGACCCACTGAAGATACGTATTCACTTTTAAAGTGTTAACGATGACTACATTTATTTTTATGATTTATGTACTGAAAAAGCTCCTTCCTAAACAAACAAATAACTTAGCAAACCTAGCCATAATAATGCAGTAAGCTCCATTATATTCTTGCTAGCCAGATTTCACAAGATGGTCACTGAGGTCCTGTAAAATTAAACCAACAGCTCATCACAGAATTTCACAGCATGCGAGAACACAGAGATGGAGAAGCCCAATTAGATCATTCACTTCAGCCTACTCTTCACCTCTGCCAGTGATACAAACTTCCATGGTGTTCTCATTTTGCTAGCCCAAGGAAAATGAGTTTCATCTCATATAAAAGAAAGAATGTAGGGTCAAGCATTTAGAGAGAGTACAGGCTGTACTTATAATAACCAATGCAATTCTCCCAAACTCCCTTCCTTCAATTAAAAAAAAAAAAAGAGAAAAAGAGGAAAGAAAAAAAAAAGAAAGAAAACCCAAATCATCGTAACAGCTGAACATTATTAACCATTATTTTAGTTTATTTGTGATAATTGCTGACATCAGCAGATGGAGGTAATCTTGGTTTATAATGACTTGGTCTGTGTCCTGACGTACCCTTCTCACTGCTGTAATCATATTATGGCACTGAAATCCATGCTGTTATTATGATGTCTGATGGGGAAAAAAATATCTTTTTTCAGTCAGGAGAATATTCCTTTTTTTTTGAGGAAAATCAGCTTTTCCTATATCTCTGATAAACCAGTTTGTCACAGACACTCTCACTGACTGCTTGCCTTTCAAGTTATCACTTCAGAAAGCACCCTGATTTTATCTTGTAGCATTCATTTGATCAACATTACTAAAGAGTAAAAGAATTAACCTAGGTTATTTTTCAGGGTGTTAGTTGGATATTTTGATTGGCTGATTTGTTTTCCTTTTTTTTTTTTCCCTTAAATCTTTTGAAATCCAAAGAACCAACTTCAAGAACTCTTGGAATCCCACCACTGAATTACTTGACAGAGATGAAATTTGCTCAGCACCTCAGCAAACAGAACTGTTACATCTGAATCTGCACAACTTAGAGTCCTTTTTTTTTTTGCCATTCTGGACAAAAATACTGGACACTGCTTTGCAGAAGTCTGCAGGAGATACTTGGCACTCTGAAAAAAATAGGTCTTCTTTATGGTAGAAAACTGACATGGGGTGATGCTTTAGGGACAAAGAGGGACTGGAGCCTGCACAGTGTTGTGGCCGCAGGAGGCAAGCAGCAGGGAAAAAAAATTCCAGGCTGGCACCTCCTCCAGTATGTTTAATACCACATCCAAAGCTAGACTATAGGGTAGGTCAATAGAAATACCAGGTGGCTGAGATGAGGGCAGGCCAAAGTAATGCAAACGTTTATCCTTGGCATGAAGAAATGTTTCTAAGACTTCCATAGCTCTTGCCATTTGCAACAGAGATGCCCATTAAAATGCTTACAACAACAACCACCCTCCTTTTTTTGTATTTTTCTTTAGAAGTAATGTATAATAATTGGAATTTGAGACGAGTTTTTCAAGAGCTCAAGTTGTGTTAAACGAATATACACACACGCTGTATTTCAAGATACACAGTAAAAATAATGCTCTAAAAATAACGTGTTTCATATGTGTGTGTATATGTTACAAATTAGCTGTTATTTTAAATGTTTCACTATAAAAAGCCTCCACACAACATCAGAGGGGAGTCCGGCCCTAAATGGTACTATACTCTAGGGGTATATTTAAATAATTGCTCAAGTTCCAGTTTTTATTCTGATGCAATTAAAGTATGTTTTACCTGCTAATCAAAATTAAATAAAAATTATTAAGTGTTAACTTACATTTAATTCTTTTTCAGTAAAATAATACTGCATTTCTGTGGTTCACTGTATAATACACAAAATGAACCAAAAAAGAACATTCTACTATAGAAGCTATAGTACATAGGAGCTACACAGGAGAATGTTCACTGTACAAGGCATACAAAAATATACTCCAAAAACATACAATAATGCTTTCATACCATAAAAAACCCTGCTCCTTTGTCAGCCGAACGTGGCTTAAGGTCTCACTTCTGTAAATTATTACTTCAGAAAAAGATCTTCTTCCTTGTCTGAGCCAAAATACTTAAACATGGCATGGGTGTGGGATGAACCAATTCAGCTTATTCACTAGGGAGCCTCAAAGGTTTTCGAGAACAGTGTTTTGTTCTTCCCAGAAGAAAATAGACAACAAAGCACAATCCGGGGGAGCTATTTTAGAGCAGAAAATTAAGTTGGCAGGTAAATTTCCTCAAAAATTGTTCAGAAAACTCTGGGTTTATTTTAAGAAATAGTCAAAGTTGAAATACTGTGGAAAAAACTGCCACCCTCATCTCTCCTAAGCATCTTGACAGGTTCAGGTTCCCTTTCTTCACTTCTTATGGCTCAGCAAACTTATGGAGTTCAGCCCCATGAAATGAGGCAGCCCAAGGGACAGACATGGTGATTTGTCTGAACTCCATCTCTGTCAAACATCTCTAGTCTGGTAAAGTCCATTCAGAGCAGAAACACTAGAACAAGTCAGGACAGAAAGACAAGAGCTTTCTGAATCAAAAAAAATTTAAGGGTCTTTTTTTAATTATTTCTGAGTTCTGAATGAAGGTCTATATATTTTGTATTTCTCCTGAATGCTTGGCTTTTGCACAATCATTTTTGATAGGTTCTCTATCCTGGTTTGCTTCGTCCAGTTCTACTTCCAGTGAATTTTATGGGAGTCTTTGCAACCCTAAAATGAACGTTGCAAAACCCCGCAAGAATCTCTGACTATTCAGCATCCAGACTAACCTGGCAGTTGCTGTGTTGTGTCACCATACAATGTCTTTTTCTCCTGTTCTAGGATGGAAGTGATTAGTAGACTGAAGTGGTAATTGAGTAGTACCAGTTACTACCAAATTAATAAATTATAAATGGAGAGTAAACTCTAAATGGGAACAATTTTCACCCTGTGTTCCATTGGCCTGGATTTTATACAGTTCTTAGAGAAACCTGCAGCAATAAAATCAATTATACTAGCTTACATTATGAACTGAATTACGAACAAAATATATTATGGCTGAATTATACCACCTTATGCCAACTACAACTTCCAAAAAGACGGATTGCCAGCTAACATAACTGACACCCAACAACTGTCTGCAATTTTTGCAAATTTCTTAAATTTGCAAGTCATCTTTGAAATACTGCCATTATGTATTATGTGTGCTGACAGTATGTTTTATGATCCCTATTCTTCTAAGGCCTGAGTGTTCAGGATGAAAGTTAAGAGGTTTGTCAAGCCACACTGTGAAAACCCTTCCACAGATGAGTAGTCAGTGGCTCCCTACAAGTATAAAGCTACTTTTAGGTATGAAGGAGAACAGACTGAACTCATTCCCAAGGGGACAGTGTTTCATGTAAAATATGGGGAAAGACCATCTATGGCAGTGGATTGGAAACACTAGACATCATTCTGAAGGGTCTATTCAGACAAAAGGCTTCTTTAAAAGCCTTATTTAGTTTTCAGAACTTACTTAGGACACCACGGACCTTTTCTTGTTTAAAATCTATAGATCCTTTAACAGTGTGATCAATCAGTAATAATACTCAATAGTATCTAAATGTACCGATTTCCTTACAGAGCCAGAAAGAATAAAGTATGGGATACACATTATTTGTGAAGGACACCTTTGGCAGAAACCCCCCCTGTGACATATTACATACAACTTAGAAAACCAAAGAGGGAAAAGGGAGAGAGGAAGGAAAATTTACCCATTTTATCCCCCCCACTCTCCTAAGATTAGCCATTACCATATGGGATCTTGTTTTGCAGGGCTTTGGATCAGAATCAAGGATTTTGTTTCTTCAGTTTTAAGAACTTTTCATCACTTTTTCCTTCTAGCCTGAAAATGCAACCTTAAATACTTTACCAGGGAAAGCTTCAGTGTTTGAAAAATAATTTTACTCCATGCCAGCATCTGCATTTGAAATCAACGTCAATCCAGACTCAATTCTGACTCCCAAAAAGGAATATTAATTTTCACTGAGAATTGTCTTTGCTCTTTATGTACACCTATTGCACAGGATTGAAGAAAGAATGGGGAATTCTCCATTACTTGAGAGCATCTTTTCTGTTGTTTGTTCTTGCTTCTCTGATTCCCTCCATAAAAGAAAAATGCACTCTACCAGAAGATTCCTTTGGCCCTCAGTTAGGGTGGAAATCACAGTTTTGGATTACTGAGTGATGAATACAGAATGTGAAATAATTAATAGGGATGGGGAGAGATATCTCTGGTAAACAGCTATTAATATGATTATTGTGTAACAGACAAGCATGTTCAGGACCACAGTGTGTGGGAGGCTGGAACATGGGATTTGTTCTCTTAGGTCAGGACAGCTTTGCACTGAACTGAGTATTCTCCTGCCAGCCATCTTCAACGTGTGTTGCATCTGGATAATGCAAAAAACCACAACAATGAACCCACCCTATTGTGCCGCTCTGAACAAGGGAGTGAGCTGAAGGTAAAACTCCCTCCTGATCTCGGAGTGAAGAATGCACTTGAACTTCACTTCTGTATCGCCAAGTATGGTTATAAAAGCACTCCACCCAAGATCCTCTTTACACCCTACTGTTCCTGCTTCTTCTATGTTCATTCAGTATAAAGGTGCCAGATTCAGCATAAATCTGGCATGAATTCCACATTTTAAAACTGCTTACATCTCATAAAACTGGTATGCAGGCTTAGGTTTCTGATTCATGATAAGCTGTGCGGGATTTGGATAAGACCACTGAAGATACTACAGCCCCCAGCTGTGTACCCACGAGCTGGGAATTATGAAAACCAACTTCTGGGAGAGCAGAACAAGTAGTGTCTACCTTTCATTGGTCACAGTGCCTGGTCATTAATACTAACAAACTCATGCCATTTTTACTGATTTGTAGACTGGCAGCAGGAGAATGGACATATTGCCCATCCTACTGTTCCTCCTGGAGTTTCAGTATTCTGCAACGGAGTGTAGATGAGTATGGTCCTAACTTTGTAGAGCCACAGCCATCTTGGCTTCTGAAACAGCTGTATCACAATTTGATATACTACTAGGTACAAACAACTTGTCTACATCAGCTGCTTTTGGATGAAATTTGGTGTTCTGAGGGTAGAAGTTTATTTTAGCTCTTGCCATCTTGTTAACATAATACTTAACTTTCTGTATGGTTTGTATAGCTGTATATACATGTGTATATGTTAATGCTTTAGTGAAAAAAAATAGTACTGACACTCAAATTTTAACCTCTGGGGCTTTTAAAATCTATGTAATTGATTATTTGGTGTCCAGAAATATTTCTTTCCTGTAGAAGGTGATTTATAACCTTAGCTTTAACACAAATCTTGGATGTAGTTCATGCTTCCAGTTGAGTGGCTGATACTCTTTAAACAAAAGACTGCAATGATGACAGCTACTGTATAATGGACTTCTGTGATGAATTTCCAGATGATTGATCATTCGTCCAAAAACTCTTGAACTTCTGGTATTTTCAAACATTTCATGACTAAACTGTGAGTTAGCCTGAATATCTGTGAACAAAAGATGACATGATCTTAAGAACAACAAACAGTGAAACATGCCCTGAAATAATTTTGCAGAAGTACTTGCACATTATTTTAATCAATTGATCAATTTTAATTTTCTGTCAGAGATGAAAAATTAGTTGTCACTGAACTGACTGCTTCATGGGCCTGAACTCAGCCTACAGACTCAACAGGAGCTTTTTTCCTTGCCTTCAATGAGGTTTCAATAAGACCTTAAAAGGAAAATCCTTCTGATTTCTGTAGAACTTCCCCCTAAGGACATAATTCCTCGCAAGGGCAAATCCTGACAAATCCTCAAATGCTCCAAAGCACTGCCAGCAACCCTGGACCAAGAGATATAGCACTTCTATTTATTATTTGTTTTCTGCTACAGCCATACTGAAAATTCCAGTCTGTGTGAAATACATGTTTATTTCCAGTTTTAAAAACTAAACCCTGCATCCTTCAGCAAATTGTAGCAGGAGCTACTCCTTGCTACAAAGCCATTTTGGTCCCACGTCTTTCCAGAGCTGCTGTCTTTTTTTTTTTTCTCTATTACAAAAAAAAAATTCAGTACAGACATTTTTATAAGAACACATTGATAATTGAGTAATAATGGTACGATGAAGAAAGTTGAGGAGCTTTATGGTCCTCGGAAGAATGGTAGGGTTACCAGGAGTTAACTGCATATTAACAGGAGAAACAAGGAGTGTTAGGCAGAGGAAGCAGTTGAGGGCAGGATGCTGTTTTTCCTGGTCTGGACCTAACAGTAACTATCAATCACAAGCATTGTGTCATGCTGGAAAAATGTAGAAATAATGTATTCAGTGACACTACAGGAAATAATCTTACCTCAGTTAATAATCTTACATTTAATTAAAAGCTCACCTGGATAATTGCTTCGTATTCTTCCCTCAACCACTGCTTCTTCCCAAGATGAAGTGGAATTTTGGTTCTTGCTATATTACATGCAAACCTGCAAATTCCCTTATTATTAAGAGCCTTTTGCAGAAGTTGAACAGGGATGTGAAAGGGATGTGAACAAGGATGTGAAAAATGTACTTGATACGCAAACATATTCTTTAAAAAAAAAAAAAGAAAAGATAAGGTTTATCGAGTGCTGGAGTCTAATCAAGTAAAACTAAAGTAAATGGAAATAACCAGAGTACAGATACTATGGAAGCTAGCCAGTAGTTCATACCCTTATGAGTGGTGCCTCTGAGGTCCATGGTCTAATTTATTCTTGGTATAATTCCATGGATAAATCTGAGCTCCTGGGACTTCTCTGTGGGATGCAGGTTCCAAGTCTGTATCAATATTGAAAGCTGAATTGCAAATCAAGAATATACACAGTGAGAAGTGGAAGAATTCACTGACACATACATATATATATATAGATATAGATATATGTATATGCATATATATACATATTAAAGAATGAAGACTTTTAAAGGATATCATGTGCCACAATATGTAGAATATGTTTTTATTAAATGCGTAGTTGGTACATGGCCCTTGCAACTGTTGAGACTGCTATTGAAAGTATATTCATAACTTTTCCATTGCAAAATGAGTAAATCTCCACTGCATTTATTTTCCTCATCTGCTCTGTCATAGCTTCTGTCTGTAAATAAACCTAGGTTTTGCACATTGTTTCAGTGCTACTGTTATGTTTTCAACCGGATACATATTAATCATAAAAAGGTGACGTTCTATTGTGTTGTGAAATTTCTGTCCACAGACTTAAAACAATACTCTTTTTTTCACTTTTTTTTCCATGTGCTAGTGACTTCAATGGATGCCACAACATTTTCAAAGAAATAATAACAGATTTCCTTCAGTTACTTTAGTGCATGACTGCAGAGAACAATTCACACTCTTTGTCATCATTTAATGTTTACTGCACAATTAGTGAAATTCTGATTTCCAGCTAGCAGTTAAAATGTTCCCAGTTCAACAAGCGATTATTTATTTCTCTTTTTGGAAAGAATGTAGTGGCAAACACAACACAATAATTTTTTATTTCTCATTTTTATTATTTATATCCAAAATAAAACAGATCTTAATTGAGAAATAAAGGGAGCAAGACAAAATTCCTGCCTCAGTGAACTTGCATCTAATATATCATCATGGTTTTGAACAGAGATGAATGCTGTGGACAAAAAAAGAATAATCTGTGCAGTTTTATGGTCAGCTAGGCATTCCCGGGAATCTTTTTCTGTGTTTTTCAGCAAGTACAGCACTTACCATATATGTTCATAATATTTACATACCATAATGTTCTTAGTTGTAAAAGCTCAGGGTCATATTGTCACACGCCTTGGAGGATTAGTGGGAAAGTTACTCACTTGTAGCTTGGTGCCTGCTTGTCTGCACATACATTGCAAAACAAAAGGAAATCCCCTTCAATTCAACTGATGCCAACAACTCTCCTTCCTAACAGTAACAGAGAAGGTCAACTTTGGCGTAAGTCTACTGACTTAGGATTTATTAACATTTTGGTAAGTTTTCCAAAATGAATAAATTCATATTAAAAAGGAATATTTCTAGAAGTACCTTGAAGATTTAGGAGGACAACTTCCACAAGTAAAGGATATATGAACCCAGAATGCATAAGTTATATTTTCTTTAAAAGCATCTTGGGAAGCTTTCTTGATTGGTAGCCTCTTCCACTTTCTTTACATCAAGAAGAGGCTCAGATGCAGCCAGAGCATTTTCCGTCACGCACCTGCGAGCACTCAGCCTTGCAGCACTGCTGGTGAGGCTGGAAGTTCTCCTTTAGATATCAGGATGGACAGCTGGTGACTGCTCCAGGAGGCTTTCCTTCACAGCAGGAAAGGCTTCAACAGGTCTTTTTTTTCTGAGGTGTCCCAGCAAATTTCTTACAAATTCTGTTTTGTACTTAAAAATATCTTGAAAAACTCACCTTCAGCTGCCCTCTGATATGCTGAATGCTAAGGGTGAAAAAAAGATCTGAGTAATATAAGGGAAAGGTCATATTATCATTGTTATAATCACTAACTAATGTATTATGTGTGTGTGTTTATGGCTTAGTTCACTACTGCCAGACACCTTGCTTGCAGTTAATATTACCACAAACTTTAGAATTCATAACTAGTAATATGCACATCATGTAACTGGTGCATCAATACCTCTGCATTCATACAAGTGCTAGAAATTTTGTAGATTTACATAGTTGTTCCTCTGTGCAAGTTTACAGCTACACTTTCTTTTGTTTGAGTTTCAAAAAAACCCAAGTATTTTCTGCCTTTCTTTCCCTCCCTCTCCTCTCCCTTCCCTTTCCTTCTGGTGGTGGTATTGCTTATCTACATTTCTTTCTTGGATAGTTCCCTGGCAATCCCTTTTGCGGCACAAGATGAAAGGCACAGAGAAATCATCCCAGAAGAATTACTGGAACTTTTCTCACCCCTGAAAAAGAGAATTAAAACAACTGTAACATCAATGAAATTGACTGTGATGCTGCCAAACAGAAATTATTATTACAAGGCCTTTAGCTGTTAGCATAATGAAATAGATCTTGGAGTTCTGTTACCCAAAACAGCCTTTAATGGAAAAAAAGCCACACCCTGCTAATGTCTCTGAACTTAAGGGATGCAAAAAAACAATGATAAGGGAGACCACACAATTCTGTACAGAGTCCTGTGTTCCAGAAGTTTAACAAATAAGGGCATTGCAAAGCAAATCCTGCTGGTAGTTCTCACAAGCAAAAGATGACTTCATTTATTATTTTACAGAATGACATTCTCTTATTCAAGTAATTAGTACATATGTTGGAGGAGTCAGCTCATGATACAGTCCTAAAAGCTTACATTTTTTGAACACTAATTCCAGATTACATGATGATTGAAGGGGAACTAAGATGAACTGATTTTTAAACATCCCAAGTGATCATGCTCCCCTTGAAAACTGTATTTTGTAGGCACTTTCAGGCCCCCAAAAGACATGTCCTTACAGTGACCTTACAGCTATGCAATGGATGCTTACAATGATATCACAAAGAGGTCACTGCATTCCAGATTAATTTGCTATCTACTAGTAAGTATTAATCTACTGTCATTAAAATGGGAGCAGAATGACCACATCTGTGTCAGTCAGGCCTTTAGAGACCATGTTAATGTCTACAGTGAAACTGTATGACAGGTAAAGGTCAGAGACACATAACCTCATCCATACGTATTACTTGAGTTACTGTGCTGATGCTGTGCTAGCAGTTAGCATGAACATTATCTCACATTGTACCTGCAGTGCTCACGCTTTTTCTGGTTGCCTTTAACTCTGCAATTTCTTTAAACAAGTTTGGTAAATGAAAATTCCCTTCAAGCTTCTTGGCATCTTCCTATTTTTTATCCTTTTTCTATCAATTTTCATACATTCTTTCTTTGCATGGTTTGAGCTGAGAAGCCTTTTTTAATTAGACTATAGTGATCTGATCACCACAGGTGCAAGGAAGGAATTTTTTCCTGAAGGGTAGTATTGTAGACTTACCTAAAAGGGATAATACTTCACTTATTTTACCTTCCTTTCACAAATCAGGTGTTGTATTCTCTATGCAAGACTTCATGGGCCAATGGTCTGACCTGATAAGGCAAGTTGTATGCTCGTTCTTACAATTCACGTCTGCCATCTGACTTAAATCATTAAAATGAACCCTAAACTGAGGAGCACATGAGGAATCTTAAATTCATAGTGTTAACTTCTTTTTTTTTTTTTTTTTTTTTGAAACTAAAGACCTTAATTAGTACACAGAGGGAATGCCAGAATAGTATGAATCAGATGGGCTGGACACATGCAATGTGATAAAAGAGAAGCCCCTCTTCAGAACTGAGGTAGCTGATGAAATAAAAGCCCATTTTCAGGCATTTGTGAAGTTGACAGAAAAGCCTTTGTAACCCTGTAACCACCACCTCCTGCATGGGACAACCTCAGAACATTCTGAATCATCTTTGGGATATATAGAAGCCAAATGCTGATAGAGAGATGAGTCGGTTTCCTCAGAGGCTTGTAGGGGATTTCTCTGTCCTCTCTGTTCTCTGTTCTCTTTTGTTTGACTGTGGTTTTAGCTCTCAGGGGGAGTCCTGGTGGAAGTTGAGACCTTGCAGTTGCTGTTGCAATAGGTCTAAAAAACCCCCATCCAAACAACAACAAAAAACCCTAGCATCTTTTTATTTAGAGCCAAAAGTTTATAAGCTGCTTTACAGAAACATTCCAAAGGAAGAAACAAAGAGTGAAAAGAGCCTGCTGATGAATAGAAGCTTGTAGCCTCTAAGTAAAGCCAGGCCAACAGCAGTTTATTTGGAATATTCCAAATCCTCCCGTGTGCATGAATTTTGTCAGGCCTAGTCCAAAGTTTGTGCAGTTTCTGTCCTTCAAACAAATGTAGGCACGCAGTTGCACAGATTGAAAATTTCAGACCGACCAGGAGATTCAGCCATGCAGAACTATAGTCTGATTTCCAGCGAGGGCCATCTGAATGAATCCTATGGTCAGCTTTGGGAACTGTGTACTGTGTGCCTAAATCCCCTCTGTACTTCTGGAAACCTTTGCCATTCTGTGTACGTGTGGGGAACTGTGCAACTGTGTGTGGCTGCAATTCTGAGTCCACAGAGCTGGAGGCCATTTCTCGTTCTTACAGACATGTATATCTTGCCTAGGAGCTAGCCCTGTTATTTGCATGACACTTGATGTGCTTTACTTTTCCATTTTTACAAGGCTTACAATTGTTCAGGTGATTTGCTGTCAATAGTCTCTTCACAAGAACTTTGTAGAAGATCAGCTGGATGTGACTGTTACTGTGCTTCTTAAGATGAACTCCACACTTCCTGGCCATGAGAAAGGGTCTTTACCTATTCTTCACATTAAACCTATCAATCAAAAAAATCATTTTTTTACTAGTGAATAGGTAAGAGAAGGCTGGATTGAGGATACTCTCACCTAGAGGCTTACTGCACAGACAAAACATTAAGAAAGGGGAAAACAGTTTATAAGTGGTTAAGGCTGGAGGAGGTGACTGTAACTGGGTAGTATAACATCTGTAGATCTTATAAAAATGTAGTTGGTTCTCATAGACTATTTAGCATTCGTGATACCAACTATCACAGGCTTTGTAGTATAGTCTGCAAAACTTTGCAATGTCTATCCATGTATATTCAATGTTTACTCACAGTACTTGTGAAGGAAATGCCATGGATATAACTAATGATAAGAATTTATTCTTTCCATCTAGTATATGATGGAGGAACTGAAGAATCACTAAGAAGCTTGGTTTTCTTTTAATATGGGACGGGTTCCACCCACATGGACACACTTTTTATCTGGAAGGGAGACGATGCATAAATTGGACCATTACCATCTCACATGACTAGAAATGCTTACACCACCAGCTCTATGGAAGCACTCAGGCAGTGGAGGCCATGAAGTCATTTGCTAAAGTTGAACCAATGCTATGTTCCCCACTCTAGTTCTTAATGGAAAATGACCAGGAAAAACTAAAAAAGAAAAGTGAAGTGCAAATCAGAAACACAGTAAAACACCGTCTTAGAAAAGATAGATAATGTGTCAGAAAAGATAGCATGCCTCACAAAGTCCTTTCTTCTAACCATACCTGTGAGAATAACCTCCAACTTCTTTCTCCTCTCTCCCTCCTTTCCAGATTTTCTCTGGCCGGATTCTACATAGCAGAAACATTACACAAGAAGGAGCTCTTTGCAGAAACTTAGAATGAAGGGTTGGTTGAGGGCATCAAAACAGGGTTTATAATGGAAACTCTTACACTCAGAGCATGGGACAGCTACTTGGGGTTCCAAAGTACATGAGATTTTATCTGCATCTTATCAAATACTATGTCTATTAAATTGCTATTTGTTGTAACCAACTGTTTACCATTTGTTTTTGCCTTTCAGGACTGAGTGCAGAAATACTCTCTGAGTCTCTGTTGGATTACTTAGAATGACTGCTGCACATTGATGCCTTTTAATAATTTTCAAAGGCTGGTAGCCAACAGTGAGAAGTACAACATTCCCATTTAGCAGTACCATAAGAACTGTTCACAGCTAGATTTCAGGGATAGGCTACAGTTGAGGATATTCACTGGCTGTTGATACTTTGAAACAAGTTTTCCCTTTCCTGTACTCCTGTGTTGTTCTTCAGACTTTCTGATATGATACTAGACATTTGGCAGCATTTGTCCAAAAAATTCTGAATTCCAGGAAGTCACAGGGAGTCAAAAAAGGTATCTGTTACAGGGGAATGCTCAGAGGGAGGAGAAATAAACTCACATTATGAGCTGTTGTGACTTTGCTAGAGAAAATGCCTTCAGGAGCCCTCCTTCCAGTCCAGTGAAAACTTTACTTGTTCATGTCCATATTGGCTCTCTCAGTGCAGGCAGTCCTTCTGTGTGTTCATCTAAACTATATTCCTGATATTTTAAAAAAATAAAACATTTAATAAGATATTTACAGTTGAGCAGACATAATTTTTAGGAGTCCTCTCCATTCATTTTGTGTAGGAAGGAGGAGGAGGAATTGGAGAGAAGGGAGGTCCTATGTGCCACATCCATAAACTGGTGGATATAATTTTCTATTAACTGAGCTCTGGGTGCAGAAACTCATCAGTTTTTACATTTTTCACTGGCTGCTGTGAAGAAGAGCATTAAAAAAAGAGAAAGTGTAGGTTCAATGCTCTGAATACTATTTAGGAATTCTCCAGAGAGGAACAGAGAGAACCAGCATGAATAACTCCTAGCAACTTTCTCGTTAATTAAAATCTGACAAGCAGCTGGCAGCTGAAAGGGGGAGCTGTAGGTGGGGGAATCCTGTGGTTCACCACCACATTCCTCACATTCATAAAAGCTAGGGAATATTTCACTGTAGGCCTGCCAGAAATGCTGATGGAAATGTGAATTAAAAGAAAGAGCTGTCTGAAGGTGACAGAGATATGGGATGCAGCCCAGGTAATACACAGACAAAAAAATACGAAAGTTTGGTGACATGTACAAAGCAACTTCTGTAAAAACCTTTTATTCTGATGAAAGGTAATACTATTCAAGAGATGCCATAGCCTGCAAGATGAACTCGTCCGGACAAGAAATTAATTTTGGGGAAGAGGTAGAAAAAAATTCCCTCTGTGCCATCCCTCTGAGCCCAAACATTGGGGTAATGGTTTTGGCCACAGCAGATGAGCTATTCAGCATCTCTCTAGGAGCTTTGCTGGGCTGCAGCATGCTGTGGTGTACCTTTCGCTGTCCTCTCAGGGAAGGGCTGTGACAATTTTCATGACAGCTCTCACACTCTGAAATCACCAGCCTTGTGATAGCAGCTTTCAGGTTTCTGATAATTCCTCGGAAAAAGACCCACCCATTTCCTGAGGGAGGGTGTCTTTTTTCTTCCATAATACCTTCTGATTTTTTCATAGCCTTGGCATTGGACTGCATGCATATGGCTAAACCAAATGCAACGATTTCCTATTGCAGCTTGGTGCCTTTGCTGGTGCCTCTCGGTCTTTACAAATTATCCCCCTCATGGGCAGGCATAGACTTGTAAAAGAATGTAATTATTTCTTCATAACCATGAGATTTGCAGCCATATAGGATGTCATAGAATCTTATTTCGTACTCAGTATCTTTTCTCTATCAAGATGTTAGTCTGAAAGGTTTTACAAAATATGTGAGGTATCAACAGTGCCATGACTGGGAGGTCCACAAAGAAGCCATTTTGTGTGCAATAATTAAATGACATTTCCTTGCACTGAGAACAGTGGAAAATTGGCCAGTCATTATCGTGTGGAAAATAATTTTAAATCCCCCTGGACAGTCACCACAAACAGCTGGAAGAGTTTACTCTGAAACAAAAAAATCATATTGAAAAATGATGTCTCTGGTATTGTTATTCTGAGTGTGAACCAAAGCTTTGAAAATAAAAGAAAAAAAACGAAAAAGAAAGAAAAGCTTTTAGTTTATCTGTCATCAATTACCTTAATTTCTTCCCCATTTCAGCTTTCTAAGGGTTCATTTCTGTTTGCTGTCTGGCATTTAGGCAAAATGTTGCCCAAACATTTACAGATTCCAGGAGGTGACAGAGGAAAAAAAACATGTTTTTTTAGGAGGGTGCTCATAGGGACCCTATGAGGTCTTTATGAATATTTACCTCTATCTCATGAATATTGCTCCCTAGGTTAACTTTCTCATTTGTATAATTGGATACTGCTGGAGATTTAATTAAAAGTGACTCTAATTATCTTTTCATCCGTGGAGGGTAAATATAGGGAACTGCTTAATATTTCCTTTTTCTTTAATGAGGTGTTTTCTCTTAGTTAACTGAAGTAGTAGGCTTCAATTTATCTCTACGAAGATGTCTGACTGCAGATCTGTTTTCCATCTGAATATTTTATCTCTTCTTGTCTGCTGTGGTACAAGAGCAAGGGAGAGTGCTAATTGCCTGTGTTGTATTCCAAGACCATCTGCTGAAATCTGGATTTACTATGGTGGTTCCTTTCTTCAAGAGTTTATAATTCAGTGCCCTCACTGTACTTTCAAGCCCTGGGTTTCTTTGCCCATTTTCTGTAAATCATTGTGTTCTCCACCCCCACCCCAGAGTTTCTCATTGGAATAGAAAATTAGTGGATTCAAAATTAGTACATGGACAGTTTTTACACAGATTTTCCAGTTTTGTGGTTTTGTCCATTCCTTCTAATTTTGCATACCCATTTATTCTTTTAACTTTTCTTAGAACATGTAGCGTAGAAGTAAAAACTGAGAGTGATGTCTGAGGCTAAGGGGCACAGGAGCCCTTCACTAGGAACACCCTGAACATACAATAATGAGAACTGTGCTTGGGGTTACCTAACAAGCCTAAGAAAGACCTCTAGTTTTGTGTTTAAATCCCTGAGTATCACCTCTACCTGCCCAAATGGAGAACTTGCAAAAGTTGCAAATCTGCGGCCTGAGAATGTTCATCAGCTATAATAATCAAGCCCTAAACTAGTTAATTCAATAATCCAAATCAATGTAATGTCTGTTGCTTCATTTGCTATACCACAATTACCACTGCCTTCACTTGCAGATAGCTGAGTGACTGCAGTCCTGGCACTTACAAGACTACACTGGTGAAATAAATGGACTCTGTATGTTCTCAGAGGTGATATGTGTTACATTTTCCTTTGTTCTTCCAACAGTGGGAGATTCAGCTTCCCTTTTCCCATTTCTCCCCTTTTCACTTGTCTTTGCGCTGATACGATGTCATGTCAAAATAAAACAAGGTTGGGCAGTGGCAGAGCTCTAAGCCCAGGGGAGTACACTCTCTATGCAATTAGATGTTAGGAAATTGTCATCATTATCACCAAATGTTTTGGATTGGAAGGGACCTTAAAGATCATCTCATTCCAACTCCTCTGCCATGGATAAGGACAACTGCCACTAGACCAGGTTGCTCAAAGCCCCATCCAGCCTGGCTTTGAACACTTCCAGGGATGGGGCATCCACACCTTCTCTCAGCAACCTGTTCCAGTGTCTTACCATCCCCACAGTAAAAAAAATTTCTTCTCAATCTGAACCTACCCTCATTCAGTTTAAAGCCATTACCCCTTTTCCTGTCACTACATAGCCCATAAACAGTCCCTTTCTTGTAGGCCCCTTGTACTTGAATGATGATATAGGACTGTGATCTCTCTTGCAACATGATGTTGTCTTACATTATAACTTCTACTTCTTTTTTTCTTTCTTTCTTTCTCTTTCTCTTTCTTTCTTTTTCTTTCTTTCTTTTTTCATTCAAAAATAATGAAACATCTTAAATTTTCTATATTATCAATATTTCCAGAAGTCATGTATTCCTTCTCAGCTCCTTCCTAGTGAAGCATTGAACTGTGTCCTCTCTCAAGCCTTGCCTGTTGTATTGATTTATAGGGATTTATCCATTACAAGAAAATTAGTTACCTACCTTTGTTGTTGTCATCTGAATAAGCACGGGACACACTTGAAAAGAAGTTTTATGCTCATGAAGCAAAGGTTTTGATTATTAAATACATTGCTTTTATAAAATAAACACACACAGTTAATAAAGTAGATATAAAATATATCCAATATTAATCTCATATTCAGTTTCTCCCATGTTAATTTTCTTTCAGAGAACCTCTCAAAATCTCCCTTCTAGAATGGGGAATACTTCACTTTCTCTTTCACACCTGGGCAGCTGGTAGTTTCTCAGTTTAAAGAAAATTCCAAGGCAGTTATAGAGAAAACTTTTCCTTGTCAATTTAGGGGACTTCATTTTGTGTCATCGCCAGTAGCTACTTGGCATTGGGAAGGATGACAAAGGCACACTTAGGCTATCTGAGGACATGACTCTAATGAGTGGATCAGGCCACAGCTTGGTAATTCTCCTGTCTCTTTGCCTTTCCTTGCAGACTGTAAAATGGACTGCACTCATAAGTGAGCATGGTCTCATTCTGCAGAATATATACCATGTATGATCTGGTTTTTCGGTTCAGGTTTCTAGCTTTCTACAGAGACTATATATATAAAAATACATCCTGCAAACTTTGGGACTTGTGACAGTCTTTTCCTTGGTATAATACCTTTCTATTATTTTAATAATCAGTTTATTGAAATTATCTTGAATTTTCAGGCAAGAGTGCACATTTTTAAAAACAGTAAAAGGATAATAAAAAGTGGTGCCTTTTAAAGAAAGGTTTTTATTTCCATTAACCAATATTCTCAATTGATTAAAAAATCTTGGAAAAAATCCCCAAACTTTTTAAACTCACACACTGTATTTGTTTTATATATGTGCAAACATGCAATAAAGATATTTATATATGCTAACACTACAGCACCAACATGGTTCCAACATACAGTTTGTAAGATCATACTCACCTTTTCTCTAAAGCAAGCTCTGGGAGAATTCTGCTGATATTTTCTCATATACCTGTATTATTGGAACTCATATTTTCCTTTAAATATTTGTTGCTGCTCTATGTGTGGCATAAAAACATAAAACCAGTCAAGTAGAATTTATTACGCAATGAAATTTTTTTGTTGCTGACTTGAGGAGCAGCCAAAAACAGAACAACCAGAATTATTATTTGTCCTGATTTTGTTGGATGCATTCATTTAAAGAGTGTCAGCCTCTTCTGTATCCTCTAAAAAACAAAACAAAACAAAAACCAAAAAAATATTTGTGTTGAAATAATGATACTGTGTTGGACTGGCTTAGCATAATGGCCTGTATTACTTTCTTCATTCTACAAAAAAAATATTTAGGGTTTCTTGCCATTGAATCCAATGAAATATCTCAAAGGAGAGCAATGGACTCTTTGGTTATGAAGAGACTAAAATCAGCATTTGCAGCAAGGTGCTAGAGCACAGCAGATGTCTCCACACTATGCCTTCTCTCTCTCGCCACTTCTGTTTCTGTACCAAGTATTAAGGTTTTTCTATCTGCCCAGAAAGCAGGAAGTTGTCGTTCCTTGTGTTTTTATTCATGATATGGCTTCCATTTTTTGGGGTGTTTAAACAATGTCCTATTGCTTCATTCTCCTTCTATCCACTTAAAACACTGCGGGTAGAATCAGATTCATGACTAGGCAGTCTGATTGCACTCTTCTCTTTGCATTCTTGTGTTAATTATTTACCCATTACTGTACAAAAAATAAACTTTTTATCTTTGTAAAATCCCACAGTGTTTATTTCCATCCTATTTGATCTTCTACACACAGTGTTTTGTTTCCATCTTCCTCCATGCCCATAACACTTGATTTGACCTCCTTTTCTTAGTCTACTCCACGCAAAGCACCTTCCTATAACTCCATCAACATCTTGAGAGCCACAACCCTATTGTCTTTGAAGAAAGGGTGTCATGTTTTCTGACATATTTCCTGCTCATTATTCAACATACTGTGATTTTGGTCTGCACTTTTTCCTTCTTTGATTTTTCTGCTCTGCTCAGTTCCTACCTCAATTTCAAAATCCCCAAATTTCCTGAATCTCATCTGAACAGATATATTCCATAAGAGTGCTTTAGGCAGCGTCACTTATATTTTTAAGTCTTTATGCTGTACTTACCACAGCAGCTGCTTGACTGGGACTTGTATGGTGTTCATAAAGATCTCTCTTTTTAGGAATAGGGGTTGTAACTAAGTAATCTTTAAGGCCCTTTCTAACATGATTCTATGATTCTATGAATATAGATGTGGAAAGGACATAGACTTCCCCAGGGTCAGACTTATTTGGGGAGTCAGGCTTGAATATTGTCCCTGTGCTTTGTGCAAGATAGATTATGTTCTCTCCTTATCATCACAAAAGATACACAGGAGTAGGAAGGAACAAAACAGATGCACAACTGGCACACCACAACATTGCTTGCGGTGGAGCTACCAGCAGTTAGTGCATCTCTGGTGGCGTTCCCTGACGGGAAGCTAAGGATTGACCCTGGAACCTGCAGAATCAAGACCAGAAAAAGATTGTACATCTTTCACCATAAAACATCAAAAGAAGAGAGGCAACAATTTATACTATGACTGCAGAGAGGACAAGGAAAGAACAACTTCAAAACTGGTTCTATTTTAGAAGGAACAAACAAACAATCATTTACATCCTTTTTTTTTTCCAAAAAAACCCCCTCTTCCTCCCTTGTTCCATTATTAAAAATAATACAAGTGTTGAAAGGACAGCTGAAGCCTTTTGACTCTTTTCTATAACATCCTTTTTCAACTCTGTCTTTTTCCCATGGAGATAATAAAAAGTCCTGAAGTAAACAAAGCTCAAGCTTTGACTCCTAACAAACTTATCAATTGGACTATCTGTCATTATTTGATCACCTTCCAGTTTTATATTTTGTGCATGCTATTTTTGTCTTTCCCTTGTTCTCCTGGGAATTATGTGATAGGTGACTCTCCCTGGATATTGTGTTTACTCTCTGAGATCAATATTTACAGCTGTATAAGGAGATGCAATATCTGTTGATCTAATTCTGCATCCTTGAATGTCTCCTGCCTCCCAAGCAATCCCTATTCTTTCTTTATTTACAAGATATCAAGAGACTAATATCCTTGCCAGAATTTCTCTGAATTTTGCATGATAAAACCATAGTGGATGTGGAGGAATCAGGCATTTATGGAATGTTGGCTATTTTTAACTCTGTATATTTCAGTGGTCAAAGTTACGCAAGCATTTTCCAAAATACTGCCACATGTCCTCATAGTGGAACATGCATACCTTATGGTTTTATCATCAAATGCGGAAACAGCCCTAAACATCACAGTGAGACAGCTCAATGGGTGGTCTGAAACTCCTGTCTTTCCTTCTCAGAGCAGAAAGGAAATTCAAGTATCTAGTCCTTGCAGAAGAGAGTAATGTGTGGCTAGATCAGATAATTACAGGACAGTTTACACCAATAAGGTCATTAAACCTTGCTTGTCTTAGGTTCACATGCTTAACAATTTTTAACCTGTAATATGGGGTTTGAAGCAGTGGGTGGGCAATTAATCTCTTATTCATCTTTTCAAAGTCAGTTTAATGACATGCTATGGATATTGTAAAGCGTTAGGATCTTTAAACTCACACTATAGGATGCAAAGGCAATTTCTACATCTGCCATTGGTAGCTTTTCCTTCATTTAGGACTACAGTAAATTATACACTACAAAAGCTACACCTGCAAAAGAACAGAATTAGTTTTCTTTTTTTTTCTTGGAATCTATGAAATCTGTTGCTTGGTAATTGCTTAATGTTTTTTAATGTAGCAGTGTAACTTAGTACAGTATTCGCCAACACTTTATACATCTCTCCACATAAAGTTTACAAGTCCATTCATACTTCAGCTTGGATTTTTCAAATGTAAATCTTCTGTAGAATGGATCCAGTCTAAAATATAAATGAACTTCTTCAAAATGTCAAAATTCTGATTTCAGAATTGTACTTTTATGGAATTGGTAAGGCCTTATTCCCTCATACTTCCTCATTTGCATCTTTAGACCTAATGTAACTTTTTGGCAGGAACTGGTGAAAGTATAAGTCCACTAAAAAGGAGTATAATGGAACTAAAAACTTCCCTAAAATCTGCTGGTCCAGATCCTTTCAGATCATACTGACATACATACACTTGCTCTTCAGGACACTTGCTATGGATTTAGAGTAGCAAACAAAGTGAAATATGGTGTAGAGCGTATCCCGAAGTCAGATGGACAGTGGGCGTATTATGGGAATATTAAGTGTTCTTGTGTGTAGTTCACAGGTTTCTCTCTCTCTTTTAATCAAATCACTGAAGTATGCAAATATGAAAAAATGGTGCAAATTTATCATATTTTGAAAACGGGGGGGGGAAGTATCGGTTAAACTCCGTTCTCCGTAATTTTATTTCTTTTTTTGCTTTGAGTGAATTACATTCAAAGTTTGAAAAAATTAAAGTATTAAACAAATAATACTCACTTTTGTACAGCAATGCTGTTGAATTTTTTTGACAGTCAAGAAAATCAAAAAACATAATCAGTTCCTTCCCATCTCCCTCCTTTGCTGGTGGTCTGACTAACAGAACACCCTTGGTGATGGGTTGCAAATACTGCAGGAAAACATAGCAAAAATATTTTTAAATAGTTCTAACTTAACTTTGCCTTTTTAAAATCTCAAAAACACTCCTATTAATGGAACCTTTTGTAGACTTTCTATCCTTTCCTACCAAAGCTTACATTTTTGGTCTAAGTAACTCGACAGTGACCCTTTTCAAATGCTCAAATAAAACATGTAACTTTATTTGCAGTTCCTGAGGCAACCACTGTAAATGGCAGCAACACAGAGAATTGCTGTAAGTTTACTGTTATGTCACTATGGTGTCCATATATAAAAGCAAACTACTGTTTTCTCTAGAGCTGCAATAAATACATTTTAAGGCACCCAGTTGCTAAGGGCGCTGATCGCTTTCAAGAAAGAACTTGAAAACATGTTTTCCTGGTCACTGGGAAGGGGCCCCGGCAGCACCAAGTGTCCCAGCTGGCATCCTGCAGCACACCCTGCAACCACTGCTCCTGCACCAGTCAGAAGAAAGAGGGAAAGGACTGGCTCTATTTATCAGACCACCACCTCTAATCCAGAGGTAGAAGCCAGGATTTGTGGTGGGAGACTGAAAAAAACACGGATGGTCCCCCTTATGTGATGTCACAACTGCCAGTGGATTATCAACTCTGATGGCTTCTACTCTCCCTATTCAGTATGTAGCTGAGCAATGGGACCACAGATTTTTTGGGGTGATCATAACAAAACTCCTAGCTTGTCATGTGTATCCTTGAATGTGTGTACTCTCAAGCAAAATGTTGAGATCAGGAAGAAAATCTGAGTGTGCTACCTTGATAGCCCTTCTGTACATGTTCTTTAACTGGATGTTCTCACAAAGATATTTTAAAAGGAAGCATTTACAAAATTTTGGCTTTAGTTTCAATACTCAGGACATTTGTAGGTGTGTAAATGGAGTAGCAAGGAGCTCTACTCAGAAAAGTAAAGGTTCCCTACACGGCACCACGTATGTCAGCATCTGACTCCACACGGTACATCCCACTCTCCTTTCTAGCACTTGGTCTTCAGAACCGAGCTGAAGTGCAGAATCAGAACTGTCTCTTCTTTGGCTATACTTAAGGATCCTGCAGATTGGCATTAGTCTGAAGATCCTGCAGGTTGCTTTTGCATTTGTTATATTTCATTTACAGCAATCTTCCAGTGGAGCGGTTTGTATGACAGAACTCCTCATTCACCAAGGAAAGTAAAAAATTTCTCTTTGTCTCTGAATGATAAAGAAGAGCACAATGCACAGCATGCTGGTCACACAAAACCTTTTAGCAACTTTAGCAGCCTTTCCAACAACATTGCACCAGCTGTTTATGGTCTATTTGGAAAACACAAGACTGTATTTACACTTTCACATCATCTTAATTTGCTTTCAAAACCCAGCAGAAGGAAGAACATACAGACACCTCACTGCTGTCACCATGGTTATGCTTCTGACTCACCTGTCAGAAAGGACATAACTCTGCTGTGTTTGCTCAGCCGGCTCCCCAGCCTCGGAGTAGAATTTGCTGAGCGCTCTGTGGATTCTGCCAGCTGCATGAAGGCCATGAGAAATTAGCAGAGTTGTTTCCATCTGGGTCGATCCAAAGTGCTATGCAAAGTTTTAGTGAGGCTAAAGCTTGTTCACCAGCAACTGAAGCCTTCAGGGTGCAAAAAAGAGCGTATTTGTCACTGACAAATGCAGAAAAAGAGATGAGGTTAAATTATGTTTAAGCAAGAAAGCAGAAGAAATTCAGGTCCTCACTATGAAAATTTCATATGCCTGTTCTTACAGCTGAGCACATGCTACTTGCAGTGGCTGTGATGAATGTGATTAAGTGATGTAAAACGGGAGCATATTCCACATTCAGCACAATACCTAATCCCTGCAATGGTACTGTGGTGAGTATCAAGGCTGCAGTTTATGCACTCACTGCCTGCTTTTAACAATGTAAGCAATCTGAGGATACAAGGCAGAATTTCAAGAGCAATCAGTGATCTAAAATATTGTGACTTCTGAGCAACTTTTGGAACTGTTTTGGGAGTGGGAGAGGGCATTGGGGTGAATGAGGTTGCTGAAAGTCCAAACAAAAGATTCCTATGACTTCTCCATATTGTCTTTCAAGATTTGAAGACAGTGAAAAAGAAACTCTTTTCTAACCACAGGAACATTTACCTTAGCTTATTTCTCTCCAGCTTCACATTTTCTTAGCATAAAAAGAAGAAATTTTGAAGAGGTATCTGGTTTTCCTTTTTCTATTAAAAATGGAAAATTATTGGGAAATAAATTCTCCAAGTGAGTAAAATTTCAAGAAGTATTTTTCTATTATGCCCTTTTTGGCTGTAAAAATCCCCCTCATGACTTGTTCTAGTGGGAAGCTAGGTGCAAGTTTGTGAAAATATAATTATGCAGGGATCAATATGGCAATTGATTAGTTCTGCACATGCCACTACATTCAGAATAAGGTAATCTAAAAGAGATAGAAACATTTTCCTGTGGCATGTACAATTTATACCAGGAACAGTCACAGAAAAATCGAGAGGACTTCTAAAGTTAATTTATAAGTGAGTAAATGAGTTTGGTAAATTCACAGTAAGATTATTTAGTTGGAGTTAAAATGATTTTGGTACAGCAAAATACACAGCAGGAACCCAGTGGCTGATTATCCAGAAATTAAACATTTTATTCTGTGAATCCAGTTAATGTTTCTTACTATGTCTGGGTTCAGCAAGCGTGGGAAAATAAGACCTTATGTTAGGCAGAGCATTAAAATACAGCATGTTAAATAACCGTACATAGCAAAAATACAGATACATTTATGTTTTAATTGTAATTCTTTTTATTGCATTTTTTTTCTTCTGCCAGGAATTGAGATGTAAAAGAAATTTACTTAGTGGTTTGTGAACCATTTGATAAGACATGTCTCATGTCCAAAAGAGTTTGCTAAGAGACACAAGTTTTCGGTTGAGCTACCACAAACTTGATGGTAATACCAGTGACCAACTCAAGGGGAAGGGGCAATACAAAGAAAGAGCAAACTCAAGATGCAGAAAAGGGTATAAAAATGAGATTATTTTATCTGGAAGAATGCAGAGCAGAATATGCAAGTGGGAAAGAAAAAGATATAAGCAGGTGTGAGATGATGAACACAACCCCCTGAAGATAAAGTCTGGGGCTCTGAATGTTGTGATGTAATATTAAGCCAATGAAAGAAGTTCATCTGAGAAGGGCAATTCTGTTAAAAGAGCAAGATAAAATACAAAGCTGAAATATTTAAAGTGCAGTAATGGTGATTCAGAAACTTATCAGTTCACATTTTCCAAGATATAACCAGATTCTTTGTTGGGGAAATAAGAAAGGTTCTGCTAAAATGAGGGAGGAAATGGTGTCTTATTTAACACAGATTTACACGAGGTCCATTACAGGTGTTTATCACAGATGAGTGTAGTTACAAGAGGCAAAGAGTCCCCCAGTAACCAGAAAATAATCATTTTAATATGGCCGTTTTCAGGGTATAACTGTAACATCATCAGGCACCTTATTGAATTTCTGTGAATTGGAAACGGATTTCCAGTTATTTTTAAAAACTCTACCTATGACACATACTTTTCAGTGACTTTACATGGGCTTAAAATCTTGAGCTATAAATTTTTCTCATCCAGTGCAGTCATAATCTCCCAACAAGCTAAAACATTAACATTTAGCAATAGCAAGTTAATCACTGCAAAACTGAGGGATGTGATGTAAGCAAACTTCTTCGAACAATTTTGGTAATTGTGGATACCCAAACATGACATCCTTTAAACTAAAGACCAAATTTCTTCTAGACAAGCCCAAATCAGGCACACCTCAAATGTTTCAATAGATATATGCTAAATCACCTGAACTGAAAAGCAATTTTCATATTTTATATGCACTTATAATACTACTTGTACTATTTTAATCCTTCTTACATTTTTCACATACTTTTAAGGACTTCAGAATATTTTGCACATATTAATCAAATTTCATAATGTTTCAAGGAGGCATTAGCTCACTGAGGTATCAGCTGCCTGTGGTCTTCTTTTCACGACAGTGTTGAGTTGTTGATCTACTCAAATGCTGACGAGATCTCAGTAAAACACCAGCTAGTTTCCATTGTTTCTGGCCAGTCCTCAGAGTTTGTCAGGTTTTTTCATATGTTTAATAACCCTCACCCCTTGCAGGAGCTAAGGAGACTGACCAGAGAGACTAAAATTTGTATAAAAATTGTAAGTGAAATTTTTAACGTGTTCTTGCGAGCTGCTAAGTGTTCTTCTTAAGTGGAAAAACCACCATCAAAAATTACAGGCAATAATCAGTTCCGCTGAGAGTTGTTTGTTTAACTTCAGTTTACTTTTAACAGGTGTTCCCACAAGCAGGAGAGACTTTATTCCCTTTTTTGATTTATTATTCCCAGACTTAATACTCTGCATTTCTTCATACTAAATTGTGTTGTGCACCAACTAACCTAGTGTACAGAAAGGCTTTGCTTCCTCTAGATCTGGTGTAATTGTTCCTCATTATTTCATCCCAACTTTTGATCTATAATTACTATCAATCATTTATTTTTTATTATTACAGTGTTGAAATAATGTATTGGACTGCTACCCTTGAATAGTTCTGAGTAAAATATGAGTAACATCAATATTCACCAAATTCAACACAGCAGACAAAGAAGAAAAGCGCACTATGCTCAAATCACTTCTGGCAGAAAAGTCCGAGTTTCCAAAAAAAAATTACCACAATTAGGGTAAACGTTGTGGCTCCATTTAAACACCAGCACAAAACTGCACCTGCAAAAGGAAAGAATGAGGCTACACACCAGGTGATGTTACTTCATCTGGCATTCAGCTGCTGACACAGCATTTTTGTTTCTGGAGGGGTCTCATTATAAACCTAGTCCAAACCAATATTTTACTTACACTGACACACTTATACCCGAACTCTTGAAATGACTTGGTGTCCACATCCTAAGGCAGCAATAAGGAATGAAGGAAAGGAGGCTTTTCTCTAAAGAGGGCCTCAAATGAATATCACAGCAGATAAAATGTTCTCTTGCAGAGGTCTCGGCCTCCAGAAAACACAGTGATGAATAACTGACAGCTCCAGCACCACTTACATGTAGCAGATGAAGTTAGAAGGTGGCTTATTAGTGATCCTGGTACACTCTGCTTAAGCTGCTGGCTTTCTCAAGTGTGGGTGTTCCTGATTCTCTTGTTTATACACATAATATTTAGGAAAGCTGTGTCTTCCCAAGGGTCCCATTTCAGTAACAGGGGTCAATGGTGATTGAAGTCAATGGGATTTCAAAATATGCCTAAAGATAAACACATGGTTTGGTACATTGCTCAATCAGAGCCAGAATGAATGGTGCTGTTCAGCATTTCTAATCAATAAACTCTCAGGTTTTTCAGACATATAATATCTGATTATGCTCTGTATCTGCTCTCTGCCTTAAGGGTTTGTACAACTCCTTATATTTGTCCTTTTGTTTTTAGGAGTAGGTTTTTAGTTGAAAACCTGATCTGCTGATCTGAGAAAATATTCTGAGATATATTTAATGGCCAAAATTGAACATCTACTGTATTTTATTTACAACTCACATTTGGCCTTTCAAAGTCCTCATTTCCAGAACCTCTTGCATTTTCTGCTCCATGAATTCTTAATGAGTTCCAGTTGAAAGTGCTACAGATGCACATTTGGATCATAAAACCCCCCTGAAAGGTACCGTATGGTTTCCCTGAAGCCCCTACTCCACCCCGCTGCTCTAGCCTCCCCCCTTTTGCTAAATGTTGGCAATTTCACCAGCAGTTGGGCCGACCCACTATGTTTTAAAATCCTTTTAATCCTCTTTATAGTAACAGAAACATTTGAGATTGATCTTTGAAGGCTTTGTACAGTGCAGAACACCTGCGGGCTAGCAAACACCCCTCATGAGTCTGATGTGGTCTGGCACGCAAGAGCCCTGCTGCACAATACCCTGGCCACAATGAGGCCGTACCTTCACTCCACACCCTCATCTTCACCTTTCCAAAGGCCTGCCAGCCCAATAACTGAATGCATCTCACAGGTGCCACTAAAAATTGTTCACCACACTGACTGGAAGCCGAATGGATACACTACGTGGTCTGCTGCTTGGCCCAGCTATCCTTTCTGCTCTGCGCCTGGAGATATGAGAGTTTGGCTAACCTGAAATACAGGGTTAGATCCAGACTTCCATCTGCACTTGTAAAAATATCTTCTCTAACAACCTGAAGCACCTGTGACTTTAGGCTTTAATCTAAAAATAAATGTTTGCAAACATGCAGATGGAATGAATTTGATCAGAAGTAAAGGTTCCAGAAACTTGAAAAGCCTTTTAAGAAATGTCACTACAAGAGATGTCATCTATTTCCCTATATTTCTCTGTTGTCTTTGAGATGTTTGCCTTCAGTATGTTATCTCTACATGCACCTTTTCCTTTAGAAGGACTCTGGTGTACTAAATGTGAATTTATTAAAGCATTAGCTCAGAAACTGCTCTGAGGAGATAAGGAGAGAAAGCCAAGACATGAAGAAATGCAACCTGTGCTGAAAGATGTAAAGCCACAATTACATGAGAAAATTCACTCTGGTATCCTACAGCCAATAAAGAAGGTAATTTAGTGCAGAGGACAGGCAAGGAAGCCACATCTGCATTTGTGAAGACTAACAGCTCACACAGGAGGGTTCACAACAGGCTCCTCTGATGCATGCTTAACTTCTCCAAATCAGGAGAAAAGCCTTTTTTTTTTTGTAATTCATTTTATTCCCTGGGAATAATATAAAGTCCAGTGAATCATCAGCATACATAAAATGCTTTGAGATTCTCTGAAGACAAGGAGCAGAGAAGTTAAAATGCAGCCAAGACAAAGGCTACAGACACCCTGATGGATCCTGACAGAGTAGAAACTGGTGGGGATCCAGTCACACAGAGGAAGGGAAAAAAAAGGTTGGTTTGTTTTATGTACTGCTGACAAGCATGACACTGGTTATCTGGGGGGGAGAGCAAATGTACACCACATAGGAGGGCAATAAAGAATTTCGGCTGGTTGTCAGTGTTCCCTCCACATTCCCTCCTCAGCTTGTGGGAGTCAAACGTTCCCAAACTGATAACAGCTCAACCTGAAAATTAATTTTCATTACACACTGAATCTGCTTAAAGGGTGATCTTTCTAGTGAGAAACAGCTATAAAATGCCAACTGTATTTGACCTTGAATTCCCAGTTCACCAACACGTGATTGATTATAAATAATAATTTAATTCATAAAGTACTCTTAAACCACTGCTAAAATGTTTTAATTAATATTTACTGGATTGAAACCACCTTCGAACAGAAAATATCAAGCAGCTTGGAACAAAATGGAAAAGTAATAAAGTATCGGGCAACATTTTGCTTGTATTTACCTTGCTGAAAATATAGGTTTGTACTTCTAATCCACTTTTACGTAAATCTACAATCCTTTTTTTCCCCTGCAATTTTTTCTTGGAAAAAAAATGTTGCAGCTTTGCCAGTTTAGCCAAGTAAATTCCCACCAAAACCAAGTCAGGGATGACAAAAAATGGGGTTAGGTCTACATTTTTCCAGGCACTCTAGAAAGAGCTTTATGTCTCCTGTGACTTGCACCAGTAAATGGGTTTCCAGGAAATCGGGTGGTCTGCTCAGTGCCGAGCCTCCATGTTCCCCTGCCAAAGGGTGTGACAAGCTTTGGAGCGACCATGGCTTCCACTGGAAAGAGTTTTTTAAGATTATGCCTTGGGGATTTTCAAAGACTACCCATAAAAGTGTGCATCCAAACTTTCCCATTTCCAAACTGCAAGGTGGCCCTGAGGTTGTCTTTAAGAAAAGGAGATCAACTGTTGATATCGTGCAATTTCTCTCCGGGTTCATTAGCTACCAGAAGTGCTCCAGATCACACAGGTTTTGATTCAGAGCTCTTTCCCTTTTGTTTTTATTGGAGATCTATGGTCATGCCCTTTACACACTCAGGGTTCGAATGCCTGTTTGTATAAAAAGACACACCGCATAAAACCCAGAAATTCCTATGAAATTTCCAAAACAGAGCATAAAGCTTTTGTTTGTAAATTGCCTAAGACAAGGGTTCCTCTTTTGAGGAGTTCCACCTCTAGGTTTCCTTCTGACAAATGTAATTGCTGATGAAACCCTATTTTCTGATGCAAAAAAAAATAAAAAATAGAACACTTTCAGCCAGCTATAACTGAAAACAAAAGCAGCAAACTGAGCCAGGCAGAGAGGAACACTGGTTCCAGCTGAGCCAGGGTGAGTTGATTTTAGCTACAGCATTCAGACGAGGCCCGTAACACTCAGTCCTTCTGCTTGTGTGAGCTACGGCCGGTGCTGTAAATGCATCTCCATGGTAAGTAATGACTGACATGCTGTTCAGTGAGATCTCAAAATCTCCTGCTTTTGAGCTATCTTGAGGAATGTGCACACATACTTACATAAATAAAGGGGTGCTTTTGAAAGTATATCTTTGTGCCAAGCTTTTACCAATTTTTTTTCTGCAGTTGCTATGGAGCCTCTGCTGAATTGTACATCGTAGTGTTCGGGTCAGTGGAGCTGCTGCCCCACACGGGTCTGTCATCTCAAAGAGCTATTGTATTCAGTTGACATCTGTGAATGGCAGAGAGAAATGAGATGAAGATAGATTTATTTCACTCTGATTTTATTTCTCATATTTTCTCGCTGAAGTAGTACCTAAACTGCACAGCTCTGACTGGAAGGAAATGTGATATCAAAGAACAGAAGTGTAGAAATTGAAAAGCAATCCTGTGCTTCTTTATGTTGCTTCTGGTTTAGTTTAGGAAAAAAACTGAAATATAATAATACAAATCATTAGCAGTACATCTCTCCTATTAATCTTAATTATGAAGCAAAATCTAAAGCCTGCCGAAATCTGGAGAAAATTCAGGTCAGAGTCCAAATTTCAGGACATAGGTCCCTCCAGTGATGCAGTATTATTCAATAGACACACATTCTGTAGGATGAATAAAAATGTCTCAAACAACTGCCTGATATTCAAGATCATGCATTAAGAATCTGGGTAAACTCTATCTTGCCAATATTAAAACCAGAAAATATTACTTTCATCTGTGTATCCTCCATCATGTCATTTCATCCCAAGAAATTAAGGAGAAAAGGAAAGAGAATTGAAAGGGATGTTTCTGCACCCTTCCTCCTTGTTTCAGAGGCTCTGAAAAGCTCATAATTCAACCAAATTTGTCTCTAACTGAAATTAGTAGCCTCCCTTCCATATTTAAAGTGTTTATACTTGCTTCTTTAATATAGTTCCTCTGAGGATCTGCCAGCTTCCTGAGCTGCTTGCCCTTAGACATCTTTTTCTCCATCTATAATTCTGAAAATATTTATTTTACAAGTGAAACAAAATTCTTAATTGATCTAAGGAAAGGTAATCTTTTAGATTAAAGTGCTCAGCTGTGAATATAGGAATTGTGGTAGATATGAATAAAAACATGAGCATCAACCATGAAATGCAGGCAAGATATCAGTGTATCTGATGTTATAGTGAATCTATACAATGCTCCTAAGACCATGAGAAACAATAAAACCACACAGTACAAACACAGAAACTTAAATCATGCTCCTTGAAAAGTTTGCCAAGGTTCACAAATCTTTTGAACCAACCTGGGCCTATTTTGGAATGAACACAAAACATGATTTTGTATTGAAACCAGGTGGGACTCAGAGGTTTTTGTTATTTGGGGTTCATTTGGACATGAAACTTGAAGCTGAATACAAAGGGTGGAACACAAAATCATCCATCTGAAGAAAATCTTTCCGATATGACCAATAAGAAATCAGAGATTTTTCTTTTTTTTTCTTCAAGAGAAGCAATCAAGGCATGTATGCCATTAGATTGTGAATCATATGGTATGGTTGCACACATGTTTTTGGAGCATACTCTGAAGGAAGGTACAATAGGGAAACAAAAGTACCTGACACACGTCTTACCTGCGAAGAGACTCCATCTGTATCACTGAAGGACATATGCTTTTCTGTTATCTGGTGGATATAACCAAGGCAGACAAGAGCCTGAAAGTCCAGAATTCCATATTGCCATCATCAGAGAGAACTATAAGCTGTCACTTGTGGTGGAGAAACAGAAGGAATAAAGTTGTTTTGAGATGCTGAGCATTCAGACTGTCTGAAAAGCAGGAGTCACCATGACCATAAATCTGTAACAGTATGATTGTAGGCTTGTACTGAATTATAGAAGGTATGTAAACAAGGAGATGGCTTTGTGCAGTTGGAGGCCTCTAAACTTTAGTGCAGAAATCTTGACTCTGCTAGAAATGAACTCCCTTTGCTCTTACTTTCTCAGTCTACAAAATAACTTTCATGATGCAAAGCAGATACTGTAAGGCATTTTAAGATCCATATCAAAAAGCACAGTATAAGAGATAACATATAAAATAGTAAAACCCCTAAAATATGCTGAGGTAAATACTCACTTTCATGTTCTTCTCTTTTGGATAAGAGAAGGAAGAGGAATTTAAAGGCTTTTTTTTTTTTTTGTCCTTCTCGATAGCCATGTGAGAACAGTGGTTTGGGGTTTTTTTGAAAAGTAAATGAACAATCCACAAACCAAATAGCATCTTGTGAAGTAGCTTCATTTCTGAAGGCAAACTAGTAGATGAATAAGGAGCTGACTGAACAAGATTTGGAATGTAAAACTATTTCCACCAGTGATTATGTTTTTTCACCAGCTCCTACATTAAACAAGGAGAACTTTAAGTATGTCTTTGAACATTAACTGTTGCACATTTTACCACACAAGAGAAGGCAAGGCCAGATTAAAGCCCACTAATTTTCAGTACCATGAAACCCCTAAAGCGAAGGCTCTGGGGAACAGTTCAGTTCATTGCCATGAAAGCAAACACATGAGAGAAAACTCTTCGGATCCTTTTCCTACCACACGCAGCTAAAGACACATGAATGTGGGAAAGAACTTGATTGACTTTTTAAAACTCCTAATGACATGATTCTGGTCTTTGTAAAAGGTACTGGATTGAGATATCTCTGGAGATGGTAAGGACCCTGCCAGGCCAATTTTCTCATGTTGTCTCCTGCCTAGTTTGCAGATCCACCTGGCTAGTAGAAGTAAGCCAAATCCATTACATTCATTTCATAAAAACATTCAAAGAGGAACCAGGTGAACCCATTCACCTTCACATCTCTGTCTCTGCAGAGCTAGAAACAAGCTCAAATCAAAGGGTGTCCTTGCCTCCCAGTGTATTTATTTTTTCTTAGATATTTATTTTGTGATTCAAAGTTCCTAAAAAATCTATGTGTTCAGATCAGCAACACTAGTTCAAGTCCACCTCTTTTCATAGTGATCTTTCTTGCTTGAAAGGATAAAAACAAAGAGCTTGCCAATATAAAATTATCAAAGCTGGTGGAAAACATTTGTTTCTAATATAATTTGTGAAGGGATTTCATCAGTCTCCCTCCATAACTAATAGAGATAAGAAGTTAGATAGACTCTGTGTATTTAAATGGAAGTAACCAAATAGAAGTAATTAATAAAGATAACAAGGTTAATTCTTTTTGCATGGAATCTGACTTTATGCTGAGCAGATACGATAAAGTCAGAGGAATGACTTTGCATTTGCAGTTTTGCATGTCTTAACATATGATGTGATCAAAGTGCTTTTCAAGACAAAAAGTGACTATTAGGACAGCAGGATTGTGTTTTCTCTAGGGATGGTGACCTACAGGCAGTTTGGGTTCCTTTATCACACTGTGACCTTCTGCCTAACCTGACATTGCTTGACAAGGAGACAAGAGGGAGAGGATCCCACATACCAATGATGATGTGTCTCAGTCCTCCCAGTTATCCCAGTACATTATCATCAAGCCCCATGTGTATAAACATCTGAAGTGAGTGCTCATAGGATTTGATATCTGATTAGCCTTAGCAGATGTGTAAGGAACTGAGGAAGTAACAATATCAATTTTCACTTCCATTACTCAGCTGATCTGTCTCCTGAGCCGCTTTCTTATTGTTTCCAATAGTTTCCTTCCCCTTCTTTCCACATCCTTTTCCTCCCTCCTTCATTGTACCAAATGGGGAATGGTTACGCAGCTGAGCTCTGCCCAAGGGGCAGGATGGAACAAGCAAGATGGAACAGTGGAGGACATAAACTTTAAAGGAAAATTAAAAGGTAATCCCATAGATTGATTACTACTTACTGAGCCCTTGTCACAATCCAGAAGACAAATAAAAAGTGCCAGTTTAGGAACCTCGTTATTTTAAGCCAGTCTTGTGAAGGCTTGATTCATTTTTTTGCATTTGGTGTTATCAATGCTGTTAGTGGAACTGCAACAGCTCCCAGCTGTTGCTGCCACCAAGCTTCCCAAAATGGAGGTTGAGTTTGGGGCTAGAGTATGTTGTCTCTTTTGTTATTGTTTCTGTTGGGTTTTTTTAATAATGATTTCCCATGCTCACAAACAAGTCTAACACAACAGGCACAAGTCTTCACTCACACACACTATGCAGTAATGAGAAAAGTTCAGGACAGTGACTGTTTTGCTGGACAACAAAAGCACTAACAAACTAGACAAAGAGCACAGAAGGATTGAAAAAAGCCTCTGATTCAAAGCAAATATTTTTATTTGAATTTTCAAATGAATGTACTTTTACTACATTCCTTCCCTTCTGGGCTCACTTTCCATAAACATGCTAGTGAATGAACTTTATAAACAGGAATACTTGCTAAAAGCTAATTTTAGAGAATGGGTTTTCAACTGCTCTCCAAAAGCTAATTCCAACCCAAACTTTAATATGAATTTTACACTTTAGTGATACAATTTGGGCATGCTTGGCCCACCTAAATCTGCTACTGTTGACCCAGCTACAGCAAGTGCCTTCCCCAGCTTCCTCCCCACCCCTGCTCCCTGTCACTGTGGCCACTAAAGGAAACTCTTCTGAGTTCCAAGTCCTCCCAGTTAAGCTCTGCCTCCCTTTGCTCCCTAGCTCAGCTCTATTTTATTGTTATGGTGCAAAGAATAATATGAAACTTATTACAGTTTGTTTTTTTTAAGAAATGCAGAGGATCAGGTCAGAGACTAAAGAGATTCATAATTATTTAACCTAGAAGATCTGACAGGACAGTACCTTTTGTCAAAGTGGATGGGACAGTCAGGAATGGCCTGGAAGTGGTAATATGTAGTACAGGTCATCAGTACTTCCTCTGTGATACTTTGTCTGATTGCATGCTTAGAAACATGAACTTCCTGTTGAGTTTTATAAGCCATTTCACTGGGGAGTAGAGCTAAAACCATATAAGAAACTCTCTGCAACTCTATGCAAAAAAGAGTTCTTCCCTAATGGGTTGTTTTTCAAATGCATCTAAAAGGTTGGTTTTGCGAAGAAACGCATAAAGAACATAAATGATGACAGGTACACATGTGAACATAAATGCATCAGTGCCAGTGAAAAAATTGCTATTGATTAGTTGTCTAGATCTAAAGAAATCACCTCTTGTGGATTGTTACATCAACTGCTCTCTGTTTCTACAAGAAGTAGAGAAATGGCCAACTGGTGGAAATCTACACACACCTTAGTGTCCCCAGAGAGTCAAGACACAACATATCTTCTGCCCCACCTCAGGCCCACCTCTAAAATGAATCTACCATAAGGTATGGAGACATTGAGCAGTATAAAAAATATGAAAGTAATGCAAGAAGTTTGCAATGGAACCACAACTGTGAGAAAATCAGTTAAAGGAAGTAAAATCCCAGCTCTGCTCTTGACTCACTGTGTGGTCTTGGGCAAGCCACAAAGGACCATATTTTGAACATCTTACTCACACTGGTAACCAGCTCCTTGAAAAGTATTTCTACTTAACATCACAGTCCTCAAAACCTGCACTCAAACTATGGAAACAACATGAACATGGATCTACTTACATGAGGATAAGTTTTGCAGTCTGTTCCTGAGTTCTCTTTGCCTCCATCTATTCATAAAAAGCAGAGAAAAGCTCCTATCACTGTGAAAATGGTGTTGCTGGGATTCAGTCTAATTAGTAAATGTTTGTACAGCTCTTGGAAAAGTAAGTGCTATGCAGCTGGAGCACATGTAGTTTAAACCTAATCTCTCAGCTTTGAATTTGCAGACTTTTTTAAGTAGCTGCAACATGTGTGTGAAAGGAGAATAAAGGACTGTCAGGATCTCCTCTCTAGTGAGACCAAAGACTCTATAAAAGAACACAGCACATGCTATTTTTACTTGTGTTTCTGTTTCCCTGCCGTGTTATCAAGAGAGTGGCCTGCCACAAGCCACAGACGTTGCTCCACAAATCTTTTAGTGTGCTGGGAAGTCCCAGGGATAGCTTCACACCACATCGCTGTTATTACATAGTGTGGGTCCAACAGCAGTACATTTTACATATTCCAAATCTTTTCCATACATTTGGCACTGCCATACCTTAGTCCCCTAGATTTTGCTCCACCTTTCTTGTTTTCCTAATACGGTTAATGTTACCCAGCTGTTTGCAGTCAGCTTTAAAAACTATAACTAAATTAGCATTCCTGCTGAAGCTTATTCCCTGAGTATATATTCCGTACATTACTGATGTTCTCCATGCATTTCTTGACATTCAAGTAAGGCTTCACTTTTATTTGCACAGTGTTATGTTTCAAAAAAATAACAGTAATTTGAAAAAAAGAATAGATGGGCCTGGAGAAAAACTCTGGATCCAAATAGTCTCTGGATGCTGGAGAAATTTACATCCAGGCTGGATTAGAAATGTGCAAATAAACCTTGTAATTTGTCAGATTCCCTGTCCTTCTGTCAAACTATGAGTTCTTACAGCATGTACTCCCTAGTAATGGCAAAGCGAGACTTTCCCCAATAATAAATTAAGGGGATAAGTTCAATGACAATTATTTAATACAACAATTAAATATTTAAATTCCAGGGTTGAAATTCTGTTCTACAGAGTTTGAACCCAGCAATTCATTTAGGCATCTTTAAATGAAACCTGCTTGTCATCCATACTGTGAAAACATAAGGGAGGAGCCCCTGGTTATTCCTGGAGCTCTGTGCAAGCTGCACAGGTCCTGCACCAAGCCCATGTCCTGGAGACGCAGGGCATAGCCCCACAGCCCTCCCATGCAGTACTTGTGCTGCTGCTTTTCCCCAGGAGACAGAACCTCTGGGGTCCTTAGGATCCCTTTCACCCAGGTTTGTCATTAGGTCCCTCTAGCTGGAATGTTAGCTGGATTCTAAAGCGAAGATATATTTTGGTAATACCATGGTATCAGAATCAATTATTTTCTTGGAAAATTGCAACTTAAGCAATCTCACAATATTTAATATGGTCCTACCTGGATTTCTAAAACTATAAAATATATATTTTTTTTAATATTCAATCTCCATGCAGTCCTTCTCCCCCTGTAAATACCTGCCTTGTTTGAGAGGGTCTTACATATGATTATTCAGCAGGATTGCTCACCCCTCCAGTGCCTGACCTGTGCAAATTTCTTCCCCTTCCTTATTCACTGTTATTTGTAGAAAACAAATTTCCCCTCCTATTCCGTGTTCAGAACCTGAGCTGGTGGTGAGCATGATTCCCACCTCCCGCTGCCAGCCTGGGGGCAGCGAGGTAAGTTGGCCCCTGCACTCCTGGGAAGGTCTGAACCCCTCTCTGAGAAACATCTTAATGAAGGGGCAGGCAGAGGGGAATTAAAAATACATTGACACAAAACAAACCAGTCCCCAGCAAGCTCCCGCTGGCAGCTGCACATTGGCCTCTGATTCAGCGGGATATCTGAGCAGAGGCTAACTAATGATTTCACTGATGGAGAGAGGAGTCCGTGTGTGCCGAGAGTTCACTGCATGCTGAAAGCATTTGTTCAGTCAAGTTTCAAAGGCCTCCCCTGTCATCTGAGGCATCGAGGGTTGGATTATTAATTTAATGGAGTGGTTGTGCTATGCAAGGAAGTGGAAAAAATCCGCTTCCACCTTGGCCAGAGCAGCAAAGCCTGAAGCAGCCTTACAGATTTTTTCATCACAGTCAGTCCCTGAGAGAAGCAGAATTGTGTCTCCACTGCTTCTCACCCTGAGAGTTAGTGTCACTCCTGGCATGATCCTTCCTCCTCTTTTTGCCAATAGGAAAACACTGATTGCAGCAGACCCCTTGTTTATCCATTGTTGATCCCAGCACAGTCTGCTTTCACAAGCCATCTGTGGATCCAACACAAGCATCAAGACTGCATAGCACTGAATGTGCACATTTGGGTCTCACATATTTAATTCCAGGTTTTGTTTGAAGGTCTTTAGGCAGGAGAAGGGGTGGATAATTATATACTGGGAGGGGGGGTCAGGCAGGCAGTTAATACTAATTTCATAGGAGAGAGATACTTGGAAAGCAATGGTACTGAAAGAGACCTAATGGACATTAAATTAGATATGAAATTTCCATCTGCTAAAATGGCAAAAAGCCTCATGCAAGTATGGGATGCATTTACAGACAACTCATGTCACAGGCCAAAAAAAAGGAAACTTTCTTACTTTCAATGGCAAATTACCAACAATGGCATAATACCTAGAATGCTACAGTCAGCGATTGAAATTAATGCATTCAAAGACTTCAGAGAAAATTAACAGAAATGAACAAAAGCTGGAAGAATTAATCTGTAAAAAGTTTTTGTGACTGTGTGTGCAGGAGAAGGATGCAGACAACCCTCACGTCTGCCCAGGGGCACAGCCCTGAGTGTGTCCAACATAACCCAGACTGCTTTTAACTTCTATGGACTGGGCCCACCTAAACAGATCCATCTTCAATCCCAAAGTGAAATGAATCCATCTCCAGTCTCAAAGGGAAATGAATCCAAAGGTGGGGAGTCCCCCTCCACAAAGCTGAACAGGATGAAAAATGATGGCTTTTCAGCAGAAAATATTGAGAAAATAGAGTTGTTTTCTAAAGTGTTTCCAAGAAACAGTATTCTGGTCTCCTTGTATAGAGGAGGAATCCAGAGATTTGCTCTGAAGATAGAATGCTGAATTCATTGACCACAAACATTTGATGTGTGCAACTTTAATTACAACTTTCCAAAATAAAACGAAGTGCCTGAAAATTCCAGGAAAATATTCTTTTCCCTTTTATCACTTTCAAACATAGCCCATACCTCAGTTTCTTTCTGTATTTGCCCCTACCACAATATCATGTCGCTGCACATTTTTCCTCCTCATTTTTTAGTCATTTCTCCCTCCCAATGAAATGGGAGCACAGAGTGATCCTCTGCAGGGAGTCCAAAATATCCAACTCTACTTTTTCATGAATCTTGTCCTCACTTGACCTAAAAATTTAATTGGTAGAGATAATTAAGTATATTCCAGTATTAGCACAATACAGGGAGTAATTAGTTTTGTGTTTGAAGGATATATTCTACGTCCCATCCTCTTTCCTTGTGGCTATCCCTTTGGTAAAGCATGGTGGCACAAGGCTATTTCCATCACTGTATATCCCAGCCCAGGAGAACTCTAACAGAAGCCCAAGATAAATGCATTTTTTGCTATTTTTTTATACTTTATGAAGGTTGTTAAGTCACAGGCAAACACAGTGCCAAAGGTGCTTCGGAGGCAAGAACATCTGACATGAAACTATTTTTGTACTTGGCATTTTAAGCCCAAACTGAAGGCTATGACGTGCATTCTGATGAAATTTACACTTGGCCCACTAATTATGAAAGTTATCACAGGATATGCTACTCACTAATAGGAAATAATAAATATCCGTATCAACACAAAACTGTTTCCTGTACCACTAATTACACCAGCAAAACTCCTTTCAGTTAAAGGAAATGATCTATTCAAAGAACAGCAACATTTCTGGCCTAATTGATAAAACGATTAACTGAGTGGAGTCAGGAAATGAAGTCTCTGTCCCTTGGAGGGGTGGGGAAATGCACTGTAGAGATGTTTTTGAGGTGAAGTTTTCACACTATGGGTGACAAAATTTAATTAGCAGGATTTCCTTAGTGACCTGGCAGACATTGGGAGGAACATGCAGAAATGCTGAATGGGTTTTGACATTAAAATATGGATAGAAAGGGAAAATGTATTAAAAGAAGTTCATGAGTGGGAATCATCAAGGAATCAGCATGCAACATCTTTAAAATCCCTGACAAGAATAAAATCATTTTGAGGAGATAATTTAAAAGGATACTCTCTGGATCAAAATGAGATATAGATGAAAACAGTTGTTGGTGTAGCAAAGAACAGAAATTGGCGTATTTTTTCCTATTCCAAAAAAACTTCCAGAGGCTTGGAGTAGCTGAGCTGTCAAATTCCCCGGGGTTGTAGAGTGTGGAAGGAAATGGCCAAGAAGATCTGCCAAGGAATGAATCCATCACTATTGCCCATTCCCCATACTCCCTGTTCTCACATCACAAGTCATTGGAGAATGGCTTGCTGTACATTTTATTTCAGCCAGTTCCCATGTGAGTGGATAAAATGATCTGGTTTTCCAGTCATGCTTCCAGGTTTTTGAGGAGTTGTACTGAAATCAGGATATTGTCCTGCAGAGTTTGGGAAGGAGGCTGGAAGGAAGAGAATAAAGTGTAAGCTCACGCCAACCAAAAACATGGGCCCCCAATTCATTATTTTCCATGTTCCTTCCTTCATTGTTCATCCAGTCTATCATCCCACTGTGTCATCCTGTGGCATGTGTTTCACATCCTATCCCTTCCAGATCTAAACTATTTTTCACCCTACTATTTCATTCTACCCTGTATTTCTTCCAGAAAATAGCCACCCTACATGGGCTGAGCAAATGCACTCACATTGAGTGTCCTCAGAAAGGCTTCCAAAATTGGCTTCCAAACTCTGATCATCCTCCCAGCTCAGAATTGACTTGGATAAATACACACCCTGTGTCTGTTTCCCTGTTCTGTTCTTCATCCTGATGTGAATTAGGGAAAGTTCTACTAACATCAGCTATGTTAAACTGGTAGAAAAATGAAATGGCTGAGTGGAGAATCAGGTCCATCCATTTTCTTCTTTCTAGATGAAATGGTGTAATTTATTTGCCTTCTTAAAATGAAATGGTCTTTCAAAGACTTGTTTGGTTTTTCTTTTTCCCACTGGGTATCACATGGGTCTTCCATTAATACTAATAGCTACAAGAACGGACTAAATCAAGCACTCAGTCACTCTGTTTTTTTTTTTATTATTGCTCTCAACATTTACTTTTGAGAGAATTGTGAATAGTAGGAAAATAACTCAAAATATTGCCTCACAAAGATTGATTCAAGTTGCTACTCAGAAGATGCTGCACCATATGGAAAATGTAACTGAGTAGCCGTCAAATTTGTTTAGTTTAAACAAGGGTAGGTAAGATCTGATAATGCATGGGATCATTTTGGCACATAGTACAGCTCTCCCAGACCCATTGCATTATGCCTATCATCAAGTTAGTTCATCTAACAGCATGAAGTGGAACACCCTGACCCTTTTTATCCCTGTTAATCACTCTTAAGTAAATAATACCTCTTTGGAGAATAATGATTCATATGCTGCAACCTAACATATGGTCAAGCTGCGAACTGCTCTTCCTGCAATGGCAGGTAAAGTCAGGGAGCAAAGATAAGGGAAGATTTTGTCAGACTATTATCACTACTTCACTTTTTAATTGCCTATAAAAGTTTTTTTAAAGCAGCAGGACAGCATCGAAGAACAAAATCCTTTCTGTTTTCTTTCAAGACAGCCTCTAAACAGCTGTTCTGTTTCTCTCCCATCGTCACCTATTTAATTTTAAGATAAGGGATACTTAGGAATCATTTCCTCTGTGAAGCAGCTAGGAGAGGTTATATATCTCTAAAATGTACTGTGCTATTTCCTTTAAAAAATGTCAGACCAATTCTTGGTTTCCTGAGGCATTCTTATAGCCCTGATCATGCAGGGCAAAAACTGAGCAAGATACTGAGGAGTCTTGCAGTTCAGACATTTACTTTGCCAGTTTTCTTTCTACTTTTCTCTCCCAGGACACAACCCTACTTAAGACACACTTCTGCAGAACAACAGCTTGCCATAGATAGGACCAGGCTTCTGCTGAGCTGCTTCTGTCAGGATTTTGGAGAGGTGGGCAGCCAACTGTCAGTCTCCCTCTTGTGATTTGAAAGCTCTTCATTGGGATATGGAGCTGAGGTATATCTCTAACACACTCTTTAAGATGGAAGATATGTACAGAAGTCTGATGCACCCAGAACAGTTGTCCACACCCCAGAGCACAACATTTTACAGAATGGACAAGCTACCCTGGATTGAGCTGCTGTGCACTCTGTGGTCAAGTAGAAATACTTACTCAGGTCCTCAGGTCGGCACAGCAGTGTTCACATACAGCAGTTCAAGGCTGGCGACACTTATGGCTATATGACTAAAATTTTGCCCCTACATTGTTTTATGGCAGTGCCTGTTCCTTTTATGGAGAAAAAGCCAAGATTTCATTCCAGAAAATGTTCAAGTCAGTGTTCCAAACTTCTCAGAAACCAGAGTCAGTTTGTTCACATAAAGACAGATGATGTGTTCAAGACAGGTACTTTGCAATGGACAGGTCAGGAAGCTCCGTTTTATATGTTAGACAGATACATTAAAAGTCTAATTTCTCAACTCATTTGAGGGAAACACATCATGCTCCAAGAAATAGTGACTGTATGCTTTTGTTCTTTTATTTGTGAGATACCATAAGTAAAGACTGTACTGAAGCAGACCTGGCTGTGGATTTGATTTTGGTTTGATTTGCTCTCTCATATTTTGCTGAGGCTGGGGGAAAGACCAACACATTATTTGACTTGACTTCACAAAGAGCAGGTTCAGTATACTGAGAGGTTTAACATTTGGATGCTTTTATTCCATCATTTCCCTAAGTACTTTGACCATGATATCCACAGTTAGTTTTTCTCAAAGATTATGTCTAACAAGTCTGCTCAGCAGACAGCAAGAGGCCAAATGCCCATCTTCTGTAAAGCAGCAGTACCCCACTATGTCCATGAATTCAGTGGAGCTGAGCCAGCTTACACTAGCTATCTGCACTCTGGGTTTGTCCTGGACCATGTAAAGTCTTTTGAAATATTTGCAGTTGACTTGAACACATTCGTCTTCAACACCTCAGTTAGAGAGCGCTGATAATCTCTAGAAGGAGCCCTAGAATGCTTTATTTCCCGAGAAATTGACACAGGGTAAAAGTGTGCCTTCAATAAGGTCTGGGAAACATATTTAACTGCTTTGGCAGAGAATCAGTTCTTTGTAAGTAACTAATGCTGAATGAAAATCTTCATAAGACACTTTCTTCTTCTATGGAAGTGTTCCGCAGATGCCCATATTCCCTTTTTTATCCCTTTTTTTTTTTATGATATACATAAAGCAGTACTATAAGTTTCTCTACTGTTTTTTTCAAATCTCAACTAGTAAAAAAAGTTCATCACCCTACATATTTTATGTATTTTAAGTATTAGTCAGGTCTACATGGAGCTTGAAATAGTTATGGTTCTATTTACCCTAGAATGAGGGGGGGCGGGAGCGGAAAAAGAACAAAAATCTTGTTTTATTTAGTGGATGAAAATTTTTTATAGTCCTTAGGAAGAGATATTTAGCATGACATTATATTCCAATGCAGAGCAAAAATGAAAGGTCTAGAAAGACTGCACAGTGTGCTTCATCTAGGCATTCTTTGAAGATCCACAATAAAATGAAGGAGCTTCACCTATACTACAATAAAACACCACATGACAATTAATTTGTTCACAGTGTACCATGAAACTGAATCTACTCCATGTTAAGTACCATGAACCAGGCACAGGAAGGATTATAGTCCTATAAATTCATATACACAGACAATCACATAGAAAGCTGAGCTTGCTGAGCTTACAGAATACTCAGTGTTTTTTTAATTCCCTTCTATGTAAACTAAATAGAAAGTGCACAACCAGTGCTTTACTGCTTGACACCATCTACATGCTCAAATAAATTGTTTTAGGATCTTTGGAACAACTTTTCTTTGTGTGTTTGTGTCTCCTCACATACGGTCTTCTTCTATCTTTTGGAATTGAATGAAAAAAAAATCAATATTTTTATAGAGACATGCAACATTTCCCTTCCAAAAAGATGTCGTAAATAGTTTAGTGTCAGAGTACAAGCTTAAAAAATAACAAAGGAACATGGTTTTGAAGTTTTTAATCTTATCATGACCTTTGAAACTTGCTGGGTGGTGAATTCATTAAAAATATGCCAAAATATAAGCTTCAGGTCTCAAACTTATTTAATGTTATAGAAGCCTTCCATTCCGGGAGGAAAAGTATCACTAACTGGATGTGCATACCAAACACCAAACCAAACTATGCTGTGCTAATGGTAATTCCTTAATATTGAATTGTTAACATTAAAATTCTGATTCAATGAAAACAAATTTTTTTTAGATATTCTACACTTTTCCAGACTTCGTTTATGGCAATCAGGTTATGCAATATATAATTCAGATCAGAATTTCCACTGTACACAAACCATAACATGTGATGCAAATTAAAGGTGGGCAAACCCATTCAGATACAGACAAGATGAACAAACTCAACCTTCGAACAAGAATCTACTTTAAGGTACTCAAAATGTGCTTTTAGTTTTGTAATGTTTACTCTTTCATTTTCAATCAGTTTTACATTTCTTCATTCTTAATAGTCCAGAAAGTACAAGTGAATAAACATTGCAACACATGCTTTCTTAGACTATTTCTACTTGTCTCTTTTCGTGACCAATACCACTGATTCTGCCAACAGTGCCAGTCTCAGTCCAGCATGCATTTCTTCTCCCATCTAGCATTTTCTTTTTCATTATCCCTGATTCCCTTGGGATATGGACATTTAGTCCCCAGATTTCACTAATTTACATCCTTTTTAGACTTACTGATTTAGGAATTACACGTATTCCCTTTCTTCCTTGCAAAATTCTGAGCACTTCTTGCAACCCTAAACCCATATCCCAAACAGAAACAGTCATGAGTGTTGATTCAAACCAGCAAACAAGGACTGTCTCAAACTCTGAAATGATTAAGAGGACCAATACAGTGCTCATTAGGTAAAAGAACAACACAAAAAGAAGGAAACCAAAGACAAGTGGAAAGAACATAAGGTATAAATAAACCAAACCCTTTTACCCCTTCCCTCATCCACAAAAGCTGTGATGTGAGTGGAGAGATGGCATATATTGCCCGTACTAGATCTAGTCATACGTTTTGCACACAAACTCTTTCTTCCTTTTGCCCTAATGCTAAAATTTTGGTCAAATTAAACAGCATTGGACATATGAATGGAACATTCAACTCTTAAGTAATTTTTTTCCGTAGCTCTTGGTTGAACCATAAGAAGACTCCATAAGAAGAATTGTTGCAGAAAGCAAAACTTTATGAAGCCCTTTAAACACCCGAAATAGAAATGTCCCCTCTTCTTTGAGGGACCTGCTGTGGAACCTGAATAGGAAATAGTGGTCCAAAATATTAAATCCTTTCTGCCTGGGAAGAACCACGTGGAAAGAAGATACTTCTTGGTAGCAAGCCCAGACAAACAGTGGTCACTCATCTTAGAGAATGCCATGGGAACATTCAGCATTCATGGAAAGAAAATGCATGGAGAATGACATGGCTCAGGCTACTGGTATCCCTTGCAGCTTGAATGAGTAACAGGTAACCTCACAAATACCATTTCATTTCTCCTTAAATGTGCAGAACTGCACATGCAGTAAGGTTTTTTTCCCTTCCAGAAAGAACTCTTTTCCAGAGTTCTTGATTCCAGCTCTGTTGCTTGGTGGGCCCCAAAAAGAGAGTGCAGAAATTATATCACATGTGGACAGGTGAAATGCGTTAACCTGCTTCCAAGTAGAACATGTATAGTTAGTCAAGTGTGGTGAGGGGGGACATGGGGAAGAGATATGCCTAATCAGGATGGAGCTTGAATATGTTACCTGAGAAATACAAATTTCTTTGCAGAAAAATCAAAATCGTCCTACCCCAGGCAGCCGGTACACTCGCAACTGCAGAGTAGTCACGCATTCAGGTGCCCGTGATCAAAAGAATCACTCAGAATTAAGAGCTCTTTCAAAAAACACCACAAACCTGGCCCAAAAAAGAGCACATTTTATCACTTTTGCAATGCAGCAAGATATTTTTACCCTAACTTCAATATCTTTTTGAAAAAGAAAGACAATTTTCATTTGATGTCTTTTCCGAACAGAAGGGCTAAGGTTAAGCCCAGGAACAATATAACAGCGTAATTGAGTAGGCAGGAACTGGCTTGTCATTGGAGAGGAAATTCTGCTACTTTGAAAAGAACAAGACTTCAAAACTCCCATGAAACACAAATTTAAAAAATGTTTGAAGTCATTTACAACACCTTATCTAGATAAAAGAATGACATATTTTGGTAAAAACAGATCACTTTTAACTTTTTGGTATTTAATACAAAAATGTCAACTTCCTAAATGTCTTGGACGTTACTGAAAGGCTTTGTTTTGTTTCTTTTTTCAAAACAGACATTTGTTAAAATTAATGTATTAACATATTTAGTTTTAAATGAAAATCACATTCCTCTTTGAAAATTATTTTGTTAAAAACTCTTAATAATGTTCATTTCCAAGAGATGTACCTGTTTTAGCTGGACAAGATGTAAGTGTACTCAGCCCTGTACTGACTATTATTGAACTACAATAAAGTACTTTGGCTTATTTTACGTACTGGTTAGTATATTTCTGTTATTTTAATTCAGATGGAGCAATACTTAATTCCTGGTGTTCCCTCACAATTGAAAAGTATATTTTATAATCATTATCAGTTATAGCACATATGCAATCATTTTGCTCATTTTCTCACTATGGTGAGAATTTATAAGCCTGTTATTAGGAGCTAATGCAAAACATTTACAATCTGCATTATTGTAAGTGTAAGTGCATCTCCATATTCATTATAACAGAATATGATCCAGAATCCTATATGTTAATTCAAAGGTCAAGAAATATCAATACATTTCTAAATGACTTAGTCTGTTTTTAATCAGGTATTTTTACCACTTTATCCTTGTGGAGAACCTCTTAATTTGCATTTAACTATGACTGTTTTTCAGAATGGCATGGAAAACCCAACACTTCTCTATAGGTCATTTGAAAAGTTATCACCTTCACTGTTAAATTTGTGCATTCAGGGATAATGATGATAGTCATGCTTACTCAGAAAACTGATTTATCTTTTTTTACATATGGTGTATTTTCTTGTTGCCAGAAAATGCCACATGAAGCATATTCAGTTCCTAGTTTGATCCCTTAGTCTAAAAGGTCCATTAATCTTGGGATGACAGTGATCTGTGCAGGACCTATTTTTTAATGCTTCATTTTCAGTGCATGGTGTAAATTGGGTTTTGTGCATTCTCACAAAATTAAGGTTTGGGGTGTAAAACATGAAAGAAATATTTAAGCAATGCATGAAAAGAAAACATGATAAACACTACATCTTTGAAAAGGGGGGAGACTGAATGATATTTCAGTACTATTTTTTGAGAACAGTTGGTTTAAATTTCCAAATAACTTTCATTTCAAAGGGACAGTATCAAAACACATGCAAAAAATAAAATTCTAAATAAGGCACAATAAATTATTTCACTGCTTAGGTATTGGATTTCAAAGGGAGAAGAGAGTATGCACAAGGATATTAGAATGGACTATATTGTATCTTTGGGAATTGCTGTCAAATATTGATGAAAACAGAGAGACTGTCGGAGATCAGATAAAAGAAAGAAATGATTACATTTGGAAGAACAATGTGAAATCTGTGGCCAACAGAGACTTTGAATGTAAGCTAATAGCAATCCGGCAAAGAACAAAGCTGGAGGAAGTCCCACATATTCAATCGCATTTACAGTCAGTTAGCATATGTAAAAGTTTTATGGTGCATTTTTCCTTGTTTTGAAACTCACAAAATTCAGTATTCAGTAGATCTGGCTGTGACACATCGTTAGAGGACATCGACAAGCATGAACAAGACATTTGAAAAATTACGAACACTAGTTTTAGCCATTTAGTGATAACTTGTGCTTATCATAACATAAACACAACTTTTGGCTTTTCTAGAATTTGAGTTATGAAATTGAAGACACACTGCTTTTACATACTACATGTACCTGCATGAGGATTTTTGTCTTTCAGGTGCTATTTTTGTTAGTCCCATGGCACCAACAAGAATGTCTTGTCTTGAAATTTTTGGTCACAATATGAAAGTAAAAGCTATGGTACAAAAGTTTCTTAACATATTGCTTTTCCTGGAGTAACCCTTCCTTTCCAGGAGAAAAGTATTTTAAACAGTCTCTCTAAACCACAAATTTCCACTCAGATAACTGCTGTGATCAGCAAAGGTTTCAAGAATTCACATATCAACATTTACTAGGCCTACATATTTGCAGAATTTTTAAGTTAGCATAAAGAGCTACAAAATCATTTATTGTTAAATATGGAAGCAAGGAAGTCAAGAGCCCCTTCATTCAGAGAGACAAAACCAGTAACACTTCCCTCACAAGCAAGGTAGTGTTACTGTAACATCATAGCTCTGCAGATTTTATGCAGTTTTGACGCATTTTGTGCACAGGTTTTTAGATTAAAAGGAGCAATGAATCTTGTGCCCTTTGTTATGATGCTTGTTATATCACTTGTAAATCTTGAGCAACTCTCTGGACTTCAGCGCAGTTATTGTATACTTACATGCTATAACTGAAGTCACAGTGTGGTCTTGTATTCATGTTGGAGAAAGATTACAACCCATCCCTTGATTTAAGCAACACTTGCATCTAAATTTACCTTTTGAACTACTGTACATGGACTCTGCAAAGCCAGCTACACCTTTAGGTCAAAGAGGAGATGGGCTTTTTGATTCTGTTGCTTTGGGCTTGAATCTGGAGTTTCATTCTCTATCTTTATTGCAGTAAAGATGTAAAGGTGTCTCGTTATGGAAATCGTCTCCACCTTGTTGCCTTACCCTTTTGTGACCATGAGGATGTTTCATTCACGTGTGCTTGCAAAGCCCTGCTGAAGCTGTGTAAATCTCCAAGGAAACACAAATAAAGACGTGGCAGCTAAGGGGAAAATCTTTAACTAGTAGGGTCTGCTGCATTTGGTTTTGAAAAGGCAAGATAACACCACCCAAAAGATTCAGCATGGATGATGTTTGCCATGAGATCTTCAGCACACTCTCATTATAAATACACACACATAGACCTTATTTCTCTAGCCATGTTCCTTACTCTTGATGGAAGTGAAATGTTGACCGTTAATGCATCACGTAACAGCTCAGATCCACGTGTATATCCCAACCTTTTACCTACAGAATTTTTGCTGGCATATTTGCTCAGTTTTTCCGAAATTTTTTACCTCCTCAACAACATCATGCAGTTGTCATTTTCTAACTGGAACATGGTTAGGTCTAGCTGCACCAGAATTAAATATAATTGGGAAAGTTGTTGATTACTAAGGTACTGCAACCACACAAGTATTGTGCATTTGGATGAAAAGAGATGAGACATAAATGCAACCCACAGGAATTGCATGTAGGAGCTGTACTGGAAGAGCACATGATGGCTGTAGTGTGCATTTTCCTGTTATTAAGAGCACCGTTTGTAATGGAGAGTTGTTAGCTGCATCTGAGGACATAACAAGAATTTGGATTTTAGAGAGAAAAACATCACTTCTGGCAGCTCTACATGTTGCCCCCTAAGCTGAACAGGAGAGCTTTGAATTAAATAAACCTGTGCTAAGAGATAGTGACATGATTCAAATGGAAAATGGTGACATCCTGACTTGTAACCTTCTACACAGGTTACGGTAAGTAGCTTATACGTTACACAGGATGAACTTGGAGAAAACAGTAGGCCCTGTGAAATTGCTGTATTGGGAACTTCAGCTAGACTCATTCTGTAAATCACTGCTCTAAGAAAGCTTATTCTGTTTATGAAGATTCGTTTCCTCTAAGGTTTCAGCCTCACAGGTAGTATCTCAAATTCAACATTTAAATGCAATTAAAGCTATGACAGAAATATACCACACCAATGCCAACAGGTTTTACTGGAAGGCATACAGTTACCTGCTTTAAGACTGATGTTTTCTTGGTTTACATTGTGTTCACAAAGTTATTTTGCAATCTTTTAAAATTTAATTTCCTATTTTATTTATGTGACAGTAGGCAGAAAAAAAAATCTGTTATCGAAGCTTATAAAGACCTAGATTTCACTGGAGAGGCCAGTGATGTGATCATTTACTGATTTCACTTGGGCTCCATGCACTCATGTAACTAAAAGCAGAATTTGACAATCTGTCCCTCTCGGTGAGAATGTGCAGACACACTAAATGTCATAAATGTTCCCAGCTGGAATTGAGACCTATACTTTTCTCATAGGGACAACACATAGATTGGGAAGTTTGTCCTTAGTTCAGAGCTGGGTGGCCTAATTCCTTCTGTTTTTGGTTTCAGACCAAAATTAATGTGTACATCTGGGTCGTAAGTGCTGAGAAATTTTGGCTTATAGTGGAAAAGATTACAACAAGCCCAGTGTTCGTGGTATAGGAGGAGCTGACAGCTTCGTGTACTCCCACTGAGTGATTGCTTGGCCTTTCCTAAGAAAAGACTTTCAGCAGGCAGCCTTGGCAGCAGAGAAGATGAGTAGATGACTGCAAGCCTGAGACATACTGGAAATGGGCAAAGTTGATGGCCATCTGGGATGTTAAACTTTGCTGCATTTGTGTAATGTTGCAAATCTGATTTTACTTACAGTTATACTGCCTTATTCAACTCTTCAGAATTCAAGCAGAAGAAGGATGAAGAGATTCAAATAAATGTTTCTGATACAGACCACCTCTGCACAGGGGAATTCTGTTTCCTCGTGCTCTTATCAGTATTGTCAGTTCATGGTCCTAATGACGGTGTCAAGTGCTTCCAGAGAAAATGCAAAATGTCTTTTCCTTAACAGTACATTCAAGTTACTAATTAGGGGGAAACACAAAGCTCCTGTGTTGCCAGAGCTGTTACTTTCTCCCCAACCAGTGAACTCCCTTTGCCCATTCAGTGCCGTGGGTGACCTTCCAGACTTCCCTTGAAGGAAGCAGCTTCAGTTTCAGCTAAGGGGTGGAAGGGCTGGAAGGTGATAAGCAAGAGTGGCAAGAAAAGAGATTACATGCATTGGTAGTTCGTGTTTGGTGAGTAATGGTTTGGCATTAAGCTTAGGTTTCTGCATACTAAGAAAATCTGTGAGATGTCTCCACTCCAAGCACTGTGGGTGGTTCAGGAACATGAACTGGTTTGTTCTGTCAAAACAAGGAATTCTGAGTCTCTTTGAAAGGCAGAGACTGTTGAAAAAAGAAGTCAGTTGAATCTCCTGCTACAGAGGGAGGTATTGGGTCTGCTTCTGACACCCAGCAGGAAATGCCACCTTGGGTATTGTATTACACTTTCTTTCTCAGACAACTTGTACTAGGAAGGGTTTCATCTACCTTCAGTTTCACAGATGACAGATAGCAAACCACTTCATATTAAATTTGAAAATTTGAGCATTTCAGGGGTCTAGAAAGTCATCTTGTCCCTGAAGATCATAATGTCTGAGAATAAGCCACTCCAGGACAGCAATGAAGTAACAACTGAAGACTATGCCACTCCATTGTCCAGGTACTGTAGTTTCGGGCACCTCTTGGTTTAAGCTCAGACTTCATCTGAAGAGGACAGAGCTGTTTGCGTAGCAAAGGCAGAGGCTGCACTATCTTTGCCCCTTCTCCGAGGTGATTAGGCAAGAATCATGGTCTCTCACAACTCTTCAGGACGATTCCACATTATCCCCTATTGAGTCGGATTGCACAGTTTGGCCCTGTTTCTGAATTGCAGAGATTACCAATGAAAATACAAGTTGTTGTGAAGGTCTCTTGATAAGATTTTGTTTACACACTAGGAGCAGTTTCTCGGAATCTTTAAATTAAATTAAATAACGTGTTAGCTTTTGCGCCAATATCTAAGCTCTGGTGCTAGTCAGTCATCAACTCTGACAGCAGTAAATCCTGCATAAGTAGAAAATACCATTAACTTTGAGTAATTTACATAATAATTACATTACCCAGATGAGTATTTCTTCCAAAAGGAGGTCGCAGATGCATTTCTGACTCTTTATTGTTTGCAGTAAATTGGGAAGCTCAGTCTGCACGCAATAATATTGGAAGAGAATTGCAAAGCATTATTAAAAAGATACTAGTGTCAAAAGACTGTTCCATAAAAACACATGTACTAAAACCTTCAGCATTAATTGAATCATGCTTGTGTTTTGGCAATGCTGGAAACCTGGCTCAGTCATTGCTCTGGTGATTCATTAGTGCTAATTAATGCGTTTTCCAGGCTAGTAACAAACTAAAGAGAGACTGTTTGTCTCTACTGATCATTCCACAGTTACAGTAATGGTTTGATTTATGTATCTGACACTTAATGCCGCGTTTCATTCATTTCTAAACAAGTTTCAAAGGGACTGAGGGTGCTTATGTGAAAGTTTTAAGACAAGCAAACAAATAAAATTGTTTCCTATGAGTACTGCTAAGCAACAATGCTGGGTTTCCTGAGGCTTCCCATCCAACCTGCTCTGCCTCTTCTTCCCCAAGACACAAACAATGCCAGCATTCTCCCCGCAGGACCTTCAGCATCCTCCCAGTGGAACTTTCACACTCCCTGCCCTGTCCACAAGAGGTTCAGCGGGCTGGCAGTCACTTGTGCCATGGCAGGCGCAGAGCTCCTGGCCACGGGCTGGGCTGGCCAGCTGGCTGTGGGCCCCCAGCAGGGACCTGCCTGTCCCCTTGGCGGGGCCACCAGCCTCACTTGCTCATCCCAGTTCCACTGCCAGTTTTCCCAGAAACCCCTCACAACCTCATACAGGCAGTTCAACTCGAGGGCAGAACTGTATCTTCAGACCTACACCGAAAACCTGAATTTCAATATTATACCGCTCTCAGATCTACAGGGAAGGTTTTGACTCCAATATTTTGTTCTCTCTACAGGCACAAAACCGTGTGTGCCAGCAGTAGCATAAAGTGTAAATGCTGCAAAAATATGTTGCCATTTCCTCTCACTCTGCTGCCCAGTTTAGAAATTTGGCTGGAGGCATTCACTGCAGTTTGGAATTTTCTTTTAATATCGTTTTTCTGTAACTGTTTTCTTTTACATTTTTTAAACATTTTTAGTGCTCAGGAAATGTTTTAGAAGGGGAGTCTTGAAACAGAAGCACTTTACTTACCCATAGATCAAGAGTAGGGTGAGCAGTGCCCTTTGATGCCAACGAGCTTGCTCGTTGCCCTTGGATGAAGCGATCTTCTCGGTGGCTGAGAAAATATTTTGAGCTTCATGCACATTCAGTTCTTGGCCACTTTTTGGCTGAGCAGGGACAATTCAAGTGTTGTGGATCTCTTTCCATTAAGTACAAGGCTGACATCACCAATGCATTTTCCATATGACAGCAAAGAGTTTCCAGATGGAAACAACTTTCCAAATGCTGTTGACTGGCCATGAACTATAGTAGTGATGCAGAGGTCTCTGCGCATCTGAGTCGGAGAAAATTGCTATTGTAAAAACAAAACAAAACATGTATATATAAAATAATAACAACAAACAACAACAACAACCACTACCACCACAACAACCACAACAACAACAACCATCACCACAACAACCACCACATTAAAATACCTGGATCAGCGTGTATGTGAAGGGATAGGAGGAGAGTCACATTAGCTTTCTAAAGTCTGCACATGGTACAACAGGTAAAGATCAGACAGATTCCCTTTGACAGAAACAGAACACCACCATGACTTTCTAAGAAAGACAGCATACACTTATATTTAGAAAACCACTTGTACTCTTTATATGTTAATGATGAAAATAGCAGCTCCTAATAAATTATATCCATATGTGGACTAATAATAAAATACACTTTTTCAAAAACCGAATTAGTACCATTTGCAATTATGGGGCATTTGAATTAGATATAGCTTAAAGTCCATCTACAGGGAACAAAGGGGAGGAATTAGAGACCTACATGTAGTTACACTGCTGCAGCCTCACTGGGGTCACAGAGATGTGGTGGGATAGCTCCCACAGCTAGAGAGCTGCAATGAATCTATCCACCCTTGAGTGCTGAGGGAGCTGATCAATGTCACAGGAAAGCTCCTCTCAATAATCCTTAAAAGATTATGGTGGTCAGAGGAGGTTAATTAGGACTGGGAGAAAGCAAACATCCCTCCTGTCTTCATAAAAGGCAAAAAAGAAGATCTCGAGAACTACTGGTCAGCTTCACCCCAATCCCCAAGAAGGTGATGGATCTAATCCTCCCGTAAACCATTTCCAAACATACAAAGGGCAAAATGATTTTAAGTAACCAACATGGATGTATGAAAGGGAAATCACACACGATCTTCAGTGGGTGAGGGAAGAGCAGTAGATGCTGTCTTCACTTTGGCAAGGCTTTCGACATCATGTTCATCATAGCTGATTCGATAAGATACAGACTAGATAAGTGGACAGTGAGGTGGGCTGAAAACTCGATGAAGTGTTGGACCCAGGTAGGAAATCAGCTGGAGGCTGGCTGTTGGTTGTGCACCCAGGGTTTGGTATCAGGTCCAAATCTGATATCTTCGGTAATGGCCTGGCCAACAGGACAGTGTAACTTCAAGTTTGCAGACAAAGCAAAACTGGGAGGAGTGGTGGATACACCAGATGTTTGTGCTGCCATTCAGAGGGACCTTGACAGGCTAGAGAATCAGCAACAGAAATACTATGAACATCAACAAAGGGAAAGGGAAAATCCTGCACTTGGGGAGAAATAACCCCAGAGGAGCCTTTCTACCTCAGTCAGTCTTTGGTTTTGTGATTCTGTGTTATTTGATTCTGGTCAGAATATAAAACACCTGTTCACTATGTCATTAAGGGGCAAAAAATTTCCAGGGATTACTACTTTAGGAGACCTTGTGTTTTAATAATTTTAGAGCAATAACATACGGGTATTTTTTTTACAACTGGACACATTTTAAAACAGGACGATAAACAAATTTATTTTTCATTGTGAACGCACTGTAATCTTGCCATTCTACCAGCTGTCATTATGTTTTCATTTTAGAGAAATTATTCAAACTAGATTTAGAACTATCCTGTTAGTCTATCTATCTGAGCTTGTTCTTGAACTAATGATGAATTAGAGGGTGCTCTATATGGGAAGTGTCACATTTTAGAAACAACATAAATCTACATACCAAAGACTGAGATCATGAAAAAGTCCCTGACACATTTTCAACAATATTGCTATTAAACCTGCTGAGCACGAAAATGCAGTTTCCAATAATTCTGTATTTTCTTCTATAGAAGTCCTTCTTTGATTTCAGCTGGCTGTAATTTTTCTGATTCTCCAACTAGAGTTTATAAGCTGTAATTCCACATAAATCGATGCCTTTGCAGTGTTGCAAAATTGGGTTGAGAGCAGAGCTTGGTGCAGAACTCTCCTAAGCTGTGCTTTCCTGTGCAGCATTAAGCAGCTGCCACACCTCACTGTAAAAGTTTTCTGTTGGGTATATGTGACATTGGTACATTGAACTAAAACCAAGTTCTGAAGACAAATATGCATACATATAGGTGGTTACTGAAGTTATTCCAGATTTATGCTACTGAAACCTAGATCAAAACCATTAACTTCTACACAGTAACTTTTACATGTTTGCTCACAGCTTTCAAGGACCTTTGAAAAATGTCCAGTTGCAATATAGCTACTGGGAACTACATTTGTGTGGTATTGCTCTTTCAAGCTTTAGTTAAATGGATCAAAAACAGAGGATGAGGAGGACGCAATCCAGACGACTCGCTTTGTGAGTGTGTTTACAGTAAATATGTGCTGCAGTTTTAGTTAAATTATCTGTACTGGGGGGAGGGAAAATAAAAGGGAAATAAAAGGGAGGGTTCATCTCATTAGAGGTCCCACCTTCCAAATACACTACCATTAAAGAGCAATATGTCATAAGCACCATGTTCAGAGTAGATGTACAAGAACTGTAACTTGCATATGAGGACATTGCAGGGTTAAGAAGAGGGAACATACTCACTGTGCAAACATTAGGAAACTGATAGCTCAGCATGTCTGTTTTCATGCCAACTTCAAGGTTGGTCTAAAAGCTCAAAGTTTGTAACTGTTTTTATTTGCAAACTAGCATGCAGAACTGGAAAACTGAGCTTAAGCTAGATTATTGTTCATAGTCATAAATCTAAAGCTGATTTTCACAACAACAAAAAAATTATTGGCATATATTTAGACCATGCATGACCTTGCTGAATCAACTTGGCATTCTCAAGAACAACAAAATAAAACCAGATGACAGATTCTTGTTTTCAGACTCTACAGATGCATCTCGCAGCATGTGAAGAAGAATAATTGCAGTGGGTATGAGGGAACTCATCTCATTCCCCATGGACATTAGGTGATATTTGCCTAATGTTTAAAACATAACTGAAATCTTTCAGGTAGGTCCTGAATGGGACCTTCAGCACAGATAATGAGTTTCATTAAGAATCCATGGCAGAACAGACTGTCCAATTTGTAAATAAAATGTCCTCACACAAGCAAATCTCCTGAGGAAGTACATGTAGTAAAGCTAATTTTCTGAGCTTTTCTGGAATTGCTACAGCATGAACTCCTCAGAGAAACTCTTGCAATAAAGGTTTTCATGTGGTCTTCCCACTGTGTACATTGGGGAGATCCATGGGAAAACCTAGTCCCAGCTCTGCGTGCCTCTCATTCTTCTGCACTTTTCTTTGGATACAAACAGGCAACAAAGCCATGACAGAAGCATCTGAGGGTGGATATGAGAAAATGAAATGCTGCTAGTTAGGAAGCAAAATTAGAGTTTCTGTTGTTTTCCTGCACTAGTACTGTGTACAGACATGGAATGTAAAGTGGCTGTTCCCAATCCCAAAGCCTGCTCTGACCATTTCTCTATCCACCAGAGAGATCTTGAGTTACATGATAGAGGCACTGTAGACTTCTGGGAAGATGAGTGAAGAGTGCACCACTGGCTTTGCCAGGAGGATCATGTCATTCTAGCTTGCTGCAGGAACCAGAGCCACCCAAACCAAACGCTCTGCAGCCTGGGAGGGCATCTGCAAGAGACTCCATCCTTCCTTAATCCACAAAGGTTCATTACACTAATGAAAAACAGCATGTGGAAGCAACATAGCCACCTTCCTGAATCTGTCTTCTCTCAGCTGGATTAGAAATTGGTAACAGAAGCCTTGTGTCTGTGAGAGTCTTTAGAGACTGTAACAATATAGATGGAATGCTGGAGGAAGATGAAAAAGGGAAAGAGGAACATTACCTGTTGAAAGAATAATCAACTGTTTTCACGCAGAGAAAACCTTATTTCACAATCTTGAATGCAAACATAACACTTTGTTCTGTAATACATATTTGCAAAAGAACACTTGTCCCTCTTTAATTACATTCTCTGTTCACTACCTACACTGCCTGTAAGTTAAATGGCACATTTTCTTTTTTGATTTTCATCCAGAGTGATGTTTTTATTAATCAAAGTTCACACTTCACTAATGCTCCCCTGCCATCACTACCACAAAACTGACATTTCCCCAACCATGAACAAGATGTTGGCTGCAGTTCTCCTATCATTAATATGTATTTCCTTAATATCCCATGTTAATATGGTGTATATGACTAGACAAACTAAGACAGAAGCAGAATTTTCATATTTCACTTCAACACATTGTATTCTGGGAGTTGACATTTTGGCACAACACAACACAGGCTGTAGCTCAGCAAAAGTATCATTTGCTTTGTGAGAATCTTGTGTACAAGTTGTTAATTGAAAATCCCTGCTCTGTGGTTGGTTGGACTGGATGAAATGTGAATGTATGTTCCTGACACTGCCTGAGAGAAAGGGAGTAAGGAAGCAGGTTCTTTTGCAAGACTGAGAGCCAAGGCTTGAACCAAGATGATACTTCAGTTATTTGGTAGGCAAGTGGACAAGTTCAGAAAAAATAAGCCTATGTATCCCATGTGAGACACTGGAACAGATTGCCCAGGGAGCTTGTGGATGTCCCAGCCCTGGCAATGTTCAAGGCCAGGTTGGATAAAGCCTTGAACAACCTTGTCTAGTGAGAGGTGTCCCTGCTCATGGCAGGAGGGTTGGGACTAAATGATCTTTAAGGTCCATTCAAACCTCTTAACATTCTATGATTCTATGTATTAAAGTAATAGTTTTCTTTTCTGCTGAAACAGAACTTTCTGAGGTTCCAAAGTAGTTGGTTTTATTTTCTTTTATTTCTTCTTTTTTTTTTTCTTTTCTGTTTAGCACAGGAGCACAGGTCAAGTCTGAGGAAGATGATTTTGGTTTATTTCCAACATGATCGGATTGGATGTGCAAGAATGCTTGGAACGCCCAGGACTCGGTTTTGTAGAGGGTTGATCCTCACCCAGTAACTCTGCTGGGTTTTCTCCTGGAATTTGTGCTGCTTTTACACAGCCATCATTGCTCTTCCTTCAAAATAATGATCTCTGATTCAATACCACAGGCTAGGTGAGAGGAACTGACCTCTCATTTCCAGTGTTGTTGTACCGGGTTATATTTGACTCACAGATGTCAGATAATCTAGGTCAGTATCAGCTGCACATGTGAGCTCTTGGCTAGTTTTCCCAATTAAAGCCATGCTACTGGTTCCCAGCTTTTTTCCCTTCACAAATTGATAGCTGAAAAATGCGTGCAACTCTGGCTGACAGAAGTGACTGAGGAATGAGGATTATTTGAAACATCATAAAAGAGGAAAAAGAAAGTGAACTCTATATTTAAAGCTCTGCTTTCTGCTTTATTTCTGGTTGATTCTTATTAATATAATTCCCCAGATAAACTACAAGGTGACTGACCCTGTATTCTAAAGTATGGCCACCTACGTGTGGCCCTCACGATTGGACTTCACACATACAAACAGTACTGACAGCACTATGTCAGTATGTATTTATTTACTCACACTGTGAGGTATGCCTCTCACTTTAAATTTGAATTCACTCTTACCCTTATAAACCAGATGGTATCTTATTAATAGGAGAAGCTGTGGGGTCACAGAATTTTTGGCAAAAGAAACTTAGGCTGTGAGCTCAGCCTACTTTGGAGATCAAAGGATGAGCATAGTCTGAACATCTCCAGAGATGGTGAACAGACCTCCTATTCTTTGCAAAAATGAACCTCAAATGAGGTCAGATTCACACTGCAGCAACTGACAAGTCCATTTGCATTACAGAACTAAAAGAAAAACAGCAAGGAGAAAGATGCATCTCTCTATCGTTCTTACACAACTGCTGGTAGACCTTGTTTTGATTATAATTTGGGGCTTAATCTCAGCTTTCTACAGAAGGCTTGGTGTATACTGTGGCATGAATTAGAGCTCAGCTTTCTGTCAGTTTTCTGATGTAAGTTTGGAGTCCTATACATGTAAAATTAGGACTTTCAGTTTATCCCCTCACTCAGAGATTTAAAGAGGCATTAAAAACCTGAAATTGCCCCAGCAAGCCTTGTCTTGGGAAATCCTTCACTGAAGGAGAATTTTCAAGAAGTACAGTGATTCCACTTCCAGATCCTCCCACCACTGCCACTGCAGTGACAACAGTGGTGGGATAGCAAAATGAGCAGTGATGCATTAATCCTCCAGCTAGTACAGTCACAGTGACTGTACAGCATCTCATCCAACTTGGCTACCTAAATTTTAGGCATACAGTCTAAATTAGTCATCCCACCTCTGGTCTACATGGCCCAGCTAATTCCATACAAAGACAATTTGTAAGGGTGCCTACCTCTCTCCATTGACTCCAGACAGACTTTAAACGAGCATTGCTGAAGTTAGACGAGACAGACCCAACTCCTAAGGACCATGATTCACTGATGTGACTCAGAGCAGCCTCCAGAGATCTCAGGGAGAAGAGTTGTTACAACCTTACACATGTGCATTTCTAACACTGATCACTGATGCATTCAACTGAATCAGTCCGGTGACATTGGATGAATCTGGCCCCTCTTATCCTACAGCATCCAGCATTCAGAGTGCCTGCCCTCTCGCCCACCAACAAAGAGTGAGAACTCATACCCACACAACATCAGTGATTTCACTTGCTGAAGATCCTCTCCAAGAAATTCTCAAAGAAGGCATGAAAAATAAAATCAAATAAACCCCATCTGTGATGAATTACAACTGCAACACTAACTGAAGCTCTGCTCAAACACCAGTCTTCTTGTCATATTTAGGAATTTAAAACTCAGCACAAAGGCTTATAAAAGAAATTTTTGTAATGCTATAAATCCTTCCATTCAGTCTCTAAAACTCTGTAGCTTTTCCCATATATTCCACGAATAATATTTAGTGGCAGCACATGATAAATCCTTCTAAGGAATCTTTAATTAGGTAAAAGATCAATTGCTCCATTTTTTTTCATTTTATTAACATAAAATTTATTCATTCAAACTGTATTTTTTCCCCTTCTTGTTTTCTTCTTATTGCACCTTTTTTTTTGAGCCAAATGAACACATCATTTTTGTTAAAGCAGAATGAAAAAAATAAGCAGCTTTCCTTCCTCCCCTACCCGTCCCTATAAGTCCAAATGAATTTTAATTTATATCTTTGGGAAATGAAGGATGTCGCTAAGCAGTTTAGAATTGATTCTTTGAAGGATTTCAAGTAGGAAAAACACCTTTAGAACCAAAGGACCCTCCCATAGGCTCTAGAATCCAGGTGGGACATCCAATGGAGCACTACTTCTTTTACTTTTTTGGTGGAATTTTTTTGCTACGTTTCAATCAGTTCTTTCCTCATTATGTTATCTGTGTGCTCTAAAAAATTTCAGCAGGCCTCTGTATGATGGTGTACAGGGAAAGTCTGCATGTTTTCCAAAAGTACCCTGTTAAGACACAGGAAAATTTAATTTGATCCCTACCAGAAACTTCACCGATTTAGGGATCTTCTATTTTCTTACGCTGCAAACCAGTAATAATGATCAGATTTAGTTTTGACTTCTGCTAGCTTTGACTGATCAGTGTAGTTCATAGAAGAGGTGAGTCTTGTGGGCTCTGGCTTCATGAGGTTAGCCTACAAAAATAGGCTGGTAAATCAGATGCCCAGAACTCTTTTTTAACACAGATATTTCTTGGATTAGTTCCACAGACCTCTGAAAAATATAGCATAGCATTTAGATAACTAGATTAAAAAAAAAAAATCCCAAATATTATACTCTATTTGAGGACTATCAAAAAAGGACTCTGAGAAACAGATAGTTTTTTGGCTTAATAATCTTATGGCATAATTCCTAGAGGATGATTTATAACAGGACTGTACCATTGTCCACAATGGTTCATTTCCCATTCCCTTGTTATTTGTTCCCACTCTAATATCTTAGGGAAAAATCTTTGTCTGCAATGTGACTGAGGCCCCTTTTCCGCTGGGAAAAGGGAAACTTTTAGTAAAGAGGTAGAAACTGATTTTTTACCTATCATTTTAATCTCTTACTGCCTTGACCGTGTAGGACAATAGACAAGCCTAATTTTGATCTTTTGATTTGTGTGCATGCACCATTGCCTTCTAGTGCTCAGGAGCAGAGCCCTGTGATGGGCCCTTCCCAGGGAAGACCAGCTCACCTTCTGGAAGGCACTAGGGTAGTGTAAGAACAACAGGCTCCTTATTACAAGCTTCCTGGTTTACTCTTGCCCTTGGGAAGAGCCATGGATCTGCTATAATATTAAATTAATTAAAGCTCACCCTCCAGAATTCTCTATGTCCCATTTGGATAACTGCTTCAAGGTCCGTCATCCAGAGTATGTGATCAACCTGGGTCCTCTAAGAAGATTGGAAAAATCACCACATTTCTGCTTCCTCTCCTCTTGCTGACCTGGAGCAGAGCACCCTTGGGGAAAGTCAGGGAGGACAGACTTGAAAACGGGGAAATACACTACTAAAAACTGTATTTTCCTGACCATGATGCCAATGACAGATATTAAGCTCAGGAACTAGCATCCCAACAACTTATGGGAGCCCTGTTACCCGGGCCTGAAAATGAGATCACACACATGATGGCCACCAAGGACAGTAGTCAGGCTTTGAAGATGTGCAGAATATGGAAGACCAAGAGAGGGAAAGATTCTCTGTAGGGAGAATTATTTCCATGAGTAGAGCTCTAGCAGCGGACAAGCCAGAAAAACTTGACTTGGTGATTTTACACTCTAGTAAGGCACTATAAGCATTCCTTTGCCAAATGAGGGTTGATTTGCTATTGTATGATAGATTACCAAACACAGAGTTAAAAATTGATGCTATGTCATGTAACTATAGCTCAAGTTCCCTTTTAAAAGTCACTTGGTACATCATTTAAAATTGGTGTAAGTGGTCACTGGAAAAGGTTTCCACAGCTTCCATTGAAAATGAAAGTATCTGTTTATAGTTATGTATTCATGCAAACAGGCAGTGTAGCATAAATAAATACCACCATTCTGTACTTAGCATCACAATGGAAGTGAAATAAGGCAAAACCCGATGCATAAAATCTTTATTGGATCTCAGGAGGAAGAGAACAGCAACTTTTTCACTGAAATGTCCATTGCTTTGTGCTGTCAACACTAGTCCTCCAATGCAGAACAGTCTTCCTAATTGTCCACAGGAGAGAAATATAGTATTATAGGAAACATTTGGTAATTTGATGTAACCTGGTTTCTTCTATACAAGTTTTAACTGTTTACTGAGAGTTATCATGCTGTTCTTGAAGTATTGTTTACTTTTAATTTCTCATTAGGGAGGTTAAAATGAACTCCACTTTTTGTGTTTCAGAATGAAGTTTTTGTCATCCTTATCTGAGAGATGACTGTAGGAACTTCTGCCTTTCATCTCCTGCTTTTCTCAGTTCTCTTTCCACCATGTCACTAGGAAATGATTCAAGGAAAAGAGAACAAGGACCTAGCCACCTCTTCAATCCATTCTGCTCTGCGATGGGAGATGATTTGTTTCACTGCATGAATATTGGGGCACAACCTGAGGTCCACTGAAATATATACTTTTTCCTTCTGATTTAAACCCCAGTAAAAGAGCATTTGCTGTCCCCAGCACAGAGGTTTCCCTCAGGCACAGCACAAAAGCCAAGGAAGGAGGGAGGATAACCTTCTGTGGTCCCCTCCCTCTTGCACAACTCTGCACGATGGCGGGTGTAACAAAGTTCTCAGAAGACCTTTACAAAACAGAGAGAGGACTGTACAAATATTGTAAGCTTTTAAACTGGTTTATGGGCAGGAAACAGAAGGAATGAGTAAGGGTGAAGAGTTCAATATAAGGAGAGGTAGCAAGTCATATGCTCAAAAAGTCAGTATACCATACATGTGAATGATCCTGTGGAGTGGAGAGTTTTACTTCAAAAGTGCTTTTATTGATAACACAGTGACTGAGAGTGGGAAGAAAAGAATTAACAGGAACCCAGCCAGATGGACAGGGAGGGCAGAAAGGGTATGGAGACACAGAGCAGGGGGAATGAACCTCTCACTTGGTAAGTGGCAAAGGCATTTTAATGCAGTCAATAAAAGTGAAAAGAAAATATAGAAAGTATTTTCCTTTGCTCTCCTCAAAAAATGATGGGTCAAATAATAATGATCACAGCTCCAAAATAAAGCCACAAGGGCTGAACAGATGTTGTTTAAAACAAATTAATTCTAGATAGAAATAAAATTCCCACCAACTTTAGTGAAAATATAAACTGCTGAGCAAATGACATTCTGACTTGGGTTTTCCTCCCCAGTAGAAAGGAAGAAGCTTACCAGTCTTTATGGTACTCTAAGATGCCTATTTTTTATATAAAGTTCATGAACACAGGGTGTAGAAAATCCAGCAGTAAAAAGTGTTTTCAGCATTAACAGGAAGAGATTTGAAAATGTCATACCAGAATGTTATGACTTTGTTAAAATTATATTTTTAAATCTAATATTTGTATTTCCTGATACAGCAAAACCTGAAAAGAACATTGGGGCCCCAGTCTAACAGTTAAAAGAATAATTATATAGTCATTCACCTAATAGAGCAGATTTTATATCTAGAATTAAAGAAAAAGGAGTTTTGAATTATAAAAAAATATACAGTTTTATCTTACTACATCTTACTACACAATTTTATTGCTTGGTAAAAACAACAATATACCTCATACCTCACTGGAGGATCTTTTGTACAGTTCTTTTCTGGCTGACCATCATTGATGCATTAAAACATTAAAATTACAATTAATTTCTGAAAACTGATTTTTCCCATTTGTTTTAGGAGCACAAAATTCACCTGAGAAGCTTGCCTGTTTTGATGTCCTCAGTGCTTCAGAAAGTACCATCTTCCTGATAGAGTAATGGAGATATAAATCTTTTGTGCTTAATATTAATTTTTACTCCTGAAACACAAGGTTCTCACTTATAACTTTTACATCACAGGGAGAAGTAATCATTTACATTTGTCTATCAATATTTCACCCTAGACCCTGAATGAAAGAGAATGAAAATGAGTCTCCTTTCTTACTTTGTCTGTTTGAGATCTTACATTTAGTCCTCTCAAAACCATTCAGAGGTGTGTGCCACGTGTATTGTGCATGGAGGAGGTGTTTCCAGATAGTTTGTCATCTGCCTTTATTTTCCCACGGTTGTAGTGATGCCAGAAACAAATTTTTTTCATGTTTTTCTTGCCATGGATACTTTCCTAGATGAGTTAATTTTCACCTACAGAACCTTGGAGCCATCTAAATCGAGAAGACAAGCCTTTTCCTTGCAGAGGGCCAAGTAGACATTTCACGCACTTTTCTCAAGCCACACATTAACACACAGATCAGTGTTACTTTATAGTCTATGAGGAAAAACAAATATAGCTTCAAGTCCTATAAAATAAAGACGCAGGGTAATTCTGGCAATACGTTCTCACATCTTCTACAACCTTGTACGGTGGACTGCAATATTTATACACCTCCTTGAAAAACAACTCCTGAATTCTTTATTAAAGGAAATATCACATATACGGCATTCCGGCTCTGGAAAAATTCATAGATTGAATTGTCTCTGAAAGTAAGTTAAAAGTGTAGCTCATCTCTGACTAAATGTTCATTTACGTTTAAAAAATAGCTACCGAAGCAAGAGGATTGCATGCATTTTCCTGTGCCAGCTTCTCTATGCTGATGTATTCACTAACAAGAGGCTGGACAGCAGTGGACTTCTGTTACTGGATGCCAGTTCTAACATCGCACAATGGTGTATGTTTAAGTCACAGGAGCTGAGGGTGTGATGAACAGACGGTGTATCCCACAGCCTGGTCACCCCAGGCACCCATGCACGCCACTCGCTGCTGAAGCACATCTTAGGTAAAATTCATACTTGCATTTCAAAGGAATCTCTGGAGGAATTACTAACATCTGTATCTTCTCACAGTCCACACTAGGAGGAGTTTTCAGGATTGAGTGCAGTTCCTCAAAGCTGTGCTCTGGGCAGCCAACCCTTCCTGTCCCTCCACCCCCATCTCCCCTCTGAACTGATGCTCTTCTCGCTCACATACCAAAAGTTTTCTTTATATCAGAGAAATTCTCCCATACCACATGAAAAGCCTTTGTTCTCTCTGCAGTGTTTGTTGAGAAGGATGGATTGCATCCATAGAAAGATCGTGCTAGGCATGTGAAAACATACCTTAAACTTAACTTAAGCCCACATTCATTTATAGTAGAGCTCAAGGCTTTTCTGTTGTGGATTTCGGGACTTCGTACTTGCTTACATGCTGTCAGTTAGTGAAACTATCACATGAATTTGTGAAAGGCCACACTTAACAGGTTTTCTCACTAGCTAGGAGTACTAGCTAAATGTTTTGGGTTTCCCAGAATATATCCTTCTCCTTCTGCCTGGAAATGTTCTCTGGGTAGTAAAAGATAATTTTTCCCATTTGTCTGGATAAGTGAGCCCAGAGAAAAGGTAGCTCTCTGGCTGCCAGATGTACAGCAGCCCCAGGCAACTGTATGTGCAGATCACCAGGTGGATGTACTGCTTCATGTAGTAAGTCAGATGGACTCCAAATGCATAGATTCTTTTGTGCATAGTATCTGTACCACTCCTCTCTTGGGAAATCTGGAACAGAAATATTTGAGCCCTGTTTAGCCTTATTAGCTAAAAGTACTTAGGTTTACATTGTATTGTAGTATAGAAGTGACATGCTGTACTTTTTTGTCTTAACATACTTGCGCCTGATTTTCTGCACTGTCGTCATCTCCATTCCACTTGAAATTCTCAGGCTCATCACTCCCTCTTGCACTGGGCATTTGAGGCCAGTATGATGGTAAGTATTGGATTCAAGAGATCTCAACACGAAAAATCCCAGCCCATGTGTTTGGGCATATAGTGTGGGAGGGTCTGGTAGTGCTGCTGAGATGGCTCCTACAGTGTCACCTAATCAACCCCATCCACTTTTGTCTGTCTGGACAGCCTGAAGTTGCTGGTAACCAGGCCAATCGTTGCCCACTGAAGGCTGAGGGTGGAACAGCAAAAAGACCTCTCTGCTGAATGAAAAGCAGTTCAGATGTTGATCCACAGTCTGTGTATCTATGGAGATGGAGCCAGTCGGTGGAATTTGTGAATCTAGCTGTCTATAAGAGTTATCTTGTGCATTTTAGATATTGCCATAAACTCATTTAACTTGTACTCCTAGTTTTGATCACAAACTCACCAGTAAGTAATTGGCTAACCATATGGAAGCAGAGGCATATAAAAAGGAGACAAATGCAAAATGGGCACCAGTGCTGCAGAAAAGGAGGCCTAAGATGTGATGTCAGAAGCAGTTTTTTATGCTTTACTGTGACCACAATTTCAGCCAGCAGGGTGAAAGTGCCCACTGTCATGCAGCTGCTGTAATGCACTGGTGAAACCTCCTCATCCTGCCCTACACAGTTCAGCTGTGATCTCATTGCTCTGTCCTTTTTCCAGTGAAAAACAGTACGTGCTTATTTTCTTTAAAGCAATAGTGTCACAGAATCTACCTGCCTTCGTTATCAGATGATTTCCTTGAAGTTGTAGATCAGGCTCTCAAATTTTCTGTCCGCACCAGGAGCTAAATGAGCTAACCTTCTGTCAAGCAGCGAATTCTGGGACATTTTTTCCACTTTTGCAAACGTTAGTCAGTTTAAGTGAATCAAGTACTTAACATGGCATGGTCAGGAGGAACCCTGGGGAAAAACTAGTGAGCTCATAGTCCAAAACTGATGCAGTCATAGTACTCAAAGAAAAAGAAAGAAAAAAAGCACTCAAATTTTCCACTATGATAAAACCAGAAGCAAGTGCTAGAATAAGTAGTTTTTGACATCCATTGTTCAGTGTCACTAGAGTGTTACTTTTTTCTGTATAACAGAACAGTGGTTAATTCATAGCTCTTGGGATTTTTTTTGAGCATAAATCACTATAGGGTTTTTTTTTCTACTGTATCAATAAGTGGTTTGTAAAAATCTGCAGGGAGAAATAAACCATACAAGCTGGCAAGTAGTTCTAGTGGCATTTAAAACAACTGTGGTAGTTATAAACAGTAAACAAAACATAGTAACCAATTTAAACACTAGAGATTGTTGTATCATAGGAGCATAAATCATTAACTTAATAATTTCAGCAGCAGTGACTCAAATACAAAATTAAGCCAACAGTACCCCCTGTGGCAATAATGAAGTACTGTATTTCTTACAGAAAACAACTGACAAAATTTGTGGTTGCAGTTTGGAAATCCTCTGAATTTGATCCTTGGAAGAGAGATCTCCAAGTAGTTTTTGCACAGAGTAGTTTTAGAAGGAATTATATTCCAGATATATTTTCGTAAACACAATCCAGAGCCTATGAGCAATGGAGATGAGGTTAGAGCTGTTTTGAGAAGAGATGCACATATCACACATGTGATGGAGACCACTGCTGGGATTCAGGCAGTTCTGTGTTTTTAGACAACATTACAGGCTACTTTTCTGAAGAACCTAGTGACACACCAGTTTTATGAAGCTGGAGATCAAAGCATAGAAGGGCCTGAAGATGCAGTGTTCGCTCTGGCTAAACTCCTATTTCGGTAGCACTGACGGGTTCAGTTCCAAATATCCCAGCTGGCCATTTACGAAACACTGAAGCATATCTGAGAGGAAACTACACACTCCTCCCTTCAGCCAAATACATGTTACATCTCCTCTGACTGCTTGGAAATGAAGCTTAGAGTGACTAGGCTTCTCTCTAGGCATTAGTCATGGGTCAAAAGTTATGTGATTGAATCTTAGCTTTAAATCTCCTTAATTTTCCAAGAAAATTGCAGAACTTCTAGGATACATGAATGTTGCTCAGCCAAAACTTCTTTTAATTATTGTCTTCAGATTTTGATACCTTTTCAAAGAGATGAGAAAATCCAAAAATTACTGTCAGAGCTGGTAGGGAATATAATTCACTTTCTCTCTTTTTTAATTTCTTTGCTATTAGTCTTTCCAGTGCAGCATTTTGGTGATGGAAACAAATCATATATTTCTGACGTTAGATGATACTACAGGTGGGGGGGGAAATTGTGTGATAACACCTCACTTCAGAACTGCCTTTTATTTAAGGATCTCATAATTCCTGTTCCAAACAGATTAACACACTTGAAAATATACAGAAAATTAGTCTTGGCTTTGGTCAAAGCTCAGGTAGCAAAAAGTAGGAAATATCACTGTTGATGCAAAGAAAATTTTCAGATGGAAGAAACATAAGACAATATTGGTCCCTGTTCACCTTTCAAATAGCTGATGCACTTCTACAGTATTTTCTGCTATTTCTGGCTCAAAAAGAAAGCACACATTAGAATCGGACTTATTTTTAATATATTTAAAATGGAAAAAGTAAAAGAAAGAAACAAGAAAAAGAAAAATGCAACAATTCAAAAAGGAGAAGACAATCAAATGCTATTACAATAAGAATCAGACAGAAGCTCTGATCTCCTTGTCCACGTTATTAACACATGTCCCAGTCTAAGTGTTGTCTTATTCCCTTTGCTTCAGTGCTATTTATATAGCAGGAACCTTGTACAGCATGAAATAAGGTAACAACCAATGTCCCAGTGAAGTTATAACCTAACAATAAAGCAAGAAACGAAAAGCTGAATGAAAATTTTCACTTACATATGTACATTTTCTTGAGTAAATACTGGTTTTCCTCATAGAAATCACTTGAGTCAAACCTCTCTTCCTCAGATGTCCTTTGTGAAATTTCAGGGTGGTGCTCTGTAATTTCAGCCCAGTCCCTTATTTAACACAATGAGATTTTTGTTCTGTTATGTATGTGCCCTGACATACATTTATGCTCACAAGAAATATGAAGCCTTTCCCTAAACCCTAGGGGAGACACAAACTGAAAAATAAGGGACTGATTGCAACATTCCTGAATGAGAATCCGGACTATTAACTCAGGCCTACACATCACATGCAATGTATACATTAGCAAAAAAGGAGACAAAAGGACTTTGCAGAAACAAGATGCTACAGTGCTGTTTTATTCAGGAATTTCCCTTTCTAAGACTTAACCTTGAAAAAAAAAAAATTAAGAAATAATAATTATCTGCAATAGTTTTAACAGTATTACCTTATCTTCTTGTCTGCAAGGTGTAGAACAATATGGGGTCTTTTTTCTCAATGTATCAGAGAAGAGAAGATGCAGCAAAGCACCTCTACTGCTGCTAGGTAATCTGGATAATTTCTCTGAGTAACCAGTGGGGACTGAGTCAAGCCTCAGCTACCTGAAAGCCTTCCTCCCAGGACAGCCTTCTGAGAATTAATGTGCAGAAAAAGGAAAAGAGACAAGATTCAGGATGGGCACTGTGAAGCTTGAAAGAGAAACTTCTGTCAGGATAAGCAGGCAACGGAAAAGCTGGTCTCCCAAAACCATGACAAAGCCATCATATCTGCAGGTAACACAACTGCAGTGAGTCCACACACCAGAAGAGCCCCTGGGTTAACTGCGATGGGCAAGTGCCAAGGGCAAATGGGACCCAGGACTCATGCCAACAAGTCCAGATGGTTGCTAAGGACTGAGGAGTCATGAGAGGAAGGGGTACTTTGGCATTTTCAGTGCCTTTATGATGGTGTCATTTACATGCTAACAGGTAACAGACAAGAATCCTTCATTCTCAATGATCCAGAGTCTCAGGTGACCTTCCAGGGTGACCATTGAAACTTATATCCATTTAATACTACTTACAGAGTAACCAGTTGCTGTATACATTACCAGTTATCACTAAATCTAAACTCTGTGTGAACTGTGGAAGTGAGATGTGCCAGACTTTGAAAAGGATGAATCCAGTTCATTACACAAATACCTATTCATCATGTTTACCAATAACATGTACGAAAAATATCAAGTACCTTGCCTGAGCTAAAATTTTTTCCTTTCAGACATGCCTTAGTGTTTGTTTTATTTCTGAAGCTGCAGTAGCCAAGAAAATCCTGACAATGGCCAACTATCATTGCTGTGTAGCCGAACTGAGGATTAAAAACACATTTAGCCAAAAGCAGAAGGTTTAAGGATGTTTTCCAGCTGAAATATTTTTCAGGTATAAAACTCTGCTATAGAACTTCGCACACAGAAGGATTGTGCATCACTCACTAGGAAAAATCCCATCACCAAAAAGATTCCTTGGAGTTGACTGAAAACCTGATAGATAGCCTGGCCAATTACTCAGATCTAGCTACTAGTAAAAGTCTGTTTAAGAGGAAGATGTGGTTTGTGGACCTTTGCACTGGACGATACACCCTGGGTTGGGGTTCTTGAGTGTGAGACTCTTGGAATCATTGGTTATCTGAAAAATCATAGATACTGACCAAGACTCCAACTGTGACCCCTTAGGGAGACTGGGAGAAATAAATGCTGTGGAAGTGGGTGCTCCATCCCAGAGTACACCTTAGCCTCCTTGAATAAGTGGGATTTTTTTCACCAGGGAAGGCTATACATTTTTCACAACAGAAGCCAGCTCAGCCTCAAAAACCATGGCTAGCTAGTAGTGAGTAGGGCACAATTTACCTACAGTCAGCTAAGAAGTTTCTTGAGTTCACAGGTTTGTAAAGCATTGTAAATGAGAGTCTTTGCTTCAAAATGTGGGCTAAAGTTGATCACAGAAAAATAATGATGTACATAGGCAGCAAATATTTTCTGACTCTTGAGTCTAGTTTAATACACATCTTTGCAAGAAAATAATTAGGTTGTTAAGTGTGAGTCAAATGTCACTTACGTTATGAATAGTGCATGTCTGCGTGATGAAGAAATGCTGACTACATATGAGTTCAACCTCTTAACTAAATTTTTAGCCAAAACTTCTAGAAGTTACTTAATATGTGTCAACAACATAAACTGTAAACAAAATTAAAGAGGGAAATTTGGTCCCTGAAATACACCCTTTTAGGTCCCAGAGATTATTAAATCAGAAAGTTAGATCTATGATTAATCTTTTTTGAATTAAAATAGTTTATTTGTGGCCAAGTATATGTGACAATGTAGAATAATGCAATAAACAAAGTTGCTGGGTTCCAGGCAACACAGCAAAGGTATGATAAAGGTTTTACTGCTGTTCTTCAACTCCTCTCCAGAAACAATGAATCTCCTAAAAAGATTTATTTTGGAAGCAGTCTGTGAGATATTTAACAAAATGGAAAGCTAAATGAGGTAAAATCACAAGGTTGGTACGAGACAAGATGAAAAATACCTTCTTTTATCCAGTTCCTTATAAACGTCCATAAATCTTGTTAATTTACCTTTAGAAATTCAAAAATGCCCTTGATGTGCCACAGTACTTCGTCGCTATGACAGTGTACAGACTGGGAAACAAGACACTTTTCTGTAAGCACCCTTCTGAAAGCACATCCATGCTTCTCTTCCAAACTCTCATTCTCATTGCAAAGAGCTGTCATGATCTTCCTGCTGTCCTTCATTTTTCAAAAGAGAATGTAAAGAAAATTTCAAATAAGATGACAAGTCTGCTTTACGATAACTCTGCTAGAGAACTACTAGTAAGGACTTTTGCAAGCACTTAATCTTAGTTCCCAAAAATATTATTCTGATCATCTGGCTCACCATCAGAAAGGGCTAAACCAAACCTGATTGCAATTCATATGTTTTCATTATTTTGGTAACATGAACATTTTGTTGCAATATGACCCTCTTTTATGCACATCAACCCAACTTCTTTGGGTTGCTTTTAGTCTAAGCATTTCACTAAAATTCATACAACCCATATTACATCTTCAGCATAATCTGCTGTTTTACCGGCATATACAAAACTCCAAATCTCATATATGCTTAAAGCGATAAAGGAAAATGTGACAATTAATGTCACCAGGAAAACTGAAAGAACTTTAGCTTTCCAACATTACCTTATCAGGAACGTTATACTTCTTTTATAAGCTTGCTGTCTTTCCTTCCTATTCTTATAGCTTATAGCCAAAATTCTGGGACAGCAACATCAGGAGCTATACTGTAAAGCATATTTGAGGACAGAAATCCATTATAAATGTGTTCGAACTTTGTAAGTAACCAATAATCTAAAACACAGAACACTTTCAGACAAAGAAAAGCTATTTGTTATTCCTATTTACCACTCCAAAGTGAAGTGAAAAAGTAACCTATTCTCCATATGAAAATGCAGTGACAAATCTTATGTGCAAAGATTATATCAGCATAATCTTTGAAGATCCTGCATGAGACAAAGAATAGTCATTAATAAGCAAGTGTTCAATATTTATTGTTACCTTTCGATGCTGTTTTAAAATGAAATTTTAATTGAATTTTTTAATATCGGATATGCCCAATACAAACAGAATGGAAAAGCAAACCTAGTGGTGTTATAGGCAACCATTTTCTTGAGTGCCACAATCCATATGCTTCAGTAATCAGCATTTCTAACTTTCATCCTGGAGTGCAACACCGAAGTACTTCACAAATATATAATGTATCCATATATTACCAACACTCAGGTATATTCACAATATCATTTGCATTGACGTGTCACCTGTCAGTGCCCATCAAAGCCAGACGTCATACAAGGCACTATTGAAAGGAGAGAGAAAAATCTAGCAGGAAGAGAATGATGCAGCAAAGATGAGAGAAGCAGTATGAAAATCTGCTTTTAAGAAATCACTGAATGTCTGCAGTTAAAGAAGGTCAATCCATACCATCCTCTGCTACTACAACTTCATACTGGAGCCTGATGTCTAGAAAGGGAGATAGACAGTTCTTTTTTTAAAGCAAGTGACTTTTTTAGGGGAAAAGCAGTGACTTCTGTATTCCACTATACTAATTTTTTGTCTCTGACAAAATAAGGTATATTGATGATGCAAAAATTCTGTGGGCATTTATATTGTGAATCAGAATGGTAGAGTACACTTTGAGACAATTCACAGAGCCCTGCAGTCCTTTAAGAAACTAATCTTGAGCTTAAAGCCCTTATTATCTCTTGCATAACCTACCTGGAATTATTCCATAGATTTATGCCCTGCAATTGCCATAAGGAGTCATATGCAAATTTTGCTCATGTACTTACAGAGGTCCTAAATGTTCTTTAGCTTCTGTTGTACTCTCCAGCCTTCTTTAATGGGAAAGCATCATGATCTTATGTTTCCAAGACAAGGCAACCATCTTTGCACTATCTGAATACGACCAATGGCTGCTCCATCCCTGAAATGGTTATTTTATGTCATTGAGCAAAACTGATCTGGATCATATTATTCAGAGCTTATGCAGACTCTCTCCTTGAGGTCCCTCCTGATTCATATCTGGTCCAGGAAGATCCTGATATTTGAAAGCATAATGCAAAGTGAGCATCTGACACAGGATCTTCGAAGAACTCATAAAGGCAATACAACTCACCAGTTTAACATTGGCTACAAGGTAGTTCTGTTCCTTTAGGATATCTGCTTCCATATATCATACTCAACCTGCTCAAAATACGGGACACAGGGATTATCAGTCAATTTGCATTTCTGCTATGTTGTCCTAAATCATGTGGGGATGTCTAGAGTGGTTTGAGAATGTCATCCAAATATCCCATTCCAGGAAACACGGAATAATTTTGTAAGTATCATAGTGCAAAATGAACGTAGTTTTGCTTGTCATCCCCTTCTATTTGGCTTTCTTGAGGGTGCATTTGGAATACTCTGTCTAATTTTGTCCCTTACTCCATTCAAGAAAGACATTGACAAACTGGAATCAGTGCAATGGAGAGACACCAAAACGTTTAGCCTGGAGCTAAACAGAAGCAAAAGGAGAAACTGAGAGGGTCAGGAGAAAAAGAGGCTAAGGGTGGAATTTAACTCCTGTGCCTGCTACTCCTTGTGAAAGGGTGATCATAGAAGACTCAGAGCCAGATTCCTCTCAAGGAACACAGCAAAAGGAAAAGAGGTAACCGTTGCTGGTCATAGGAAATAAAATTGTCCCTGAACATTAGGGAAATAAAAATCACAGAGAAGGTAGCGCAGCACTGGAAGAGTCCACAGGTATAAAATTAGACACCTTCACTGTTATGAAAGGAGCCCAGTCACAGTTCACCAGAAGAGATCCTGATCTGCAGGGCCTGATTTTCTCAGAGGGAGTAAATATCAGCTATTTCTACTGAAGTCTGTAATACGTATCAATCTTTATTACTTTGAGAAAACTAAAGGTAGGTCACTGATGATTCAAGGACTAGATTTTTAAAACTCCTTTATGTAAGGTACTGGACATTGAAGACAATTGCAGAAACATCTATCTGTTTAGGTACCCTAAAATTGTTGCTAAAACATCATGAAAAATCAGGCCTCCATTGTTATATGTGTCTTTTGTTAGTTAGGTCAGATTTCTTTTGCTATCCCACAGTGCTGTATATGGTGCTGTGTTTATTTTCCAGGTCAAGTAGTTTCATGCACTGGAAACTTAGCTTTGAAGAAATAATATGAGAAAAAAAAAAGATAATCTTAAATCTACCAAGTTTAAAGGGAAGAGAAAAAAAGTTCAGTTCACATGATTAACTGTCATAAGCACAGTACATACCATCAGAGGTGCCAAAGCCTGACTTGAAAGGTTTTAAATGTTTCAAGCTGTGCAAGCATGCGTTTCTTCAAACAGGCAGAACTGATTATGATGATCACAGGCAAAATCTTAGTTAAACAGAGGATGTGCAATTTTTGTAAATCGTTATACAGCGATTACTAACTATAGAAATAAATGGCTTGTGTGTTTATTAGTATTAGTCTTTTTTCTCCCCTCTGTATCCCTGTGAAGAATAAGAAATGTTGCAGGTGATAAAGACAATTTTCATCACCAATAAGGGACAGGCAATGAGTCTGGAGAAAATCAAACTTGATCAAGTGGTTTTCTTTAGATTTCAAAAAGTTTAGTAAACTTTTGGATAGTTTTAAATTCTGAATAACTTTTTTCCAACAGGTAAGGTCAAAATGCCACAAAAATGCTATTTTTTCATTTTTGTTCACCTCTTTATTACCTAAAATACATACATTCTGGTCATACCAAGAAGATGAATGAACATCTGTTCTTTAACATGTCAGGAGCTGTACACACTCCTGTACACTCAGTATTCTAGATAAATCAAGGTAAAGAAGCACAGAAATGTTGAAAATAGGGATAAGGGCATGCAATCCATATTATATTTTACTGTTGGTGTTCTTAACTCTAAACAAAACCTTATTCAGCTGAGGTACATGTATGTTTTAACAACTTATTTAAACTGACATAGACCATTGCTTGGACACTCCTAAATCTTATTTAACTTGCACAAGATATTGAATTGACAAAAAGGTATGAAGCAAGATAAGAGTTTAAACAGAATTTTGTAAGGCGTCAATTTTGTCAGTTCAAAACTTAAGCTGAACTGGCATCACTTTAAGACTGTAAAGTATTGTACTTTCAGAACAGCTAAATGCTCATAGCCCACCTCCAAAACAGCATCTTCACCAATCACCAGCAGATCAGAGAGATGGAAGCATCTGGAGGCAGAAAAGGAAAACAACTGAAGATGAAAAACCTCTTTATCTAGAAGATGATGAGAGTTTAGAACTTCAATTTAGGTGAAGGCTAGTTCTCTTCCTCACTGGCAGTCTCTATCCCATTATATGGCCAAAGGAAATAGTAGTTCTCAGGAACAGAAGGTCTACATGGGTATATCAGGTTGCAGACTGAGTCTTAAAACATGTGCTTGGTGTGTTGTGTATGTCACAGCCAGAAAATTTAGGAACAATATTGTGAACTTGAATGTATGAAAACAACAAAGAATCACTTTAACTTGCTTTCCACAGAAAGACAGATTTTTGTTGTATTGTGTTATCATTTGGTCTCCCAGCTATGAGAAAGAGGACTAATTTTTAATAAATGGTAAGTGTCTGTTTTTTTAATTTTTAATTCTACAGCCAAATTAAAATGCAGCACTCAGGTTGTGATTCACAGAACTATCCCATGTTAGGTCAGTCTGCGGTTAAGTCCACTGAAATAAGGAGGTGTTCAAACTCTATACTCATTAAGATATGTTTAGTGCTTTCCTGAGGCAATTCCTGACCAGTTAGTGTTAGAGCACCTTGAATAAGCTGGAATTATTGTTCCATTTTTTTTTGGAATATGAGAAAATTTGATTTGTTCAGGGTGACAAAACAGCCTGATTCCAGTGCCTGGCTCTTAGTCATAGTTTCTCCTTTCTTCCATTTGATGATTTATTACATGAAATAGGTTCTGTAATGTAGTGGTTTGAGCCAGGTTTTCCCCCTGAAACTAGGAAAGTGGTAACCCCCAGGGGGTGGTGACCCTTGGGGTTTGACCCAATCAGTGCTCCTGCAAAATATAAACATATCTCTCCACCGGAAAAGAAGGTGTGGTTCTTGTTAGAAGAAGAGCTGGCCATGTTGTGGTGAGGCCACGAGGAGCCCCTTGGGGGCTTTGCCCCCCCCCAGCCCCCGGTTGGGGGGCTGCAGGGACTCGGAACAGTGTTAGCTGGGCTGAGTGCCTGTGGCTAGGAGCTGGGGGAGTTTCTCCCCTGTAGGCAGCAGTGGGAGACGCTGGGAGCGGCGACGGAGCAGCAGTGGACGGAGAGACAGTGGCAGTGAGCCAAGAGATAAGAAACAGCAGAAGTCGGCATGCAGCAACACAGAGAGAAGTCCTACAAGGAAAGAGAGAAAAGAGCCAGCAGCAGAAAGCAGAAGGAAGAGAACCAAGCCACTGCAGGAACAGAGTTTCGGGGGGTAAGAACTGAAAAACCAAACTTCCCCCCAAACTCCTTTGAGACCCCTCCTGGGAGCAGGGATGATGGAAGAGCCTCAGAGTGCTTCTAGCACTGCTGAGAGAGGAGCAAGAAGCTCATGGCCTCCTGAGAGCTCAGCCAGGACGGCCAAAGGAATGTGTGTGGGGGGGGTGACCTTGGCCCCCCCCCCACTGCTGCTGCAGCTTCAGAGAAGCTGGCAGCCATCTTTGAGTCAGAGCATGGGAGCTCTGCACAGGGGCTTGATTTCCCCTGAGGATACCAGACCGTCACGAAGACCCCTGTGCTTCGTGATATGACCGTGGTGATGCAACCGTGTCTGGGGTACCGCAGCCCACGGAAAGACCCCCGTTTGA
>NW_020897717.1:12406097-12581007 GCF_003984885.1 Neopelma chrysocephalum
AAGCTGGCAGCCATCTTTGAGTCAGAGCATGGGAGCTCTGCACAGGGGCTTGATTTCCCCTGAGGATACCAGACTGTCACGAAGACCCCGGTGCTTCGTGATATGACCGTGGTGACGCAACCGTGTCTGGGGTACCGCAGCCCACGGAAAGACCCCCGTTTGAAGATGGAGGGCTGAGAGAGGCTTGGAGGCCTCCCTCGTGTGTGCTGGCAGAGAGCCAGCAACTGCTGCCTGGAAGAGAAGAAGAGAGCCTGCTGCCTAGAGAGAGACCTGCTGCTGAGAGACTGGAAGGGGTCTTTTCTTCTTCTCTCCTGGACTTATATTTGGAGGGAGAAGAGATTTGGCCCATTGTAAATATTATTGTCATGGTAGAGATAGAGTTAAGATTATATATAATGTATTATACTATTTATTTATGTGTATAGTCATTGTAATATATTCCTTTCCCCCCATATTGAGTCCTGTGTTTTTGTCTGGAAAACCCATCTCACCTGGGGTTGAGATGTGGGAGGGGTGCTAGGAATCAGAATTGGATTTTGAGGCTGTTTTCAAACCATGACATGTAACCAGCAATTAATTTTTTTTCTGTAGGCTGAGCATCTCATAATAAACTGATCCACCAATTTGCCAGTATCTAACCTCCTCTCCAAATAGAGAGGCATACACTTCCATCTATCTGTACTTAGCTCTTTCTCATACATGTAGTCTTTAACATATGTATCAATTTCTGCATGTGTTAGTTGGAAGAATAATATACAACCTACAGTATATTGAAGTTGTCATTATACAGTATTCTTAGATTTGTAATGGAAAAAGCCAGATCCAAAGGGCAATCTAAGAGGTTGATTAATACCAGAAAAGGAATAAATAAGATTGGAAACAGAGTGGATGCTTGAAAATCTTACTTGCTTTTACCTAGGGTCACTAACTTAATTTTCTCCTACCGTCCATGTGGTTTTTGTTTTTTAATTTCCAGGAATTCCTGACTGTTTATTCTATAGTGAACCAATGGGATTTTGAGGCCATGGTATGTTGTGGGAAATGTCTCAGTAGTATGTGTTCTTTGTTAAAAGTTGCTGAGAAGCTGCGTTGGTGTAATTGAACAAACACTAACTATCTCACTTTTAAAAGGGAGCATAATTTGCACATCAATTAAAGCCAAATGTCTGCTTAATGATTAAGACACTGCTGTGTGTCATCCTCCCAGTATTCAGCAGTGTTCCATAAGTGCCCTGAAATCTAATTGCCAGTGTTAAGAAAAAATCTTCAAATAGATTTGTGAAGGCAGATGGCTCGTTTATACACAATTTTAATAAGAACAATGTTTTTCTAATAAAAACTTGTGTGATTTATCCAACTTGTACAGCACAAAAAAGGAAAACAAGGAGTGGGTTATATGCACACATATACCAGGTTCTGATTACACAAAGTGCTCCACTGCCTGCCTGAAGCCTGTCCAGCGGTGCACTCCCTCCCTCCCATCCCAACACCAGGGCTGCCTGGCTGAGGGTGCAGAGCTGGGACTTCAGCTTTGCAGCTGGTAAGATGATGGCCACCCTACTCAGTTTTCCCCTTGCCACATCCCTCCCTGCTTCTAAAAAAATCATAATGTTAGATACAGATGAAATCGTGAAAGAAATAACAGAGCTGCTGCCAGTTGGTAGATGTCTGTCCTTGATCTAGGTCCAACCTCACTTGTCCTTCCTTGCCTCCTCCCATTGCTAATATTCTTCCCAGTGCTTCACAGATGTTTTCTTATCATGCTACTGAGTGGTAATTTTTCAAGTGGCTTCTCAGAGCAGATGTTCTACAGTCACGTGCTGTTTAGCCTTCTGTTGATATTATTTCTCTTATAAAAGAAGCATTACTGCCACATTGCTTAAAAAAAAAAAAAGAAAAAGAAAAAAAGAAAAGGCAAAATAAACCCCAGAACTTCAAATAAACAACGAAATCATTGGGGTTTTTTAAGACTTGCTGATAATCTGATAATATTGCAAGAGAACCCTGATCAGCCTGCAGTTATTATTGTACATTTCACAAAGTAGCTCCTTCAAAATGTCTTTTGCTCAGAAAGCTCTAGTTCCTATCCAGTTGCAGGGCAATTCATTTAACACTTAGCAATAAAGGTTACATGAGAAACAAAATGTGGCACATATACGTTTGGACATACACTATTTTGAATATTTGCTTTTACCAAACAAAATAAAAAGTTCCAAAATAAAGTATGCATCATTTGATTTTATGCCAGCAGGTGAATCCATCCACACTCAGTGAATTCTGACTCTGCTCCTTCCACAAAGTTCATATACTGGGACATGTTCTTCTACTTACTTGGTTTTAGCATCTTTCTATTCCACTTTTTATACTGTGTTTCCTTCCAGTTACTATTGCAGATATATTACTTGGTGCAGTTTTGCTCAGGTTTTCACAGGGTGTTTGGAAGTGCTGCACTTACACCCAGCTAGTTCTCAGGTCAACACTTCAAAATTAGCAAGGAAGAACTCATTGCAGTGAAGTATCATTGGAGGCTGACTTTCAAAGCAGCTAGCAGTCATGTGGAAACAAAACTAGGCTGGAGGCACTATCTGGGTGGAGAAAAGAAACAAATATCATACGAGTTTGGGAACTACAACCAGTGGCCAGATTTCCCCTAATGAGTATAACACTGAAATTTCTCCATGAATCAAAACTTGGTTTCACAGGAGCTGTGCCAGTTAAGAGCAGCTGAAGAGCTAGCCCACAGCCCACAGCTTTTGGTTTTGACCAAACTGCACGTCCCACCCACTACATGCCCTTGATGTGGAAGCACAGCCTTGAAGAATGAGCACAAGAGCAGAAAATATTGACTCAAGCCACCTCATGCCTCTGCTCCAGTTGGCCTTTCTATACAACCAGTTCATTAAAGAATACTTCAAGTGACTGATTCATCCTCTTTTATGCCAGTGAAATTGTTGGATCTAAACCAGCATAAAACTGGAGCCACGCAGAGCTCAATTAAGCCCAAGGATTTTGAAAGGGTTGATTAGCTAATGCTTTTACAATTCCTGTTAATATAAAGCACCAAATGTGTTCCTCTTGCAGAGACTTTTTTGACATTCAGAAACTTGGGTTGTGGGGCTGGGGGCAAGTAGCAGTGTGAAAAGGGCAAGTAATCAGGGAATGGGTTTTGAGGTAGTACATCCACCAGGTAGCCTTCTGTAACTCTCAGACTTCAGCTCTTGAAAAGCACCTTCAGTTCTGCACTCATCAGTTTAGGAAAAACAAATCCAAGGTCTTCTGTTTACAGTGTCTCCCTCCTTAGCTCAACATCATTCCTTTCTCACTGTCCTACATATCACTAAAACATCTGGGGTGGTAGCCCACGCCAGAACTCACACCAAGCTGTCCAATTACTCAGATATCCCCAGGGACTGGACAAATGCCTTGTATCAGATGTCTCTCCATCCTTCTAATAGTCCACCCCAAAACACAATATTGGGATATAAGCAGTTTGGAAGCTGAGGTAAGGTAAGAAAGAAAAAAAAGGTCTAAACATAGTCACCTGGGTGCATGCATGTGCATATTCACTCACACATGCACGTACACACACAATATAACATTCTCTCAAAACATGTATGATGACCGAGAAATTTCAAGGGTAAGCATAGAATATTACCAAACAGCATAAGAGAAATAAAGTAGCTGACTTTGAAAAGAGTGGAAAGTACTTTTGATTGGACTTAGACTAACTGTGGGAAAGCTACTAGGGGAAAAGTGGGAAATGTTTAAGCAACTGTTGGAAAGAGTGCAGTTGAAATTCTTCCCACTTCAATCTAAACAGGGAAAAGTGCAACATAGACCATTGTGGTTAGGTAAGGAATGAAATGCAAAGAGTTTTACAAGCAAAAAGCTGAAAGCTTTTAAAAAAGATAAACAAATCTGGTGCAGAGGATTTGGAGGCACTGTATGTAAAAATAAGCAGAAGTAAGTTAAAGGATCAAATTAAAGGAGCAAATGGAATTACTGAATGCTAAACTACATAAATATTTCAACTGACAACAATGGGCTCTTTAGACATACTCACATTAAAGAAAAAGGAAAATATAATAGTGGTCTCCTAAAAATGTACAAAAAATGAGAAACAGGGACAAAGGAAATGGTCTAATAATAGCAGAGAAGAGGAAGGGAAAAAACAAGAATTATATTACTGTTCCTGATTCAGAGCCCAGTCCTACAGGAACTGAAATGCACTTCTTTACTTTTTTACGAGCATAGATATTCATCGGGTAGAGGACAAGACAGAAAAGGCAAAATAAAGCATGCCAATTTTTCCACCTTTTCTCCCAGTTGTGACATGGTTCAAGCTCCTGTGCTTGTAAGAGAAGGCATTAAATTCCTGCAGATTTCATCTGGCTGCAGTGAAACTAAAGGTATTTGTGAATCACTAGGACTCACCTCTTTTCTGATCACTTATTAAATTCAGCCCACCTTGATGCCAGATAGCGGGGCACTATACAGCCATTACAACATGATTTAACACCCTGCACTCCAGAAAAATCCCAAGGCAGCTCAGCAATATTTAGGTAACTCTCTACTTATTTTGTTTACACCTTGTGTCCATGAAAGGAAAAAATGAACCCAAGGATTAAGATAATATTAAATAGAATTATAATGTAACAGGCTGTGAAGAGCTATGAATGACAGTCAGATAGTCAGTGACCTACAATTTTTGGACCTAGAAGACTTTCTTGCTTTACATGACTCTCTTCTGTCATATGGGCATTCAAAGCAAAGCACTTACACAGAGGACTTACAGAGGTAGTGGGCTACGAAGGCTATGCCCCCCTTTTCATCAATATATGTTCATATATGTTTATATATGTTATATATATCTATATTACATATATATATTAAATATATATCTGATGGAGAGACACTGCACTGCAGTGGATAAATTAGTATTTTTATTTCAAGTTTTCTTTCCCCATCTGGCTCCACATCTGTTATGTGTTAAGCGTATTTTCAGTGACGATGAAAAACATTTAGGATGACCTAATAGATGTGTACAAAATAATGAAGGAAGTGATAATGATGCACATGGTAAAACATCCTCCCATCCAAGAGGTCCAGCAGCCATGAAATGTGGCAGAAGCATTTTAAACATAAACATGAATAAAATCCAGTAAGAACCTTGTTTCCAAAGATAAACAAACACCTGGATTAAGTAGTGGCACTGGACAATAAAAACAAATTGCAACAGTGTTTTAAGTATTTTTGTATTATAAATAAAAATATAAACCCCTGGAAAGCAGGAATGAGATAAATGCAACAGGAAAATAAAAAGAAGACACTTGGACACATCCATGAGCAATCTCCAGATGTAATAAAAGTAGCCATGAAAAAGGAACTGTTCATTATTATTAGAGTTATCACTACTACATTCATTCTTCTGACACCAAAAGTATATAAGGCCAAAGCCAGATACTTAGAGCGGAATTAAGTACATACATGTTTACAAGGTTTGCAGGAACAAGTCCTGATTTCTTATTATGAGTTACCACTACTGAAGATGTTGGTGCTGACATTATGCTTGACCACTCTTGAAGGATGTTAAACTTTCAGAAGTAAGACCATTGTCACCAAGAACATTTCCAGCTTTGAAAAAGTGGCCTGACCTCTCAAAACTAATTTGCTCTATTTAAAGTTAGCCCCAAACCCCAGATCCAAAACATAAAAGAATGGTTCTGTCCCTAATTTTGAAACTTAGCCCCTTCTCTGCTCCTGGTTCTCAATTGCTTTATTGGAGCCACATTGGTTTACACTTGTTGAGTGTGTTTCTCTAAAGACAAGCTGAAAAAGTACATATATCCTGGTCCCAAAATACATACATTTTGACACAGCCTTTGAAAGTAGTGTTAAATCCTTAATATAACTAAAATATGGAAGTACCTTTGATTTTCTTTTTTATTTTAAACAGCTCTACTCTCTCTCAGTTCTGTAATTTTTGCCCTGAGGCACAATGTTCACATGTTCAGATACTGCCCAAACATGCTGGATGACAGCCCTCTGTTTACACACAGGTCCATTCTCAGTCCAAGTTTTTGTTCTCAGTCTTTAGAAGATGTTTTCATGTTGTTTTCAACAGACTGTGTCTCGGGGCAAGAAGCAACATGGTTTCATGATTGCTCTGCTTGGAAGGCTGCTGATTACTGCCCGCTATGGATGCGGGGGGTTGTGCCGCACTTTGGCCCAAGTGTGCTGCAGCTCTCGCCCTGTGTCCAACAGCCAAACCAGCAGAAGATGGTGATGGCTGTCACTCCCCATTGCCCTCTGCCAGCTTGGAAACCATCCATTGAGAAGCTGCATCTCATTACTGCCGCTGGACAGCGCTGAGCCGCGTTTGCATTCGGTGATTAATTCAATGAATTTGGCGTGCAGAAAAGAAATGTCTCAAAATTGCATTATTCCGGTGAAAACACCTGGATACCCTTAGGAAACAAATATAACAACACTAGTATTGAGAAAGTATAATCACTAGGAATTTTAAAAGGGGGAAATAATTTGCAGTCACAGCTTTTATGGATCAGAACCAGCTTGGTAAAACAGATCCCTTTGTAGTGTTATCAAATGCTCTGGTACATGGTGACATGCAAACTGCAGGTTTCCTGTTCTGCTAAAATATTAGGACAGGACTTCATTAACTAAAGGTTTTATTTTACTATTAAAAATGTTGATAGGCGTTTTCTATGCTACTATGAAGCAAAACGGTATCAAAAACAATTATACTTGCATGCTCCATAAATTAGACCAAAATCTACATTTTTGACTCAAAGTCCATTATGTCTCTTTCCTCCTTTCTACTTCAGTTTGTTAACAAGAGAAGGAATCAGATAATTTAAGCATCACTCAGTTTTCTTGCTTCTCCCTGAATAAAATATAGTAAAATTCAAAGCTTTTGTAAATCTACACATCCCATCCTCATGTATCAAAAGGCTGAAAGGTACTGGCAAAACCTGGAAACTAGGGTGTCTAAAACAGTAACTCTCCCATATCATTATCACAAAGGTTCTAATATTAAACACTTCAGATGATTCAGAAGTGTAATAGTGGCCCAGATTTTTGGAGTCTTTCTAAAGCTGAAGTTTGGAATTATAAAGGGTCATACAATGCAAGAATCAGCAAAAAAGCTTTGCCTAACAGTCCCATTTACATTTTCAAATAGTTACCATATGGAATGGCAGGGACCAGGACAGAGAGGAGTAGAAGAGAATTTCACCCCAAAATCTATCCAACAGAATTTTATTTGTTGTTTCAATTAAAAGGAAAAATACATAACAGTTGCAAGCACTCTGAGATCCCTACTATGTATCTCTCAGTTACCAATTTGAGGACAATACAATCTAATTTCAGCATTCTCTGCTAATTAAATCAGTGTGAGAGAGGCAAGTGTTTCCAGTACTTTTCTGTGGAAACCTCTTGTAGCCCATTCTATTAAAAAAAAAAAAGTGAGATTACATTTAAATATTTAATTTCTGTATTCAGAAATGACCTCATGGAATAAAAGTAAGCAAAAGGGATGATTTCAGAAACGTATTTATTTTCCATGCTTGTATAGCTCGACTGCTATGAAATCCTATCTTCTCAAGTTCACTGCCGATAATAGCACTTTAAATGAGACATAAAAGGATAATTCATTCTCGTTCTGCAGCTTTCACCCAACTTGTAAAATCCTTCCAGTACATACAATTCCGTATTTACTTCTCTGAAGTATTTTTTTCAATTCACTGCTTGATGAGAAGAGCATCTTCTTCACGTCAAAGGTCTCTAGACCATTTCTCTACTCATAAATTAATTAGGACCAACAACCTTTGATAAAAATACAAGGGTTCAAAACCCAGTGTTTCTTTAATAGAAGTACAAGAACAATTTGCACTCACAGTCACTGTGTTAAGTGTACATATAAAATGCACCAGGATCTGAGTTGCACCAATCTTGTCTACACAATTGTACCTCTGTGTATAAATGATAAATGCTTTACCAACTTCTGCACCTCAGGACTTTTTCATTCTCTGTATTTGAATAGCAAAACGTGAGATAAAAGCCACATCATGATTAGTAACCTAAGCTATACTCAGATCCTTACACATTCAAACCAATATTTAAGCACATATAAATTAGTATTTGCTTGTTCAAGATCTTACTGCAATATTTTGGATTAGACTCTTCACCATAAAATACTGATTTTGTTCATTATAAAACAAGACCATGACGGAAATCTCTTACCTGATTCTGTACTGAATTTTTGCTTAAAATTTGACAGCAGCCACTTCTGCTTTCATAATATCTCTAATAAATAGATACACTCCTTTAAAAAACTTCACCCCAAGTTCATCTTGGTCCTCTTCTTAAAAAAAAAAAAAAAAGGCATATTTTTTCTTCCTGACCTCTTTCCTAGAAAAGACAGATAGATTGTGTGCAGAGTTTATTACGAGATGGATCAAGGTAATTGAGGTATAATTTTCTCAGCTATTTCTGTCATCATTTTTAAAGGCAGAGATGATTATGTTTCGCTCTCACCCATCTGGGAAAGCACACTGTGTTCTCATGTAATTTGAACATTTCAGCAAGGATGTGAGACCATCTTTTTGGATGTAGCTAATAACTCTGTCATTAGGCCATCCTCTCTTGAGACTTCATTTTTCCCATTAATAATTGTCAACACTATCTCTTTTTCAGAAAAAAAACAACCACACCTAAGTCTTCTCTTCCTCTCTGGCACAACACCAGCCAATATTAAGTTAAAAATGTGGCTACAGTTCTGAGGCTCCTTAAAGATTCACTTGCTCCTTATGAAAGTCTTCATAAACTTTTCTACAGCACAATTTTTTCTTTTTGAGAATGATTGTTGAGCATTTATGTGATAACAAGCATACTTTTTAAGGTCACCTCAAAATTTAACTCCAAGCCTCATATTTTTGCTGGAGTGCCTGTACACAAAATCCTCTTCTCATTTATGCCAATCTTCCAGTGCCATAATTTAAGTGAATTACTTTTAATTGCATCTAACCTTTCAGAAAACAAGATCCTGTCTGTCCGCTATGCTAGTTTTCATTCCATCTTTTTTTTTTCCCTGTGTGGTATTCCATTCTGGGTAACTGTGATATCAGTTACCACAAGAAACATTCCTGTTCTGAAATACATTTTTTGTATCCAATATTAGATAATTCTTCAGATCTGTAATGAGAACACACTGTTTCACTGTGACTCCTTATGTTTCAGTCTGTTTTACCACCAGTTTTCTACCCTGCATTTCTACGTGAATTTTGCATCAGTCACCTCCAGCCATTAATGCTTGAAAAGTTAAGACTTCAAGTCAAAGTTTTTGCCTTTGTTTACCATTAAGGTAAAACCAAGACACCAAATAGATTAACACATGCACAAGTGTATATTATTGTGTATATAGTTTCCATTAGTGGTTTGAACCCTGACTTTGTTATTTTTCTAGAACTGGCAGAGATAAAATATTCTTACTGGATTTAAACCCAGTGATTTCCAAGTATGTTCATAACATAAGCATATCTAAGCTTCAGTGTCCACACCATATCTAAGCATTTGTGTCCACATTAAACTTTCTTGTTTATATATATATACAGAATCTTTGATGTACCTAGCACACCAAATCCAGTCATTTTATAAACATACACAAACATAGCTGCTTTCTCTGCATTTGACTTAGAGTGATAATATTAATAAATATATATTGCTCCAGCTTACTCTTTCACAAGTTTTTTTTCCTCTACCACCAAAAATAAGGCATTTGAGCTGAATTTTTTAATCAAAATAATTACAAAACTGAAGAATAAAATAAAATTAAGTAGTAAGCTTTGAAAATTTGGATCATAATGGTGGCTTTTAGTCAAGCAGGGCTTTTTTCAGGACTGTGAAAATCTTTTTGAATATGAACCACAAATTATTCAGTATCTATCTGGAAAGTTCAAAGAACTTCAATATTTTACCCAAGAGTTTGCCTGTTCTGACTGGCAGCAAAGTAAATATGATGGGTGGTCTGTTTAAGGCACCTGTCCAAGCTCAATCACATTACATTTTCATTGTATCAACATTTGAAAACAGCATAGCTGTTGCATCAACAAAAGTGCATGGGAATATCTCCAAAGCAGATGGCAACTAGCACATCACAAAAACATGTAGATTCCTGAGCCAATTTATATAGCAAAACAGTATCTACCACAGAGAAAAGGGAAGTATAATTAGCATATTCAAACACTCAGAACTTCCCAATTTGACATGGTTGAGGCTAAGTACAATGAAAAGTAATTGTTCTCGCATAACACTGGTTTTAATTTGGACAGGACCTACTTACAGCAGGACTTATTCAACTGAGTAATTCCTTTTGAATCTGAAAGGATACACAATTAATTTGAAAATATTGGCTAAATTTTGCATGATGGAAAACACAGAAATCCAGACAACGATCTTCTTAACGAGAACACTTCAGTACTTCTTTTAAACCAATATGGTTCTAATGTCATGTATATATCAAATTTTATTGTAATTCACGGATACCTAACACAGTCCACAGTTAAAGACAACAGTGAGCAATCTGCACCCATATAACACATAACTCTTTGTCCAGATTTGTTCCCAGTCTGCATGCCTAGCTCTCTTTGCAATTGTTTCTGATAACACTGATTATGTTATGCAAACATAACCTACAATGTTTTCCATTGTCTGAAAATCTAATTATTTAATTTTCTACATAATTCTCTCTATGTTAATTGTCTCAGAATGGAGTCATCCAGTAATCCACAGATGGCCAATTTTGCAGCTTTCACACGCGTGAGAATTCATTTAGATAAGTAATGGAAAACCTGCTCTACAGCTCGGCTTAGAGCAAATCCAACACCCAGTGGATAACCTTTCTACAGTGACCTGTTCACATTTTTCATACTCTAATTCCATAGTTCCTCTACAACAGGAAACAAAACAAATCCTAGTCATTGCTAGCTTGATGGTGCCGATTTTAAAAATGTAGGTATAACTCAGATATGACAGAACTGGGTCTTTACTATTTTGTGGTCACTGAGTCATCACACTCCAACTATGAGAGTTTACAGACCTAAACTAGGACCCAATTAGACTTCTGAGTGACAATTTTCAGTGGCCTGCTAATAATGCTTTGGCCATGACCTGGATTCCAACAATACAAAACCAAAGTAGAAACTTAGAATGCGCTTAATCTCACCTCACTTGAGATGTCCAGACGAATATAGCTGAGCTCATGGCCATCAGCATCCTCCACAGATCATAGAGAAGACTCATTGCCTCTACTGACTTCAGAAAAAGGCCAATGTCACAGACTTAGAAAAAGATACCTGCGTCCTTGAAGTCCAACTAAACAAAACAGTTAGGACTCACCATGGATTTTACCCTCAGCACACAAAAAAATAGTACATCCAGAACTTGTTATCAGGGGTTACAGAACTACTCTTTTGGGACATATTTAATTTTACAAAAATAGTTACATCATAACAAATGTATATATGATAGTCACTCTGCACACTGCTTTTATATTCAAGCATAAAGTCATATGTAGGAAAAGTGTATTGATGCATATTGCATGTCCTTCTACCACCTCCAATCTATGATGAAAATGACACACCACAGTGTTTTATTCTAAGGCTCCATAAATTTTACCTTAAAAACTTGGAGTACTGTATTGCACTGTTCATCTTACCTTAATATTATATACGTGTTTACGTATAGACAAGCTTCACACTGTTTTGGAAGAACTTGGTGTAGGGACACTAAAGTAATTTAAAACATAGTGTATTCAATTTAAAGAAATGGGGTTTCCATTAATGCACTGTCTGAAAATGGAACTATATTTCTTTAGGACACCCTCTGATTTCCAGTCTTCCAAAGGTCTTGGATCCTGTCAAATAGTCACAATATTGTACCAGAAATGTGAACAAAATATTAATTTTCCCAAATGAAGTGCTTTAAATTCAGGCCAATAAAAACCTTTCAGAATTATCCCTCTATAAGTTTCACCCCGGGGTGTGGTGTTGCACAGCTGAGGAGGAGCTGAGCTAATAAGTGTTGAAAAAAGGAAAACACTGCTTTATGGCATCATGTAAATCGGCACAAAAAAAATGCTTGCTCCTACACCCCAGTCTTGACAAATAAATGCCAAAATGTGGAAGCCATAGAAACAAAGTCCAACTGGTACGAAAGTAAGAAGAAAGCAACAAATAGTTCTGTCAGGGAGTTCTGTATTACACATTTCTAGTTACAACATAAATTTGACCTGCTCAGGCTCAGAAGAGGTAATTAACCAAAACCAATGTGAATACAGATAATTTTCACTTGCAGATTAAAAAAGGTAGCTTCTGCCATTTCCATGTTCCAGTGGCATTACACAATTGTGAGTCCAAAAGACTCTTTGTTCCATTCAATTTACCTTTGGGTCAACCAGAGAATTACTCTAGATTGACAGTAATGTAACCAATACCAGATTTTAGCATTAAGAAAGCAAATTTACATTTTGTTGTGACTGTATTAAGTCTTGCCAATATATTTATATGAGCAAAGCCCTCTTTCAGACTTCCAATTTATACTGGCAAAAGTACTCCACATTGGCACAAGACACTTTGGTTGGATAGATTGCATTTCTATGGAGAAAACGAGAGAGCTTGTTAGCACAGCTATGTTATTTGAGAGTGTGATGTATTTAATATGCTCGATTCACGTACACATGAAGTCAGAATGGGGCAGCACAGCTCTGCTCACCCTCATTTATGAATTCCAGTGGTGTAATCTCACTAGAGTGCTCCTATTAATTTCAAGAATTTCTATTTCATAAATCAGAACTTAAAAAACCAGTAAAAATTGTAAGAGTCTTAAAATATGAATCTTGGGAGTTTTTTCATGCATGTCTGGATTATAAGGTTCATGTTTTCATAGACTTTTTTCCCCATTCATAGTGCTTATGTCCTTTTAAAGCAACAAGAACCTGAGATTTGTATTCAGTAACATATATGCAAGAACACTGGTCCTCGAGAGAAATACCAAAAAACACAACAAAATCACGAGGTGTAACAAACTTGCCAGATAAACATATTAAATCAATGAGGGATCTTTCATTCCCAGTCTAAAAATTTTACTGAACACTCTAATAATATTGTGGTCCCAGTACCAACATATTCCCACAGACAAAGCTCCAATGGAGCCAAACACTTCCAAAGCATTTTAATATTCTGCAAAAGTCCTGAACTCAATCTCCGATGCCCAGGTGAGTTCACTACCCAGGAAAAGAATCTTTGAAATACTGACTGGTACATAAAGCAGCTCTACTAGCAACTGTCAAACCCATGTAAAACCAGTCACACCAGTTAGCAGCTGTAGCTCTAATAACCAACATTAAATAAAAGGCAGACACCACTAGTCCACATAATAATAGAAACCAGCTTCTCTATTTGCTGAGAATATTGTTAATACGATTTTGGTAAGCCCCAAGAATGCCTGTGAGTTTCCTTGGGGAATTCTGGTTGAGGAACATCCTTCCAGGCTTCAGCAGGCTATAAGCTGAACAAGACAAGACACGGAGCTTGCCTGGGGATGCCTGCAGATACAGCAGCTGAGTGGACATCCAAATGACTCAGAAACAGCAAACCTGCTGCAAAGAACAAGCAGAAGAAACACACATGCACAAGTAACGTAGCCAAGCCTGGATTTGTTTCGGCAGGGTGTTGGCTAGGTGCAGGCTCAGATTCTGAAGAAGGGAACTGCGTCCTGTTGTCCCTGGGACTGAGCCTTCTTTAAACAAATTGTATGGCATGAAGTAAATATCTGGCTCCTCCTAGCAAAATTACCTCACAAGACCCGAAATGATGATTTTCACTTGGGCCAAAAAGAATATGATCTGTTTATTTATTACTTGTTTACCTTGTTCTGGTAACTAGAAACATTGGGTCAAGATCCCATAGTGCCAGACAGTATTCAAATGCAGAATGCAACTTGCTTTTCTCTGGTGGACTGATTTCCTTTACCCAACTGCACAGCAAATCATAGCTGAGTTACACAATATTCTGCATACAGCCTAGCCAGGGGGCTTTTATTTTTCTCATAAGGAACAAGACAAAACAGTACCATAACATACTTCTTGCTGGATAGGAAAATAACTTTTCAAAGCTACATATTTTGAACATTGATCATTTGCTAAAGACTCGATTTTTTTGTTAAATTAAAAAGTATGAATGGAAACACATTTTTTGTTTGGCTTGGTAAGGATAGGAGTAGTTTAGCATGATAAATGGACCATTGGGTTCTGTGCCTGAATGTGGCACTTCCTACCTCTCCTGTGGCAGTTGTGCAGAGCTCTTTACAAGAACTTTTTACAATAAACTATGCCAAGATGTACTCTGAAAGGGGGGACCTAAAATAACCCCATGTCAAGTAAATTCTATGTCAAAGCACCGCCACTGAATTCCAATGAATGAAACCACCTGAAAATTAGAGGATAGTTTTTAATTTTTATCAGACCACAGTAACTGGCATGATGGTCTTAAAAATAGGGGACAGACCCTTGAGTCTGTAAAACACTGGGAGAAAGGTAGGAGAGGGAAGAAAAGTACAAAAGAGTCAAAGAAATTCAAGACTTAATTTTAAAGCCGTAATAATGAAGAAAACAAGCATGGGATAGCATCACTCAATTATGTGATCTTCTGACATGGTGATGATAATGTCATCACGTTGAGAAAGAAATAAAGAGGGGGTGTGGAAATTTCAAATACTCAATATTTTTATTCCCACATCCAAACCAAAATCCCTACTTCTGTCAAAATCACCAAAATATATAATAATATAAGCAATTAGAAATCAGATATACTTCTTTGTAATCATCAATAAAGCACCTGTGGATTAACTCACCTACTATAAAAAAGAATAGTAAGTGTACAATACCTACAAACTATTTTTCAGTATGGGGTGTAAGAGCCTTAGTTCTGCATATACAGTTGTAGCAGCATTTCTGGATGTTATATATGTACACATGTTGAACATAAAAATCACTCTGCAACATACTGCTTTCAGCTAGAGTCAATTTTTAAGTGCAAAGCCATTTTAAATGGGAAAAAGTATCAAAATGGTTGCAAGTAAATTAAAGTCTTCTCAGATTTTTTTCTGAATAGAGGCAGTGTGAGAGAACAGAACCCAGTCAGCGAGCACTTTGAGCAAGGGCCTATCCTAAGGAACAAAACACAGCACACACTTTACCTTTACTTTCTTTAGAAAACTTAAATATGGCCACTTATTTACATTTCAATATTTATATATATTTAACATTTAAGTCAATTTAAGTCATTTATTTCATTAAGCCCAGGAAAAAAAAATAAAAAGAGAAGCAATTACAACAGAATATGTTTTTAAGGGTGTGGAATCACATTTTATTAACGTTGTGAAATCTAATAAATTCCTTTTGAAGATGTTACATGTCAGCAGTGACAGACTTGTAAAACACCATAAGCATGAGAACTTAAGCATATGTTAGTTTAACAAAATTTGCAAGGTATTTCCATATTGCCTATAATTTTCTGCAGTTATTAACATACTGGCAATTCATTCAGAATAGTCCTTTCAGTTAATAAGGCTAGGTTTTAGCAGCAGCCATGGTTTTCAGGGATTACATCTCTTTGCTTCATAGGTTTCACAGATTTGGCCCAGGAAAACAGTTATAACGTTTTTCTAGTTTTTACTCCAAGCATGTTTCCTCCTTCCCCTACTTCTTTAGGTAGAAGGCAAAACTGGCAGGGAAGGGGACTCATTCCTCTAACAACAGAAAACTCCTAGAAACAATAGAATGATCTACTGGCCATTTCTGAGCACTTGATTCAGACCTATCATAGTATGAAGGGGTTTTTGCTGTGGGGTTGGTTTTTTGTTTGTTTTGTTGTTTTTTGGTGGTTTTTTAAAATGTAATTAAAATTCATTAATCATTAAGTGTCATTTAATCATTAACATTCAATATAATTCATATACTTCAAAAATGTCCCAAGAAAATATTTTCCTTCTGTATAAATAACAAATAAATTTGTTGTCATCCAAATAGTATTACAGCTCTTTTCTGTTTGTGTTTTTTCAGAGCTCCTATTCTCTCACAAGTTTCTATATAGTTGTCTATTTTGTCTTTAGTTTTTTCGAAATTTTAGTGTTTCCCCTGAAGCCAGCCCCAGAGTCCTCTCCACTCACAGAAAGACAAAGTTAGCCCTTTGTTTTCTGACATAAAAAAAAAAAAAAGAATAAATCTTATGCCTTGACTGTTTCTCTTTTCAAAAACCCAACACACAAAATCCTCCAAATCTTGAGTACTACTTTTGCATGGTGTGATATTTTATCCTTTGGTATCAAGCTTTATGTGTTGGCACAAAGAAATCTTGTACCTCCAATCTTGTAACTCAGAGGCAGGGAATGATAATCCATAGGCTTTAAAAAGGTTTGATCATGGTTTGTTGCCATAACTGTGTAGAAGCCACACATCACTGATGTACCTTTGTTCAGTAACTCTTCATATATAATAGCCCTCAAAAATTACAATGCCATGAAAGATGGCAAGATAAAATATTATACATCAGCATAATTAAGGGAGTGAATATGTCCAACAATAATAACTAAATTTTCCTTCTAAGCTAATTAAAAATAAAAATAGAGCCTTAATGTCTCAAATACCACAATTATTTTTGTATACTCCAAGTCAAAGGAAAAGTAAGGTGTGTCTTAGCTGCTAAGCACTGGCAATAGTAACTTGTTCATGGTGGCATTACTTTACTAAAATTTTGTGTTCTTTAATTGGGAAACTGACACTGTAGAAAATTTTAGATATATCTTTCATCCCTTCCCACCATGCAATTTGTTCATTTCCCCAACTATCAGACTATTTTTCCTTCTCTTTACTTCTTGGCCCCACTGCAGAATGCTTTCAGATATATTAAAAACACAGCTGCATAGATTCTAAAGGAGCATCATAACATGCCATTTGTCAGTCTATGTTTAACCAGTGCCCTAGGATTTTGTGGCCTAAATATATAGGAAAATAGTAGTCAGGACAGTAATTTGAAAAGAAATACAAGCACAGCATGCTCCTCATACTGCACACACACTGATGTTTCATCTACTTAACCCACAGGCCATTCTGAAGGTAATAACATGCTACCTCAAGAGGCTAAGGTTTCATTACATTTTTTAAGAACTAACAGGTGCGGCTCTACGGCTTGCCAAAATACTTTGTGATGAACTGCAAAACTAATCTGTAAACTTGCTGCTCACCCCTGGGTCGCACTGCACCTGGCTAGTGAAATGGCAATAGTGGAGTTTATGACTGGTCATCCTTGTTCCACTGCCGCAGACCTCAAAGTACTAAGGCAGGTGGTTAATCTGCACAGCACTAGGGAAAAAGAAATAAAAATTATGATTTTGAGCCTGTATAAATTATTTAAAAGTGCAAAAGTAAGCTCCTGCTCCTTATCCTCTTACACCAGCTCAGTAGAAACTAGCAAGAGCATCAGAACAGTTGTGCTAAGACGTGGATTAGACAAGGTCAGACAACCTTTCAAATGTCTACCGGACTTTTTTCATAGTGGTCCTTGTAAACCCTTTACTTTCTGAAGTGCCTCGAAGGAGACCGCAGAGCCCCGTGCCACCTGCCTCCCCTCCGCTCTCCTGCCAGCCAGGCCTTTGCCCTTGCAGGCGCAACCCTGGTGAGGCTGCAGAACCTACACTCGACACCTCCCCACACGCCTGACAACAGGGAAGGGGCGGCCCCCTCTTTACTGTTGGAGCCCCAGCTTGTCTGCTACGAGGCACTGCTAACTACGCGCTCTGGAGAGATTCGGTGTTTACTATAAATAACGGAGCACGACATTAAAAGTGAAAGCTGTCCTGGTTCGGCGCCAGGAGGGCTAGGAGAGCTTGAGGAGAGGGGCGGAGACAGGGTGGCGGGAGGCCCGGAACTGGCAGGGCCGGCCCGGAGGAGGAGCGGGGAGGAGAGCGCTGGGATGGCGGCGCCCGCAACGCTGCGGAAGAGCGTGGTGTCCCCCGCGGGCAGGCACACCGCCTCCCTCATCTTCCTGCACGGCTCAGGTGGCTGCTTTCCCCCCTTCCCTGCCCGGCGGCTGGGGCAGGGCGCAGGGTGCTGCCCGGCGGGGCGCTCCCGGGAGCGGGGCTGGGGTGCTCCTCCCGGGGCTGTGGGAAGAGGGCGGCGGGACAGGGTGGCCGCCAGGCTCGGGGAAGAGGTCTGAGGTGTCGCTGTCCCTACGGCACTGGCCGGGAAGGAGGAGGCGGCTGTGGGCACAGAGCGGTGTGTCTGTGCCCGGAGGGCTGTGCCGTAGGGACGGCGCCGGCCCACACCGCCCTGGCCTCCTGTGCCGTGAGAACACACGCGTTTTAGAAGATCATATAGTCATAGAATGTGCCGGGTCTGGGGGGGACCTCGTCAGCATCATGGAGTCCAACTCCTGCACAGGACACCCCAAGAATCACACGATGTACTTGAGAGCATTGTCCAAAGGCTTCCTGAACTCAGGCTTGGTGCTGTGCCCACTCCCCTGGGGAGCCTGTTCCAGTGCCCAACCACCCTTTGGGTGAAAAACCTCTTCCTGATATCCGACCTAAACCTATCCCGATTCAGCCCCACGCTGTTTCCTCGAGTCCTGTTGCTCTCTTAATTGCCCCACTCAGAGGGTAGCCACAGGCAAAGGATGATTTTCACAGTTAAAGTGGCTCTTGGTGTTTTTGGATCGGGCTGAGAGTATTGTTGTCACCTGTTAAAAGCCAGTGTTGATAGACTGACTTCTCTTTGTTAGGAGGGTCCTGTCCATGTCCACATTGGCTATGTGGCCATCACTTAGAGAGGGGAGAGTTACCTGCATCAATGACCAGTCTGAGGGCAGGAGGGGATTGTGCATTTTGATTTGTTTTTTTTTTCCTTGAAAGTTATTTCTAACCTGCTAAATAACAACACATGAGTTTTAAAAAAAACCCAAACACAGTAATCATAGATCTTTATTAGATCAAGGCCTTGGGAATCCATTCTGTTGAGCTGCCCATGTGCATATGGCAATGTGTTCAAATCTTTCCGTGTCTTTCTCTTAGTTTTTCTTTTTGCTGATGTTTCTGTTTAGTTTAACAAAGCTGTATGTGCTTATTAAATTAGTTTTGTTTTTATAACCTAGTTTAATTTTGCTTTTTTAAAATTCTGTGAGTAAAAGAGTGAAAGTGAAAGAGTTTATAAGATGTGTTCAGCCCCCTTGTTAACACTAATGCTTTAATGCTTGAGGAAATAATTTTCTCTAATGTTGGAGGAGTAAGGGAAGATTATGGTTAGAGGTTGATTCCACATGTGGTTAAAGTACTCTACAATTTTTCATTTTTTTTATATGATTTTGTTCATCATGTTTGCAAAGGGGAAGTACAAGGGTGCTTTTATTTGGTTTTTAGCAGTTCCGCAGAATAGAATTTAAGACAGAAGTGCTGTTGCTGTGGGCTGGCCTGTAAACCTGAATTGTAAACCTTCTGTACAGCACTTGTGATGGAAAGTGGCAGTCAAGTGGCATGAATCCATTTTGTTCATAATGCTTACTCTAGACAAATTATAATAAGTGCAGAATAATATAGAAAAGTATAAGAAAATTCCTGGTACTGTACATCCAATTTAGGTAGAGGATCCATTTGATAGCTTTGCAGGGAAGGCAAATGGATATAACAAATACGATACAATTTTTTAGGCTTAGGATTGCAAATTTGTGTGTTGTAACAGGCACAAAATCATAGGCTGGGAAAGACCTTTAAGATGATCAATTCCAACCATTGATCAAATGCTGCCAAGTCCACCACTAAACATGTCCTTAATTGCCACATCTACACATCTTTTAAGTACCTTCAGGGATGGTGATTCAATTACTTCCCTGGGCAACCTGTTTCAGTGTTTGAAAGCCCTTTTGGTGATGAAATTTTTCCTAATATCCAGTCTACATGTTACATTTTGTTAAATTTAAACTTTGTGGAGAAAGAAAATTTGGAAGTTCAAGCTATATTTGAAAGGAAAATAATTCATATTTTACTTGAGGAGGGGGAAAAAGATAATACTGTTGCCATCAGTCAAAGCAGAATCATCCATTGTTTGCTTCTTTTTGTAGTGTTCAGAAAAACATATGGCACTAAAATGTAAGAACAGCTTGAAAGACAAACCTTTCAGAAGGTTGTTGGCTTTTGTTTGATGTCACGGTCTTCTGTCTTTCTCCCTCCCCTCCAAATTCTATTCTTAGCAAGTCAAAATGCATTATCTGTGCATGCAAGTTCTCACTGCATTTGGTGAGCATTTGGGCCATGATGACTCCTGACACAGAGAAGGCCGTAGTTAAATTTTCTCTTACTGAACTTTTTGTGGACTTTTAATGGACAAACTAGCTTCCTTAACTGTTTCTGGAGATCTTTGCAAAGTTTAAGAAGTTTGAATATATAGTAAAATACAATATTCTACATCATTAAGGCATTTGTAAATACCTAATGAAGTCCTGATTCTGTAAGCATTCAGATACTTGCTTAGGTTGACTTACCTGAGGGTTGGTCCTGAGGAAGTATTTGCAGAGCCTAGACCTTGGCTTTCTAACTAAAAAAAGAGGGAAGAGAAAAAAAGTTTATTCAAAACATATCCCAAAGATATGTTGCTTGTGAGGTGGCAAGAACCATGAGGAAACCCTCGTACATCAAGAGTGTCTGTGAAGAAACAGAGGTGTGTTTCAACTTAGACCATGCTACTTGCATAAGCAAAGTGCTTGTGGGAGTGTGTTCTGAAGCATGAAGGATGTAACTTTGATTTCACTGTTTGACTTCCCACAGAATAAGTTTTGTAAAGAATTAGCTTTGCAACCCTGTTGCTTATTTGTCACATGGACTGTTTAGGTCAAACAGAGAATAGTTCTAGTTATGCCAGTTGTGCTTGAACAGAAAAAAAAAATGCTGGCTTTGAATCCTTCTTGCCTTCTGTTTTAATTCTGAAGATGCATTAATTGTGTGTGTAAATAAGCATCACTGAATTTTGTTTGAGTGATAAAGAGCAAATTTTCTCCATTGAGGACTTGGTAACATTGTAATAATGAACTGATATGTTTATGCAACATTGTTCAGATGTAAGGTGGCAGTAAACCTGGCTTAGAGGCAGTGATGTTTTTTTCCTCATGGTTTGAGGAAAATAATTTTTTTGAAAAGAATAGGTGAGTTCTCGAGTCAAACCAGGCACCTTGAGTAAAGTAGTAGAGAGTACAGTTAACTCAGATTAGCAGTTTGAGTGGATAATATGTGGGAACCTCAGCTTCAGACAAGACTGAAGGCCTGTGGCATGAGTGGCAGTAGTGAAATTCCAGTTTGCTGAACCCCCACCACATTTTTTAGGTTGAACGTATTGCCTGCTGTAAACTATATTCCTTGACAAACTGGTTTCCTCAAGTTTGATGTATTGTTTAACTCTGGAGACTCGTGTGTGCGTGCTCGTCAGAGGGGTGGCAGTGAAGTTATGGCGGAAGATAACAGCAATGCAAAGACAAGCTTGAGAAACTGTCTGCTCTGTACATGTATACTTGTTGAAAAGGAGCATGTGCTGTCTGCATAAGAGTTCATCCTGCTTATCTGTTCATAGCACTTCAGCCTGCAGAAGCTTTGGCCATAGATTGAGTAGCTAAGATTAGGAAAAAACATGCTGAGAGTCAGTTTTCAAACAGAACCATGGGATTATAGTTTCTTTAAGAGCCTGCTAGATATTTTAACCTGAACTCATCTCTTGAGTGCTTTTACAAAACATGTTTTTCCCTTAAAGTCCATGTGCAATATTAGCGTAATTAAGTGTGGAGATCCTTTTTACTGCTCTTTAGTAGGTTTTAAAGTGGGTTAATATTAAATTCTCTAGTATAAGTAATCTTTTGTAAGGAGAGCAGCAGGTATTTTATTGCACTTTTTAAAAATGTTCATCAAGATTTTTTGTTTATCACTTATCAGCAAACAAGGCAAGTTGATCCCAGGTAGGATCTTGTGTCTACCTGGGAGATACTTAAGCCATAGGATTTAGGGAAGTATTTATTAAACTTATGCTGTAGTACCTCTCAAGTAGTCTGTTTTAGGAAATTTTGAGTCCATTTTCATTGGAAAGGGGACTAAGGTTCTAGAAAGTTCTTTTTTAGCATTTTGGTGTATTGACTTTGTGATTTGAAATTAGATCAATCTGGAATAAATGTATTTGACACTGTATAATTTTCTTGCTAAATGCACAGAATAATTCTTCTTGTCACCTTCTGTGTGATACAGGTGATACTGGCCAAGGAGCAAGAGCATGGATAAAACAAATTTTGAATCAAGACATGGCTTTCCAACATATAAAAGTTATTTACCCAACGGCTCCTGCCAGGTATTGTTTAATGTATTATTACTGTAGGATTAAATTATGCTGTTCCTCTACTGTATAATACGCTTCTGAATATTGGTACAGACTATTGTAACATTTTCCTCTTCTCTCTCGTATGCTTGTTGGCAAAACTGGAGCTCAACAGTGCATTGTTGTCCAGCAACTGCGATTTTAAGTGGTTAAGTCTCTAAATGGGTAAGACTTTACAAAAGTCACAGCCTCTAATTCAAACTCAGGTGTTGTCCTCATAGTATCTTTCCATCTCTTTGATATAAATAGACAATGATGCTCTGGTGTGTGTTGTAGTGCCATTACAGAGCTATGTTTTGAATCCCAGTCCTACCTATATTAACTACCATATATTCTGTTGTTTTTAATGCCAGGTTGACCAGTCTATTTGGTTAGTAAGATTTGACAGATCTTCAGCAGCTGGAGAAAGGACTGGAAATTTAGAAACACACATTGCTTCTCGTTTGAATTCTCATCAAACCGTTTCAAAGAGAATTGAGTTCAATATTTGCTTTAGGCAAGAATCTCGTTGTTAAATGACACTGTGTGTTCGGTGGTAGACTGGAAATACAGATAAAAATTTTGCTTGCAGGAATTTGAAAGTTTATGAGGTCAAACGTAAAGGCTGAATGTTGGGCACCTACCTCCATATTTAGCCATCCAAAGATAATATTAAATATATAATACTTAATTATAATATTATATATGTAACATATATTAAATGTATAATATTAAATTTCAGAGTTGCTTATTTTTTCTTCATATAAATTCATTTTTAAGGTGTCTGTGACTCTAAGTTAGGAAAATGTTTCCTTGAAGGGTAATAGGGCTTGAGTTTCTTTCTGAATTTGTGCATGAATGTGGATGAATGTTGAACGTAAAAGGAAATTGTGACAGTCTACACAGACTTTCGAGGTACGGAGATCTGAAAGTCAGAAAAAAAATTCTTGGAGGGTATGAACAAGTATAATAGCAGATTTTGTCTGGCACTCACTAATATGTGAAAAAAACCCCCTTTCCTTAACCATGTATTTTTTATGGTCTGCTTAGGCAGGAAAAGCAATTGAGAGATTGCGGTGTGAATGTACTCACTGTGTTACAGAAAAATCAAGACCGTGAGTGGAAGTCTTTGAAGCAGTGTGTTTTGGGTTAGTAGGAAGTGAACACGATTTTCTGTAAATAATGTACTCATAACTTCATTGATGGCAGGCTAAACTGATGCCAGAGTTATAAGTGGCACATCACACATGATAATGGGCTCCATAGCTTCCCTATCAACACAGCAGGTACTGGAGAAATGCAGGAGATTTTGCTTTTCTGTCAAATGATTTTTCTTTGCATGTTACATGCAGCCAGAGCACCTCAGATCACATCTGTTAGGCCACTGCTTTGCTTTTCCGTCCCACAGCACTTCTGAGGTCAATCTTTTTCTCATTTTTTCTGGTTTCTTTGGGTAACTATGGATGTAAACTATGTATAAATGATTAACCAGCAAGATCTTCTGACTCAAATAAGGGAATTTGTTTTTATCCGAAGACTTTGGATTTCAGTACTTTGGTAAACAGATGGGAAGAAAGGCACTGTTGTAATTAAAAGATGTGAATAAACAGTTTATTTCACTCTCTTTTTCTTTTTTAAGTTGAGGTTACTCTTATTCCTGTCTACAGCAGATGGAAGTCACGTGTGAGTTGATTCAGAAGTGTCTTTTAGCAAAACTGTAAAAAGTTGTATGTTCAACAAATATAAAACACACTGTTTGTCTGTGACTGGCAATATGAAGTACACTTGTGCACAGCCTTCTGTTGCTGATAGGCAGCATTATCTGACACAGTGAAATAAAGCAGGTGCTCTTAAGTACAGTAGTGTTTGCCACTGTTTGCAGCAATGCTGAAGTGAAGTTAGTGATGATACATGTTACTGTTTGAAAACAGAAATAACAGGAACCTTTACAGACTCACTTCATGTTGCTTTGGTATTCAAGAACAAATCACAGTATGCTTTTTGAAATGGGTTTGTAATAGTTGCTCTCCATTCTCTCAGAGAAAATAAAAGCAAGACCTAAAATATCCAAACTTGAATGTCAGACATTAAAATAATTATATCTGCATTAGGAGCTTGCTGTATGTGGTGATTTTATGTGTGTGTATATATTTATATGTTTTGATAAGAATTCAAAATGTTTCTGCCACCAGTGGGAGAATTCAGAATCCTTCATAATGAGACCTGTAGCCAGATGGTTGTGGGCGTGCAGATATGCTGAGGAAGATTCTGATCCAGGTTCTTTGATCATGTAGAGAAAGAGAGATGTGCTGGCCAAAAGTTAAGCTGATGTGAGAGAGCCTCTGTGGGTCTCTGTAACTTGCCACTGTGCTGTCAGGTTATAGGGGCAGAGTGCAAAACTTGGCTGCAGGGTCTTCAAAGGAAAGCTTGAAGTTTGGCAAGACCGGATTAGGATTGCTTGGTTAATGTGCTCCTCTGGCAAAATCCTGTTAATGTGGATGTACTTCATGCTCTATAAACTCCTGTCTTTCCCAGCATAACTTTGCACATACACATTGAACATTCTCTGTCAGTTTTGCCAGTAAAAGCAGGTTTGATGATATAACCGCAAAGCTTGGGGCTTTGGCGGGATAAACTGCAGGTCAGGAATACCTCTTCACATTTCTGATGGATATTATTCTGCTGCTAGATCTATAGATATGATCTTACACATTCTTCACCTCTATTAAACAGAGTTCTGAAAAGCAGTGGAATTCACATTTTTCAAGAAAACATTGAATTTTTTTTTTCTTTGTGGAGGATTGATGGGGCTTATATTTATGTTTTATTTAGATTTTATCCCCGGCGCTGAAACATGCATATTTTTGATTTGTACAGCATCAGAGATTCAGACATATTTTGATTCAAGACTCAGTATATTTGAAAGTTATTTTGGAAAACCAGTCCAACGTATAATCAAGAAGAATTCTGAAATACATTCTTTGGCTTCACTAGCACTGATGTCGGCAAACACTAAAGAGGATTATAGGTAAAAGCAATAGAACATTACAGGACTACATTTTATAAAACTGTTTTTAACTGTTGTCTATAGATCTTAGTAAAAAGTCACACATTTTTAAAGAAGAGATTTACTTTAATCATTTTTATAATGTGCAGGGTCTGTATAGAGAATGATCACTGAATATGCCCTGGACAGGTAAATTGTTTGCAGCATTTTGTCTCACTCATCCCCCATCAATATTTGTTCGTTTCCTGAGCAAAAATAGAAGAATGTAGATTGTGAATTTTACTATTAAAGAAGAAAGTCCTGCAAAAATACTAAGTAAAATGCATATGGTAAAAAGCATGCTTAGATAAAAATGGGAAAAAATATATGGATTTGAAGCCTCAGTGTGATGTAATGAGAGTAATGACACCTAAATTTTGAATATGTTTGTAAATTAAATGCATGTACCTGGGGCATGCAAATTTTGCTTTACAAATTAAAAGTTTTATGCATTGCTTTGAGGGTTTGGGTTTTTTTCTCTGTAATGTAGTCTACTGGGATACTTAAAAATTAGTAGAGAACTTGTTTTAGCTGTTTGATTTAGCTTTCTTTCAAGATCAGGGCTTCTGTACATACATTAAACTTGTTAAACACAATTCTATTTTTTCTCCATTGTAATGCTAATATACATCTTTAAAAAAACCAAACTCCAGTTGTAGCCCTAGCAGCTGATGCAATCCCTAAAGCCACGTCTACACTAATAGTTTTAAAGGAAAGGGTTTCCTTTTTCCTTTTTTATTTGGGTCAGGATGGCTACAACTTAAATACTGTTTCAGCTGCTACAACTGTGACTTAAACATTAGGTTTCTATTGAGTTTCTAAATCAGAACTGAATACCACCCAATTTAACCTTTTCTTTTTTTTTAATAGAAAGTGATAGTTTAAATTGGCATTGCAGGAGCTAACGTGGTAAATTTAAAACCATTTAGGCTCCACTTGTTTTAATACATATACCTTTCCTTCTTTAATTCCCTGAAAAAATCTAGGCCAAAGATTCTTTGTGTTGTCTTGCATTCCGTTCTGACAGTCTTTCTCTTTTGCAAGTCAGAAAATAAACTATAAATACTACTTTGCCTATTTTATGGATGTTTTTGACATTCACTCAACAAAGCTTTCTGTGGCACATAATTCTCTGTGCAGAGCTTGTTGTCTGGTTGGGTTTTTTCCCCCCAATTTGTTCTAACTTCCCGTATCTTTATGTGGCTGATAAGGACTACTCAGCATTATATGGCATAGTACTCCATCCTTTCACCTAAGTTCACATCTTTGCTCAGCTCATGGTGGAAATGAGTTTCATCTCATCACAGTCCCCATTTGGCTGTATCACAAAACCACCAGACAGTTTGGCACCATTCAGCTCCATTGGCAGTCTCTGCCTGTGAGAGGCCTAGGACTGGAAAAGCAGCAGGGATGTACTGCAGGTCGGACTTGAGATGGATTGGCGGAGCTGTGGAGGGGAGTGTGCACAGTGCCTATCATACTGTTTTTGGCTCAAGCAAATGTTATTAATCCTTGACTTTTGTAAGCCCTAACCTCATTCATAAATTTAACACAAAGAAGTCTTTTTAAAGGTGGAAACCTAAGGGAGAAATGGAAAAGGTTTCGGTTGGTGTCATGGGGTGGTTCTTTCATCTCCTTTAAGTAGAAATTTAACATGTTCTGCATAATAATGCTGGAAGCATGCTTGGATAAACTTTGTATTTTCCTTTTTATTTCTACTCTTGAATTAGGTGAGGAAAACTTAAATATGCATACATCTAATGCTTACATCAGATGCTAAATACCATGTGGAATGCAGATACTGTAATCATGCTTGGGGAAAACAAATTAGAACATGATGGAAATAATCTTGGATTTCTAATCCCTTTAACTGCATTGTGCTCTTAGGCATTCTTCCTCTTGTTTTGATTCTCTCAATGCTTTTCCTATACAGAAGAATTGGAGACAGGTTTTTATATCACCCTTCTAGCAAGCAGTTGTGGGTTTGTAAATTGTGTGTCATTCTTGCTCTTGCTTTACAGTCTTTTCAAAGGTTTCTGTGCTTAACTAGTGTCGTTCATCCATCCTTGGTGGTGTTTGCCACCAGCTTGTGAAAGATATCACTTTGGATCCCAGAGTGTCTTTCAGACCCCACAATGGAGAACTGATGCAGATTGGGCCCTGTTTTGCCTCTTGCCACTTTCTTTTTGTGAATTTATAAAGCAGGCAATATTTGTTGGTTGCTGAGGAACTGGCAGTGTGTATGAAAGGTCTTTTATGGCCTTTTCAACCATAACATAATTGCTGTTTTCTGATTAGTACAAATCCCCATAATTTACACCACCCACTCAAAAAAAAACCCCCGAAACAACCAACAAAACCAATCCAGCAAACCAACAGAAACAAAGAAACAGAGACAAACTCTTAATTTCTCCTGCTGAGTTTTATGCCAGCTTCTATTGTGGCTTCCTTTGTCTTGAATGATTAAGATTTGTCTCAAGTAACAAAAGCTGTCAGCATAGTGTTTCTTCAGGTAACCATTATGTACTGGTTCAATCAGCTCTCATTTCAGGCAGTATACATCCAGAACAACTCTATCAAAAACATTTGCATGTGGTTGAGTGAACAGGCACAGCCTTTACTGAAGAACAGCCAAAATTACTCCTCGTGGAGATGACTCCTGTCTTACCTTTTGCAATTTATTTTTTTTTAAGTATAGCTCTAAGTTGAAACTGTTTGAATTTTGGACACGTCTTATGCTCTGTTTCCATACCACAAGGCTTCATTGTTAAGATATGTTGAACCTCAGTTTTAACATAAGATATACCTTGGACTAGAGATTTGATTTATATTTCTCATTTGACTAGCTGGATTCTCTGCTTTCTTCCAAATTTCTTTTCAAATTTGCTTTCTACTTCAAGAAGACAGTGGGAATTAAAAACAGAATTATGTACTAAATTTTCTATTGTGATGTGGTATTGAAATTCAGCAGTGAGATTATGCTATGAGAGAATTTGGGACTAGGGAGTAACCTTGCTTTCATTTGAAAAACCTGCCATCACCTTTAAGAGAGTCAAGACTTACTTCTAGAATCAGTCAATATTTTGGATTGGAAGGGATCTTTAAAGGTCACCTAGTCAAATACCCCTGCAATGAGCAGGGACATCTTCAACTAGATCAGGTTGCTTAGAATGCCATCCAGCCTGACCTTGAATGTTTCTAGGGATGGGGCATCTGCCACCTCTCTGGGCAACCTGTGCTGGTATTTCAGCAGCCTCATTGTAAATAAAGTCTTCCTCATATCTAGTCTAAATGTACCCCCACTTAGTTTGAAATCATTCCCCATTGTTCTTCACAACACTAAAAGGATTGTTCCCATCTTGCTTATAGGCCCCTTTAAGTACTGGAAGACTTCACTAAGTTCGCTCTGGAGCCTCTCTTCTCCAGACTGAACAAATCCGACTCTCTTGGCCTTTCTGCATGGGAGAGATGCTCTATCCCTCTGATCATTTTTGTGGCCCTCCTCTGGACTTGCTCCAACAGAGCCATATCTTTCCTGTTCTGAGGGTTCCAGAACTGGATGCAGTACTCCAGGTGGAGTCTCACCAGAGCAGAGTTAAGTAGAACCTAGACAGTGTGGTAGTGTGCTCTGTAGATTTTCTTGAAGGGGTGCGCAGTCTTCCAAAAGATAACATTACAATGTCTCTGTGCCTCCCAACTGAGAGAAGATGGGTTTGGGAAGGAAGAAGAATTGAGGATTTTATTAGTTTTGATCTTTCTCTGTCCTTATTTGAATCTTGAAGCCTAACTTCACTATAAATTTCCAGTTCTGTCTGACATTTCAGGAAGTTCTGTCTGGAACCCTGAAAGCCAGCACCAGCGGTCTGAGTTTTATGTGACTGCTTAATGTAGGGTGATCATAGCACTGAGCGTGAGGGCAATGATACAATTCTGCATCAGGAGAAAGAGTCGGGGGAAGAATATTTGCTGTTTATCAATGTGCTGTCTGCTACTCTTATGTTTCTTATTTAAAGCAGCTAGCACTGCTGGCTTGTCTTTTAACTTAATATGTTGGACAGGCACAGTGACTTATTGGATAATGAACAAAAACACCTGTAACTTTATGTGAATCACTTTGCTAATAGCCTCATTTTGGAGATAGAATTTGCCATCGGTTTAGATCTGAATTTGAACCCCATGTAGCATCTTTTGGTTGCTCTCCACTTCTTTTAACTTAGGATAATTTCAGATTAGTTAGCACATTTCTAAATGGGATTAAGCAGGTCTAGATTTCATGCTTCAGGAAGGTGGAAAAACATGGTGTTACTGCTGCCTAATTTATATTTTCCTCATTACTACAGAACTCACATTAGCAGAAGCTAACTGAAATTATATATATTGCTTTGAAACTTTGAAGTCAAATCAACAGTGAAAATTACTTCCATTTGAATACGCATTTGAAAAAGACTGAAAGGATGATAAGTACTTTCAGAGATATTATAGGATATATATTGCTTTTAAGATGTTGAAGTATTGTGTAGGATCTTCTTGAAATTGCAGTGTCGTGCAAGAGGTGTATATGTGAGAAAACAATTCTAGGTCAATGGGCACCCTTAAAAATAAGACCTATAAAGTAGTCAGAAAACATGATCTAGAGTGATTTGAGGATGTTGGGAAGCATTAAAAAGAATCTAATCCTCATAGTGCCTGCAGTTTCTTAAATGTTTGTTATTAGCCAGGTCTCCTTTATGTCGTCTTTCCTCCTTACTTTTAAATTTTAAGAGATAAATTCATATGAACTTTTCCTTTAGTTGTCTCTTAAAAATTGATACAAGTTTGGAAACTGGATATACCTAGATAGGGTTCTTGATTCTTGTTTTCTTATATGGATTTGAATCTTTCATGTGCTCGAGAACCAAAGAAATTTAAAAAAAAAAGACCCTCACGACTTAGGGGACTATATATTTTCATTACCAGTTTCAACAGCACACAGTTTTAGATATTTTTAGTATAATTTTTAAAAGAGAATAAAGAAAGTGAGGCACAGAGGGACTAATGTTATGAGTTGTGATTAAACTTAAGAAAGCAAAAAAATCCAAACTTAAAGCACACAATTTGTTCTGTCACTGTCCTTAACTGACCACGTTGATCTTATCAGATGGAGTTTTCACTCACTCTGTATTTCTTTTCTTTTGCATATTTCAATCCAGCTTCTCATGTCACTGTAACATAGGGATTTTTTTTTTTTTTGTGGTTTAATTGTATGAAAAAATTTGGTGCTGTATTCTTGGAGCTGTACAGATGGTTCCATGCCAAACATATTTGTTTACCGTGGTAATGTCTGAGTTGTAGTATGCCAGCTAATAAAGGGATTATTTAAGGAACAAGGTGAATGACTAAAACAGATGTGCCAGTTGGGTGAACCATTAAAAGAATCTTACTTCTCAGCTTTATGTAAAGGTTATTTTTAATGCATTTCTGAGAAATCAAGAGTGGTTGCAAGGATGTTTTTGAGGCAGCTGAAAGCCACTTGTCTGTTTGCTTGGCGGTCTTTTCCTGTGGGTTTAAAGCACATTAGTCTTTCATCTATCTTATTGAAGAATTTGCAAAGACAGCAGGTAGAAGTCCTGAGTTTCATCTTCTCATAAAGTATAACAATCTCATAATGCAATTTGTCCTGTTTATAAATGGTATGATTTTGTCTTTTAGTTGTGGGGAAACCTGCTTTAATATTTTTGTAATGTAAAAGTAAATAGCTGTAATGCAATACATATATGTATCTTTGTTCCATGGAAATCTTGGGTCAGTCTGCTGTAACAATACTAAAACCTTTCACATCTTTTCTCGAAAAAGTATTAGGTACTCTGACTTTACCAGAAAATTAAGCCCTTTGGCTGCTAAGCATTTAACCAGGATTAATGTACAAGTGTTTTAGAGGGAACCATGAATCAAATGCTGTTTGCCCAGGCATTTAGTCTGCTGTACATCACATTGACCAAGTGACTTCCAGAAACTCGAGTGATTCAGTTCTTGATAGGTTTGACTGAAATGTCTCCTTATAGAAATTGACTTTTGTGAATTAGAGATTTGTAATCTTGTTTCTTAGATGTTGAAAAACTCATTTGACAAGAATCCTGGAGACAAGATTCCAAAGAGAAGACTAAAAAAAAAGGCAAAAACATTTGAATAATATTTTTTAAACTTAGCCTTAGCTTGCTGGGTGTACAAAATATTTTCACTGAATTTCCTTGAATTTAGGTGCTTAAGTATATGATTTGTTTTGAATTAAGCAAATGAGGGGTTACTTAAGGCGCACACTGTACTAAACTTGACCACATCTTGTATGCCATTTTGAATAACAGTACATTTCAGGTACTTAGTCCTGAAGCTCTGCTCAGAAAGATGAAATTGTAGTGTGTCTGTTTGTTGCCTCTTTCAATATGTTTGTCTTACCAACTTTAAAGTCATGGACATTTTTTTTCATGTTCATTGCAACAGGCAGAAGAAAATTTATGTTCTCTCATGTTTTACTTTTAAGACTGAATAATGAAATATCTTGGACTCTCGTCTTCATGGCGGTACTGCTTTAGAAATAGCTGGTTACTATGTGAAGCCTCTCTGGTATTAATAAAGGCAGAATTTGTTCCTTCATTAAGAATAATTGAAATAATGCCATTCTCTTTCTAGGTTAGTTGTGTTTTGGTTTAATGCTAGTACTGAAAAACATCCACGGAGAACACTGAAGTGAACTTTAGCATTTTCAGTGTGTTCCCATCCAGACATTTATCAAAGGCTGTCTATTTGTGGATGACAATTGTAATCTGATCTAAGCTTAAATAAAATGAAGAATTTGCCCCCTGATTAAGCATAGCAAATAAGGATTCCAAGTGGCTTTGTTTGAGGTGAAGGATCGATCTCCTAGCAGTATGTTTTGCAATATATTGTAGAGCCATTGCAAGGCAATTAGATCACCTTCCTTGGGATTTCAGGGCTCTATTAATAATTTTTATTTAAAACCAGAAAAGGCTGCTTTGTATTGTAGGTTTCTTGCTTATCTGAGGTTTGGGCAGCATGTTGAAGCACTGAAAAACACTAGTCTGACAACACAGTATTACAGTGTGGAATATTATGTCTCTTGTTTGTGGTTGTGTACCAGTCCAGTGAACACATGACATTTCTTTCAGTAATTTTTATAAGCTACCTGCCCCATTAAAATGAGGATGGCTGTATTTATTTAACAAAAAGTAAAATTGGCAGAATACCTAGAGGTTCATAGTACCTGTCTCCTGTCAATTTTGTTAAGAGTTAGACAGTTCAATTCCATATAGTTAGTTCCTTCAAAGCTGTCTTTTTTTAGCTGTTACTTCAGTTTGTTGTATTCCAGTGTGGATTTCAACCCTAGCTTTGTTTAGGATTAAGAAGCTCTCGGCAGGCCTAAGATTTAAAATTTTTGGCTGACCTGACCAACCTTAACATTGAACTGACTGAAAATTGCTTTTTACATAGCTTCCAAATGTTGACTTCATTCTTGAAGGACCACGATTTGAATGCAGTGAAAGGCAATGTGACTGGTTGTAAATTGCATTAGCCCTAAGAGAAGTTTATTGTCTTCTTTGCTGGAAAGATACTGAATTGTTTTTATTTATCATGTGTGCTGAAGGCTTTTGATCTTATGCTGGGTTAATAATTTGTTTTCTTCCCTTCCACCACTCCAGGCCATACACACCTATGAAGGGAGCCTTTTCCAATGTGTGGTTTGACAGGTATAAGATTTCTAATGACTGTCCTGAACACATTGAAAGTGTTGATTCCATGTGCCAGCAGCTTACAGACTTGATCAATGATGAGATTAAGAATGGCATTGCAAAGAATAGGATACTAATAGGTAAGAGAGATTTATTTATAATGTGTTACTTTAATGTTTTTTTTTCATTGTTAAGATATCATCTACTTTGATTCACTTTAAAAAGTACATATTTTTACTATTTTCTTTTAGCCCTTTTCAAAGATGGAAAAGTGTACTTTCCCAAAATGAATTGTATTTTGGCGAGTGGAGATGTAGCATGTAATAATCATGAACTTTTCCTTAATGCTCTAATAATTTTGTGTTTAATTAATGGAGAAAGAATGTGCATGCTATATATCACTAAAGGTTAACACTTGATAACAAGTATTAGCTGTCATAGTTCATATGTGTCCATCTTTGTTTGTCATAATTTCCACAATTTTCCAGTAACTTTCACAGTACTGAGAAACAGATAGTGGGATATTGAGTCATAGGAGCTGAGGGTGATGAAGTAGCCTATGTCAGAGGGGGAATGAGAATTCACAAGTCCTTGGCTCCTTGTCCCATCTCTAGACCACAAACTATTTCAGGTTGGGGAAAAACTCTTAATGTGGGAACTTAAAAATTTATGGGCAGCTGAGTCATGCCATCAAAATCATGTGTGGTGGAACCACTACCATTCAGCCTACATGTTTTCTTGGTGCAGCCCCATGTTGCTCTTTGAAGGCCTGTGCTTACTTTCCCTTTCTGGCTCATTGCCCTGGCTGCAGAATGCATTGTTTTGGATGGCTGTCAGCACAGCCTCTTTGATCTGTCTTTCCCATGTTATACCTGATAACTTGGAAGCAGTGGAAGAAGTGCAGGTGCATTGCTGTACAGTGAGCTGGCAGATTTTCTGTGTACAGATCCAGTGTGCTACTGGGCTTTTCTCTTTTCTCTGTAGCCTTCAAAATTAGAAATAGGGAGACTGTATGAAAGTTGTTTTCCAAATCATAAGCAGAGTAAGGAAGTTGGTATGCACTGATTGTTTCAGTCCATAGATTCCTTGGAAGTCCCCGTCTCTGTGTGTTTGTATTCCTCATATATAAATCAGAAATAATTATAGTTGTTTTGTCAAACACTTGGGAGCTTTGTTTCCTCACCTCACAGAGACTACATGCAAACATCCTCACAGTTGAGTCCAGTATTTCTGCAAGAAGCAAAATAAGACAGTCCTGAATTAGCTTTGTCCAAAGTACAGAAGAGGACCCATGTGGTTGCGTAAGAGACTTGCTAGAGGAAAATTAATTCTGTCACTTATGGCTGTACAAGATTAAGTGTTCTTCCACAAGAACTTTGTGCCTTTTCTGCACTGGTATTGATAATTAACCAGTGTGTGATGCAATGGACAGTAAAGCTTAGAAGTCCTGTAAGGTCTCTATGCATAAAGGTGACATTAATCATCTAAATTTGTGTAAATAATTGTCCATCTTCTGGCATTGTTTCTTAAAGGAAATTAGGAGTTATGTAAGGGCACTGCGCAGCTTTATAATATTCAGCCTGGAGAAGAGAAGGCTCCAGAGAGACCTTATAGCACCTTCCAGTACCTAAAGGGGCCTAAAAGAAAGCTGGGGAGGGACTTTTTACCAGGACATGTAATGATAGGACAAGGGGGAATAGCTTTAAACTATAGGGTAGGTTTAGATTAGAAATTAGAAAGAAGTTCTTACTGTGGGGGGAGGTGAGATACTGGAACAGGCTGACAGAAAAGTTGTAGATGCTCCATCCCTGGAAGTGTTAAAGACCAGGTTGGATGGGGCCCTGAGCAACCTGCTCTAGTGGAAGGGGACCCTGCCTATGGCAGGGGGTTTGGAAACAGATGATCTTTAAGGTCCCTTCCCAAGCCATTCTGTGATTCTGTATTCTTTTGATCAAAAGAGAATATGAGGCCAAGTCAGTATGTGTGCACCAAACTGTAATGTACACTGAAAAAACAGAAACGGGGGGCCTGAAATTTTTCTGAGTTTGGGAGATTGGTCTACAGGAGATAATAGAAGATATGGTCACTTGCTTAGAATGTCAGATAACTAAGTCCTGTCAGATCTTTTTAGATTTCTCTTAAAAAAAGTCAGGAATATCCATCTGGTGCAAGAAGATGAGGCTTAAGGAAAGAGGTGAGGAGCAGACAGTGGATTTGTGACTGCTGGTACCATGGAGTTGGAGGAGGCAGAATTGTGAGGTGAAGGGAAAATAAGATGTTTATAGCAGAGAAAACCATGATGAAATTTTGGTATGAATTCACAGTGCATTCAGTGCTGTTCAGTCATGTTGGAGATATGGAAAATAGAGACAAATTAGTTGAGAGAAGAGACTGAAGAACTTCGGAGTCTGTGAAGAGCAGCGGAGGCCTTTTCTGGTAGGTCACAGAAACCAAAGAGCAGAGCAGTTGTATGAAGGTAGTTACAGGGAATGAAATGTTTGTTAAAGGGTTAAGGAGAGCTGGGTTGGGTGAGCTGTTTTGTAATAAGTGGGAGTTTTAATGAGTGGAAAGAAAACAAAATGAGTATGAGGAGGGTAACAAGATTGAAGGTTATGGTTTTATATGGAATAGCAGACTAGAAATTACAGGCTGAGGATGAGTGTCAGATATTGTTAGATGAGGGTGAGTGAGGTGTTAGGCAAGCAGGAAGGTGGGTAGCTGCTGACAGCTCAGAGGTGTGGGATAAGAAGGCAAGATCTGAGGGAGCACTGTGCAAAGGTGAGCGAGTGGGAAGAGAGGGGAAGCAGGAGTGGGCTCTCAAACAGTGGAAAATGAGAAGCCCAGCACCTGGTGTTCTGGAGGATGATTCTCCTTCTTGAGCCATTCAGACTTTCCACAAGGCTCAAGATTGTGGGACAGTAAGATCATTTGCTCTGAAAGAAATTATAGCCTGTGTTGTTTGTTTTGATAGCACAGTTAGCTCTGTAATCCACATGTGGCTGCTTGTAGGACAGAATTCTAAAGCTGAGGATGGAGTCCAGGTTGTGCAGTGCCACTTCTCTCTTTCTTTATCAAGAAAAATGTTGGTGCAGCCTTGTTTTTAACAGCTGCTGGATGAATCTACTTCTAAAGAATTAAATTACTTAATTTACTGGATGTAAATGAAGTCTTACTATTAAAACATCCATATCAATTTTCTGTAACAACCAGCACACAGTAGTACAAGGCTCATATACCCATTCCTATTTCGTGACTATTTCATGAGTTGCTTTCCTATTAATACAAGTCTTTTAAAGGAAGCAGACTTCTGATTAAGGTTTGTTTCCCCTGACCTTGGAGGAGGAAGGAAGGGAGACTAACAGCAATATGTAATTATTCAAAAAATAATTATATCATCCCCAGAATTTGATAATGGTAGTCACCTTTTAGCCAAACATTCTTGTTGAGTTACTCTTACTGGTCTTCCTGGCTAAAGCACTTCTTGCAAATAATCCTGTAAGTAGGCTTATATTGACTTTGGAGATAAAAGCATTATAAATTTAGTCAAATTCTGACAGTTGGAGCTTTGATAGTATCCCTTCTTAAAAACTGGATGTATTTCTTTTTTATAAATGCCTGAATTCATTGCTAAATTAGCCAAACAAGCAAATAATCACAGTTTGAAATGTGAAACAATAATTCCTTTTTCTATTTAAAACTGAGTTGGTTTTTCAGGTGGTGGTGGTGGTGGTTTTGCTTTGTTTTGTTTTCTTGTGTTTGGTTGTTTTGTTGTTGGGTTTTTTTAACTGCTTCCATGGTGATAGTGCACTGTAAAATAACTCCACGTAGGTGGAAAATGTCAAAGATTTCAACAATCTTATTCAAGAATATGTTAGAAGCTCTTGAAAGAAATGGCCACCTCATTTTTGGAGCATTTAGATAGGGCTCACTTTAGTCAACTACTCTTCAGTGAAAAGCAGTCTTTTTGTTCCTTTCTTCTTCCTAATTTAGCACTACTTTCCTACTTTTACAGGTCACTTCTTTTGTAGCTCAGAAGTGCTGATCCAAGCGTGTTGGTCTCTGCCACCTGTAGTCATTTGTGTAAGCAGCCAGTGCAAATAAACTCTCCATAACAGTCCTGTAGGTTTGACTGTATGCCAAAATACACATGCATGATTCCTGACCCCTTGTACTGTAACAATAACACAAGACACACAACCGCTTTTTGTTTATTGCTAGACTTCTTACATAGCTACTGAACCATGGTGGAAGTAACATGAAAGCTCTGTGCTTCTTGTAAATATTAGCATTTCCATCTCTCTCAGTGTGTGTGAGAATGGGATAGGGAAGAAATATCTTTGCTTTGACATCGCAGAGAAAGAGGATTCTGTAAATATGTTAGGATAAAAAGTCAAGAATAAATTGTTAAAGTGTTGAGCAAACTACTTCACAATCTTGACATTTTAATGTCTTTGGCTTCTAAGCCTTTTGCTGTCACTCACCCTACCTTCTATCTTCTGTCTTCATTAGGAAAACATTGTCTTTCATTTAGAGGTACTTACTGCTTTATTCTCACCGAGTAAATTCACAGGTTTATATTGCCTTTGTCACTGCAATTCAAATGAGATTTCTCTTTCCGTACCTCCCCTTGCCTGGCTTTGTGATTTATCTAAATTATGCCTGAGATGCTGGACTCAAAGCAGTACTATTAGTCCATCTGCCCTATATTGCCTGCAACATTTCATTAATTTTCAGTGAAATAGTGTAAATTTGCATTGCATTTATACTTCAGGTAAAATGTTTGCTTCTCTTGTGTTTTTTTGTACCTCAGCTGGCCATTTATTTTTCTTTTGGAGCTCTGCTACTCTAGCTTGTGTATCAGGAAGTAAAAAGAGACATTAACAAATGGATGTTTCTGTTTCCTTCATAAGTCGTTCAGTAGGAGGTACAAATGCTAATTTTATCCAGAGAGTAGGATCCACCACTGGTCACTTTGTTTCCCAGCATTTGGTGGTGTCCATATTAATATATCTGAAAACGAGGGACTCTAAAAGGTGGCATATACTCAATTTTGTTCTGTATTGTGAATGACAGGCTTAGCAAATGTTAGTGAAGATTAGGAGTAAACCTAACAACAATAAACCCAAAAATAATTCAATCATGATATTGTCATCACATGTCAGATAATGACTTCAATGAGAAAATAATTATAAAGTGAATCAAATTCTGATCTTTTCAGCCTTAATAGAAACTCTGTTGAAAACATGTACTTACTCTTCTTTAATAAATGCCTGAATTCTGTGCAAAATTAAGTGGATGAATGGGCTTTTATAATGGTTGGGAGTCATGTGTAGACATGCCACAGGGTACAGATTAACCTGTATTTTCTTCACAGTCATGCCTGCAGAATCATAGAAAAGTGAGACAACAACATTCACTAATCCATGATTATGTGTCAGTGCAGGTTCAGCTGTATTTAGGCAAATCCTTACCATTGCCTTTCTGACTTCTTCTGAAAGTTCTCCACTAATGGAAGGTTCACATCTCTCTAAGACAATCTGCTTCTGTGCTTCAATATTCTTTGCTTTAGAGAACTATTTTCTAGTTTCCTTTCTGTGATTCAATTGGAAATCATAGATACTGTGAGCATAAAGAATAGGTTATTCTCTTCCTTTTTCCAGTGTTGTGCGGTTGTGCTGAATGTAAAAATGGCAGGTAAGTGTTGCAACAGGGCTGTGCTCTCATCCTCTCTAGAAACAGCCAAGGAAACACACTAGGTAAATGAAGCAAGGTGTAGATTGGGTAGTGTAAGACCTTAATAAAAATTGATTTGAGACTTTTCATGGATTTTATTTTCCTTCCAGTCCTAAAAATTATGATTCCTTAGGTACACGTTGGGTTTCCCTCTATTACCCATAACAGTTGAAAATAAAACTGTAACTGGTTCTGGTTTTTCTGCAAGTTGATACGTTAGAAACTATTGTACACTTGTTTTTACAAGAAAGTGGTAAAACTTGTACCACTTAAATATGCATTTCAAAATGTGTTTTGGCTGGTGAGAAAGTTAGGGAGCAAATTGTGTCATGTTCCTAACAAGAGCGAGTGGCTGAGCCAGTCAAGGGAAGTTGCCTTTGTTCTATTAAAGACTTTCAGTCACTGAGTAACAAACAGAATAAAAAGGCTATGAAAGGTGGAAACTATCCATTGCAGATCTGCTAGTGTGAAAGGTTAGTGTTTGGTGAAGTTGCTTGAATAGATTAAAAGGAGACAATCAAAGGAGTAAATTCACTTGAGACAAAGTACATACTTGAACACTTAACACAGGAGCAGTGTTGAGGGACTTCTGTGGAGAAGAGAATTTGCTGTTCCACTGGCATTTTTACTCTTTGCTGATATTCATTTATGAACACTGTTAAATGTATATAATACTTTCATTCATTGATGAAAAGGGAGGGTCAAAACAGAAAGTCAGGTTCTTTGCAGATGATGTGTAGAACAATGTTTTGCTGTTACCATTAATAGCAGGTAAATCACAGGAAGTCCCCAGGGAGAGCAGAAAGTAAACTGAAATGTAGCTTTAGGGAGAAATTCCTGATAACAAACTAATTGAAGTTGAAATAAGTTGAAATACTAAGAAAGGAGAAATTGAGAATGAAAAATGCTGTGAGAATGGAAAGAAAATGAGGCAAGAGTATGTAATGTATTGTGATGGTAACAGAACAGGACGAGACAATTTCTAACTGTGCTGGTGTAGCCTTATACAACAGAAGAGCATTTGTCTTGTGCTGTGCTGGCACAGACACTGTATGCCACTTTGTTACCAAAGCTGTACTGACAATTCTGAAGAAATACAGAGAAGATGAAGAACAACTACTAGAGAGAAACTGGTGAAGAAATACTACTTAAAATAAACAAGCCATACCACACCCCTGCACCCAAGTCCTAATTCTTATCTCATGGAAGTCTGGAGTTTAGCTTCTCCTCCTCCTTTTTTGTTTCTATGCTGTAATGAAGCAGTTTCTAACTTTGCTACTCAAGTTCATATGAGAAGAGCTCCTGGTCTGTCTCTGCAAAGAGCAGAAGATCTGTATTCAATGCAGATGGCAAAATTTGTGCACTAAAGGTGATTAATAACTAATTTTTTTCCCATGGCTGTGGTTTCTAGTGTGGAAAAAAAAAACTTTGAGCACATTTAAAAATTTTAATTGGAAAGAGCAAAAAAGTGATGTTGTTTGTTGTTCCCTAGTTCCATAATCATTATAACAAATTGTTTAAAGCATTTTACAGTCAGATCTATGTGATTCATGAAGCAATCAGCAATGTCAAACCTGTGTGTGTTAGAGAGGTGTTTTTTCTGTAAAGAGGAATGAAAACCTAAAGAACTTTCTGAACTTGGGAATAGACTGTTGCAGGCACCAAAGTGGAACATGGGGGAGAAGGCAGAGTTTTGAGCATTCTCTTATGTATACAGGACAGGAGAGACAAAATAAAGAAACCTTTGTGCTAGATACTTGTTAGTCATTTTCTGAGATACAAAACCAAACATTGTAAGGCCAAATACAAAGAAATTAATAAAGCTCAAGTTTGACAGTAGGTAAATATTTGGTTTCCTGAACCCCATATAATGTTCAAGTATCATCATGGACCAGATTATCATTTCAGACAAATACAAATGAGGAGCAAATTAATACAAATCAAGATCTTTAGCAGAAGTGAGCTGAAGGTTTGTTTAAAAGGCTCCTAAGGCCATTTACAAGCTCTGGAAAGAATGTTTTATCACTGAAAAGTGGCAACTGTGATGAGAGTTTCTATTCTATTCAAACAGGAATCAATTACATATGAGAAATTCAGTCTTCATTCACTCTGTGTTCCATCATAGTATGACTGTAACATAGTTGCAGATAATATTCCAACAAAGAATTTTTGCAAAGGAGTTTTGGTTCAGTAAAGTATTGCAGCGAAGTTTCCTTCTGATTGAAATTCTCTAATTTTGGAAGTGTGACGATTGTGTGATTTCAGCAGATCTTTCTCAACTAGAAAAGCAAGTTGCAAGCAGCTTTCTTCTTATTGCAAAGTGATGTTACCTAAAAATCAGCACTACACTGAAGCACATTTGAGGTCATAAATGCATATTTGAGTCAATTTTCTCTGCAATGGGGTTTTATTTGTGTCTGTTTTGTATGTGCTCACCTTTTAGCCTGCACGTATTTGTAAGGCAGGAAAGTTAACAGAAATGCTTTCCTGAACTGGTATACTGAGCATTGTAGAGCTAACACTGTTCAACTGTTTTGAAGCATTAATCACAGTTCTCATTAAAATAGGTATAAGGGGAAAATTGAAAGTGAACATACTTTTTTTTATTTAAAACCTATGGGCTAACTATGAACTTCTGTGTACAGCCACTGTATGTCTTGGAAGTAGATTGGTCTCAAGTGAAGAGCTTGTGATATTTTGTCCATCTAAGGATGAAATGTTGCATGTTGTTTTGATTTTGTCTAACACTCATGACATGCTAAGTAGGGTTTATGTATTCTTTATGCTGAGATAATTTGTTTACATGTACTTTTCTTTTTGCTTTCTGTTTTGCTTACATTCTGACTGTCACTTCATACATTTGTTTTGTGTAATATCTGTACCTGCCTCGTATATTTCTTTAATCCAAATTTAAATTCTTGTAGAAGTTTTTGACGGACCATATGTTTTATGTGTTGTGTCAAACATACACTTATACTGAAATGCTTCTTGTAATTGAAAAAAATTGTCTACAGCTACAAATGCTCATTCAAATTGTTGGTTTTGAAGCATGTAACATATGGCATTTACCTGGAGATTGTTGTGATACCAGGTGATAGACTTCAGGTTTTCCCATGCAAACCAAATTCAAAGAACTGGTCCTTTGTATTGCATTTTGTCATAGTAGTATGATCTACATAAAAGAACCATTACCTAATGTACTTCTAAACAGAAGGTGACTGCATTGTCAAAGACTGCTGGTGAGTAATTGCAGACAGTGTGCCAGACTGTGACTAACTGGGTACAAAATTTTAAGATTAAATCATTTAAAAACTAGTAATGAGTTTTCAATGCAGCTTTTCTTCCTGTAATCTAAAATGCTTAAAATGGACTTAATTTTAAATGTTAACAAAGTATTATCTGTATTTATTTGTAAGCAAATGCAAAATGGTCTCTTAGAATATAAGTGCTCCTTTTTGGGTTTGGGGATGACAGCATTGTTCAGATTGATCAAAAGGAAATGAAGCAAATGGTCAGATTCCACATAAGAAAATAAAGGAAATGTCACTCTAGCCATTATCTGGATACAGTCAATATAATAGCCTGTGTACTGTGTCCTTTTGAAGTAATGTGATAGTCTAGATTTTTTTGCTAATGAATAAGCATTTTTCATGTAAAAATCATCCCTGAGGAAGTATCTCATGTAAGGAATTAGTGCAGTTGAAGAGACATATGGATTACAGAAGGCCATTAATTCAGAGGTCCTGTTAGAGCTCAGGTGGAGTACATTGCATTTTTTTCCTATTCATTATATATCCCAAGGTGTAACAACAAAAATATCCTCAATACTAGTCTATTGTGAATGTTCACTGATTATGTGCAATAGTGATAGAGAGCTTTCATGTGTGAATGCTCCTAGCCTAGGGGAAAAATAAGTTGAATAAAGTAAGCAGTGAAAATTACCTGTTCATAGAGTTTTACTTTGTTAATGTCAGAGTATATATGGCCACGGTGTTCAACTACCTGGCACAAATGGCTTCTAAAATAATGGCATTTTGGCTGGGGTTTGGGATTTTTTTCTCTTTCAGTAATGAATCTTCAGCAGTACTTTAGCTATCCAATTGCACTGACTTAAGCCTCATGCTATGCCAGGGAAGGTTCAGGTTGGACATCAGGAGGAATTTCTTCATAGGAAGGATTATTAAACATTGGAATGGACTGCCCAGGGAGGTGATGGAGTCACCATCTCTGGAAGTGTTCATAAAATGACTGGATGTGGCACTTGGTACCATGGTCTATTTGACAACGCGATGATCAAAGGTTGGACTAGAGGATCTTAATGATTCTGTGATTCTAAGATCATTGTAACCTTTATGTTACTCAAGATGTTTTTTGATTGCATTATGTATAAAAGAAACAAGTCTGAAGATAAAAATAAATTGAGTGCTGGGTTACAAAGACTTATAGAAAAATCCAATCTTTCTTTTGTTGCATCCTAGGTGGCTTTTCAATGGGAGGTGGAATGGCAATGCATGTAGCATATAGGTTTCATCAGGATCTGGCAGGAGTCTTTGCACTGTCTAGTTTTCTCAATAAAGACTCTGCTGTTTACCAGGTGAGTATGTGGTAGATGTTATAGAAAAACTGCTTAGCTAAATGGAAAACATGGTAATTAAAATTGAATACATCATGTTTATTCATCTGAGGCAATTGATTCATATTCTAAACTTATGCCATTTCCTGGAAATAGATAAGCAGACTATTAGGGAAGTGAGGCTTTAAAGCTGTCCGTACATGATGTTGTGTTGCTTTTTTTGCATAGACAGTACAATTACTAGAAGTGTAGAAGGAGATTAACAAATGAATTTCTTTGCTAGTTTTCCTTAGTTGTTAAAGAGTCTATGTAAGCAAAACTGCTTTGAAAGTTTGTGATGAATTATAATACTCATGGGCTCCATCTGCTGTCATGAATTTTTTCTGGTTTTCTTATTTGGAGAGGGGTATAGACCTTAAAGTAAACCCTATCATTTGTCAAGAGTTAGCATATTGGAATTTAAAGGCATTTTTTTCCATTATTTCCTTGTTTACTTTTGTAGAGATAGTACAGTATGACCACTAAAATGCAGATTAATAAATGCAATGCTATGTAAGTTGTCACAATGTAATTGTAACTATTCTTTTAAATTTGTTAGCAATATGTCTGACAGTATCTCCTTTCCATGTAGGCTTTGAAAAGAAATGAAAGTGTTCTTCCGGAGTTATTTCAGTGTCATGGAACTGCTGATGACCTAGTTCTCTACTCATGGGGTGAAGAGACCAACAAGATGTTAAAGTCACTGGGGGCATCAGCATCACTTCATACTTTTCCAAATCTCAATCATGAGTTAAGCAGAACTGAAATAGAAAAACTAAAATCCTGGATTGAAAAGAAATTGCCTGTTGAAGCAGCAAAGGCAAATGAATAAAAGAAGATCCAGCCTCATGTAATTCTTGATTTTTGTGGGTTTAAGATCACATGTGGGAGGTATATGGGTGTCCCATATCCATTATATAAGCACAGCTGCAAAGTAGACACTCTTATCGTCCATAAAGTTCACCTAAGGGGTAAAATGATGGCACTGACTATTAAAACTCATTTTATTATATGGGTTTCATTTTGTGTTCTCTTGTCTAGTTTTTAAATACACATCCACATCAATCTACAGGAAATAATGACCAATAATATTAAAACCATTCCAAAATAATGAAAACAGTATTCGGGAAGCATTGCACTGCATCTCCCAGATTTTTTTGGGGGGAAAGGTGGAAGGGACTCCAGGGGTTGTTCTAAGATGGAAAAATACACAGTGGTATGGTTGTTTATAATGGCATTACAACAGAAAAAGGCCAGTTATTAAAATAATGCATATGTTCAAGTTAGTTCAGGGAGAGGAACAGTATTGGCTTCAGTTGGATTCTCAGCACATGGCAATGAACCTACCTCAAAGCAGACTTGTGTCACCTCAAAAAAAATGAGGTTTATGTTATATTTTAGAAAAGTCCTAAGTAGCTGTGTCTTGTTATTACCCTTTCTCATTGTTTTGTTCCTCAGAGATCTACCTTTGTTTGAGTTTCTTGAGCCCTGTGTGGTTTATAGTGTAGGTTTAAAAAAAAGAAGTGCCATCATGATTGTTAAGATCTATCCTGTTTTTGAAGAAATCATTCTTTGGGCACTGTTCCTGTAGAAACTTATTTTTGCCAAGAGTTTTCTTTTGGCCTGCAAGATCACATTTTAAATTAAAAGATGAGGATACTTGACTCCTTTGTGAATATTTAAAAGTTGTAAATAATGATTGTGATATAAAGAAAACTTGTATCCCATTTAATAGTGGATGATTCATCTCTGTGTCAGTTTGATAAATTAACTCAGAGTATAAATATCTATTCTTATGTAATTGTAATGCCTTTTTTTTATTTCTCCCCCCTCTGCCCCATTTTCTACTCCCCAAATTCGGTAATTTTTTTAGCATGAGAAGGTATTCAGCCTTTTGCCAAAGCCAATAGATCCAAGTCTCTTGCTTAATCTTTTCCTTTTCCCTTTTCTGAGGAGTGGATCTAGGGCAATGTTGTTTGCTCTGTCACAGCAGATTGCTGCCAGTACTGACTACGACTCCAGAAGTATCAGCCAGCTCCGGAGGACTGAGAGTTTTATTCGAATCCTCATGCACCAAGACCTAAGCCAGCTTTTACCTATCTTGAAGAATAAGCAAAGGGAAAAAAAATGTCCCTGTTCAAGTACAAGGCATGTAATTGGCAGTAGCAAGTAACAACTTCCTGCTGCTAAAAATATTTTGCTTTATTTCATTTTCCTAGCATTAGCAAGTCAGCAGTCTGTTCTGAAAAACAGCATTTTAAATGGCACATGAAAACTCAGCTATTTGAAACAGTAAGTGAACAGCAGTTTTTCCTGGTGCCCTAGGCTTCCTAATTACTACAAATTAAATTGAAACAGGTGTGTCCAGAGGCAGCTGAGCTAACATTGCCTTGGCCCAACTCTAATTACAATCCTTGACAAGTGAAGTAGTAGCGTTTTAGCAATAATACATCATTTTGAGTTTTGTCCCATATTCTGCTCTTCCTGCAGTTCCTATCAAGAGGCTATTTGAACCACTAATGCAAGGTGGTAATTCATTTTGGTGACAAGTGCATTCAGATGGGAAAGCGGCAGGCTTCTGGCAAGGTGGCTTTTAAAAAGGTCAAGGAACAATGTAAAACAGTTGAAAGAAGATTGTCGAGGGAATAGAAATTATTACCAAGCCAAAGCCAGCTCCTTTGATTGTTTTTGAGGTGTCAATAATTGCAAATACAGTGAATGCAGAGTTTGGCTTAGTTCCCTTGATATAGCCTGAGAAGCAATTACAAATGTCTGCATTTCATGACATCCTTAGAAAATAATAAATCTCCAGTTTACTTTCTTCCATCTTCCTTGGCTTGTGAGTGAAATGCCAACTAATCAGGAGGTGCATTGTGGCATAAGACTGTAAATCCATTGGGTATATGTTGTAATGGAGTCCCAAATCTCAGAGTTTTTGAGGTCACTTTCAGGATGTTGGAAAACTCAATAGTTTTCCTTCAATCTGCAGGTAGCTACAGTGAGGACACTGTGACTTGCTGACCCCATTTGCTGAGGATGGTGTGGCTCTGTGTCCCAGATGGTGCCTAGCTCATGTTGGACAAATAGATTGAAGTTTAGCCCAAAAAAATTTGGACTGCTAGTTGGTATTGAGAAGCAGCCAGAGGCAATATTAGTCCTTGAAGACAGTGGGCCTGCTGTTAGATTTCTAGTCAAATGAAAACTTTAGTAGTCAAAATTAGCTGAGCTTCTTGACAGCATGTTTCAGAAGTAATTCAGATAGGGGTTTTTTTTGACCTGGCCCTTTTTACCACACTTAAAAAAAAATTCATTTTTAATTTGATACTGGAAACAGGGCAGAGGTTTATTTGTTGAAAGGACATCTCAGCAATGCTTATGGCGCTACAGCTCCAGAACCTGCCTGTTGATTTCTGGGTGGAGTTTGAAGTGCTTCATAGAATCTTTAAGGATCAAAAAGAGTTCCCTTTTCACTAACTGGTTGCATGTTGTTGGGACAGAGTTTCTGTAGCAGGTGCCAGAGCCCTGAATTGGTATGTCTTATCAGCTGAATCTAGATTCAGATGAAGGGAGTGAAAAAGAACACAACTGTTTTCATTCATCCCTCATGTTTCGCTCCTAATCATACAAAAATTTTACAGAGAAAGATGCCATCTACTCTCAGGAGGAGCAAACTTGAGGCGCTCTCCTTTTTTTGTTTTTCCCCTTTGTACATGAGATTTCTCCTGTTTCTGTTCATGTTTAAATATACAGTCCTGAACAGCATTTTGAGGAATAAATTGCAAAATTTAAGTGCCAAGAATGGATCTGTATCACTTGAGTTACTGAAGATATGAGAACATAACTTAGGAAGAAGCAGCTCTGTGCTGCTCCAGAAGAGGTAGGAGCAATTAGTTGGAGTGCTGGTTTATGTTCCTACTGTAACTCTTTTGAGGTTTTTTTTCTTTCCTTTCAAATTGAGATAAGAGTTTGGCTTTTAAGTACGAACTCTTAATACCGTTTAAAAATATGACTGGAATAACTGACTGAATAAATCCATACAGATTGATATTATTATCTTGGGGCTTGATACTGTTTTGGTGAAACACACAATTCAGTAAGCAAAAGAAAACTAGTTTAATATGAACTTTAAGTCTCTTGGGCTCAGTTACTCTGTTCCATACTGTTTCAGAAACAAAGCACTAGTGTTTGGACTTTTTTTTCTTTCTACTTTTCTGACACTACACATTTGTATTTCAGATGTTTGAAATTTGGGACTAGATCATTACTGTGAACTTGGGTGCCTTCTGAGTAATTAATGTGTTCATACAGATGTATAGAGCCAGAGAACAAATGTGACTAAGGCAGAAATTGGCTGATCAATGTGGGAAGCCAGAAGTCATTGGTAATGTAATTTTGACATTAAAGTAAGAAGTTCTCTACTTAAATTAATCTCTTCTCATGTTAGATCTTTCACTGCCTTTTTAGTAAATCATCTTTAAAGTCATTTAACAAGTCTCTACAGATGAAGTGAGCCAAGTGGGTGAATGTAACTTGTATTTATAAAGATGAGATCCAGATGGCAAAACACGGAAACGGGAACCTAGTGAATGATGTTAGAATGAAACTTGTTAAGATGGAGGAAAGCGGATATGAATTTACTTTCCAGTTGACACATATTCTAGGACAGCTGAGAAGATTGTTTGGGAGATCTTAGAAGAAAAACCTGTTCTGTGAGCTTTCCAGCTTGAGGCACCCTTCATTTGTGATACAGCTGGTTAAAGGTGCTCTAGAGAAAGGAAATAACACAATTACCGATTTATGTGGTTTCATACATTTGTTTATTTTCTAAATCCTCTTCTATTGTGGGAACCTGATATCAGTACTCAGAAGAAAGAGAAGCTGGCAGTTCTATTTTCAATCCAAGTTGTCTGTTCAAATGTTTCTCTATACACTGCAATGGGACTTAGCAACATCCTGTTCATGTTCATATCAACTGATCAGTAGCATCCAGCTTATGGGAGACAAGTGCTTTTCCTGTACAGAGCTGTGAGTGAAAATATTTTTCTTTACAAATGAGAGCCAGAAGGAAAAGGCAGTGGTTTCCCCACTCCCACTCTGTACTTCAGTGGCTAGTGTTAGCTAAAGATGTGAAACCTCTGCCCATCTGAGCATGTTCACCTGTGTGCCAGGACTTAAAATGTTATATGGTCAATTTATCTAATACTTTTTTCAGTATAGACCTGTATCATTATTCAGTAAAACAGAAGATTCCAAATTTTGCTTTGCTTAGGTCAGTGCCTGCAAAATAATTTTGCTTTTTCTCCATCTCTCTCTTAAGGAGGGTTTAACTGTTGCAGTTGAAGTAGAGAAGACAGCATCCCACATCAGTGTGCTAATTACTGGTTTCCATAATTTCCTGGGAGTCTGGGATACTGACCCGCACCCTCTCAGGCAGAGGTGGGAAATGAGCTTGTTCCCTGTACCTTGGGTGAGCGTTGTGTTTACTGAACACTTAGATAAAAAAAATAAATTTAGAAGAGCCAATGGTGTGGATCTAGTAAGGCCCCTTATTCCCCAGGGCACAGTGTTGAGCCTGACTACCTTAGCTAACCTGCTGTCATCGAGGTAGGTTTTGTAAGTTTGAAGTACAGAAATTCCATCCTTTTGTTAAGCACCTGAGGGCTGTAGACCCTGCTTTAGTGAGGAGGTATCTGAAATCTTTTGTGGGTTCACTGTGTGAATCTATAGGAGCCCTTAAAAATGCAAGCAGAAGTTGGTTTCTCCTTATTAAGTGCTATAGAACAGTTGTGTAATGAGTGCTAGACATTATTCTTGGATCATTAATTTCTAGTGACAAGGAAGTTAGATTCCTGAGAACAAAACCAATGAGACTTTGTAACCTGGGCCTTAATACATAGTGGAGATTGTCTAAATAGACCACAGATTCACCACTTCAAAGGGCCAGTATTTTGCGGTTGGAGGATATTTTGCCCAGGGTTCTTGAAAGTAGTTATTGTTTTAAATTAAATTACATGAAGGAGTAATAATCTAATAGTCTGCAGCTTCAGATAAAAGCATAGAAGAATTAATTGTTTGCTTGTGCTGTCTTGGTGTAATTAAAGGTGTTTGTCAGAATGTATACTGGTAAACATCAAGTACATCAGATCATAGTTCGAATTGAAGCCATCAAGATGTTACTGTCATGTATACAGTAGAAAAACTATAAAAATATGAATTCTGCTGCTTCTTGGCCTCCAAAATATGCATAACTAAATGAGACTGCAAGGATTACCTGCTGTCATAGTTGATCTTAGTGTAACAAATCCTTTTTGGATCATGTTTGAGCCAAATAATGATATTCAAGCATGTGAACAACCTCTGGTGCCTTAGAGCCTATGGTTCCCACTGATGGATCTATGTAGAAAGTCTGGCTTCAAAGATGGAGTTTGTTTTGTTTGAGTGTGGAGGATTTGGGGTAAAGTTCTTAATGTAGCCAAGGTCTTGTGAGGGGCAGCCAAAATAATTATGAACCTTAGTCACAGTAGTATGCCAAAAATGCAAAGGCAGTGATTTAATACTTCCAGAGTAATAAGAATGGTTGAGTGCTCAACCATCCTTCCCTTCCATAGCTGTGTTCCTTAATTGCTAATCTCTATCCCACTTAAGGTATGCTTATATATCTGAGGAAGGTCTCTCTTTTGTGTTTACTTTTTTATGAGGTGTAAGTTGGAATAATTTGCAGGTTAATGTGATACAGGATTCAGGCAACAAACTTAATGTTACATGAAACAGAGCTCTTCCTTCTCTTTGCACTGCAGAAATAATAATGGCTGACTGATGACATTCTGGGCAAGAAATATTGCATTTCCATCACTAGGATTTTTCCAAATATGCAGTAATTTAAATCAGGTTTATTCATTGGCCCATTTTGACTTAAGCCTTGATCCTACACTTTTCAGAGAAAAAAAAAGTGGTTTTCAGTGTTTCCACTGAATAGGTTTCACTCTAAATCTGCTAAATATATGCCCAATGAGGAGCTGGGGTCTCAGAAATGGGATGAACCCTTTCTTTGGTTTGCAACAGAGTATTTTCCAGGTAGGACTTACAGATGCCGGTCTGGCTGCCACTTTTCCTTTCCCACTGGTTTAGGAAGGGAGAGGAAATTTGTCTTGAAGTAGGTTCCATCTCCTTTTGGACAGTCAACCTGTGGAGAAATGTTTGATCCCATAACATATCCTATCAGATCTACATGTACAACCACACAGATGCTGGAAGTGATTTTTGTACTATGTCCACCTGCAGCATTTAAAAAGGTGGAGTGCCATGTTCTAATTTAAAATAATTTCCTAAAAAATTAACTAGATTGCAAATGAAGGATAGTGCTGCCAGTATTTACAATAATATATTGACATGTTTTTTTGGAAACAATGTGGCCTGTGCTTCTGTTTGTATTTAGAATTTAGCATTACTCATAACCAGAAGTCAGAACTGTCCTGGTGAAAAGAATAGACATTAATATTAAAAGTGCCAAGGCTGATTTTGTATATCGAAAGCTGACAAAAAAGACAATTTGCAGAGGTTTTGGTAAGTGCGTCGTTAAATCATCCTTGGCTCCTTCTCAATTTTTTTTTTTTAAACGATGCTTCTCTAAGCAAAAATATAAACATGTGAAACACTGAAGGTGACTTTCTTGGAAGAACTGGATTTTTTCCTCACTAAGGAAATATATTTTTTCTGAAGATGTCCAATTGATTAATGCCAGACCTCATGGAATTACTGAGTGAAATCCTCAAGATGTTCTAGAGTTTTTATAGCACAACTTGTCAGTGTTTTTGTGTATATGAAAATATTTGGCAGCTTTGTTGACCAGATAGGCAATGGTATGTGAATTTCATACTTTATATAAAGGCCCTTGGTTTCATATCTGAAAGTTAGGGGTTTAACTTTCAGCTGAGACAGCGGTTAAGTGATTGCCTTCATAACTTCTGTAATGTCATGAGAAGGGAGAGCCTCATGTTGTGCTCCACTCCACCAGCACTGAATATTTGGTTTTCCTAAATCAGTACTGGATACAGCAAGCTGTCAAGCCTGGAATTGCCTGTAGTCTTGCTGGCCTCAGTGGCTCTGCCCGTGGCCTGTGAGAGGACTTAGGTTGGCTCTTCCAGTGTTAGAAGCAAGTTCCGTCTTTGTAGTGGAACCCCCTTACTCTGTTTGGCACGAGCAACACTGAGAAACATACGTATTGTATAAATTCCCTTCTTGAAGTACTACCAGTACTTTGGTTAAGCCGCTGTAAAACTACTGGTATGCATTTGTTCATAGTTTGGAAAATACTGTTTTCATTACAGTAAACCAATATAAACATCAGCAATATTCCTATCAAACAAATTAGTTCTCATATGAAATGTATGGTAAGTAAATTTGTTGTGTAGCTGAATACAGTGTTATTTAATGGAACTTGATTTGGTGCCAACAAAACATATGGATCTTTAAATGCATTTCCCTTGGGGCTATGTTGAAATCATCCACCAATAACATGGGCCGAATTCCCTTCTAGACTTGCAGGCCGGCTGCCCTCATTGTATGAGGTTTTGAAATGCAACTAATGGTGCAACAATTTCTGGTTTGTTAGGTTTGGGGTTTTTTTTAAATTTACTTCACTAAAGCTTTTTTTCTTGACACCCCCCCACACACACACACATACATACCCTGTTTCTTTCAGCTTGGAAAAGAGTTTTATTTCATCTTCAAAAGCCATAAAGGTTCTTGGTTCCTTTGAGGATTTTTGTCTCTATATCTCTTCTAGTTCTTTCCTTTTTATCAAGCGAAATTGATAAAAGGGCAAGAGGGGACATAAATGGAAGACAGGGAAATGCAGGTAAATATTCTTCTCTTTGTCTTTTTACAGTATTAAAATTATTACTGTAGGAATATATATTTCTGAAAAAATATTTTTTCAGAAAACACTGCATTTTTTTTATTTGTGACAGTGTGTGTTCTCTGACAGGAAACAGTATTGACAAAGCTACTTCAGCCATCATATTTTTAACAGCAGAACTCTAATGGACTGCCACAATAGGTTACATTACACTTGCAGCAGAAAAGAATAGATCCTTGCCTACCAAATGCTTCTGTGCATACTTGCATTGATTGCTCTATGTAGTAGTATTTGAAATCAGTGTCATTCCCTTCTTGTGAAACATACAAAAGTGTCAGAGTTTAATAGCCTTCCTCTGTAGCACTCAGTGTATTAAGGTAGGCTTTAAAAATTACTGTACTGTATTTACCTCGAGTCATTTAAATTTAATTCACTGCAGTTTCTTTAAAATCTTCCCCTGAACTTAATCAAGTCTTGAAGTGGTGCTAAAAAGGATGGGCCTCATTTTACTTTGTCAGATTTCCTCCAGTGCTACAGCCATGAGTGATTTGTATTATAACAACTTACACATCTGCATGTGCTAATGTCTCTTGTAGTCAAAATTGTGTTTTGGCTTACTGAGACAATTAAATGGCATAAACTGTGTTCCTAGATTTGTGCCCAACATCATATTCAGAGCTTTGAACACGTTTAGCTTCTGGCTGGCTGGCCAAACCTGGTAAGTTTACCTGGCGGTGGCACACAGAACTTTCAGGCGTTCAAAAACAGCTTAACATCCAGCTCCAGGCTCTGGATTGAGACCACCATGGAGAGACTTGGCTTTAGGAGAGCGGCAGGAAAATAAAATGTTCTTTCAATAAATAATTAGGAGGACCTGTTAATGCTATACAGAGTAGAGCAGAGTTGTCTGTGCCAGTTCCTTCTGTAAGTTGGTGTAGCTCACTGACCCTGTGCCAGTTGAGGATCTGCTCCTCTTGGATAGTACATCAAGTAGGAGAGAATGTCAAAGAGGCAATTCAGTAGTATGAGTTTGTATTATTTTATTTTAATTCTCAAGAAAATATAGGTGAAATGGCTGACAGCTGGAGAGGGGGCACTTGTGTTGGAATTAATACAGCCACCACTGGAAAGCTGAAAGATGTTCTTACTCCTTCAAAAACAAAGTTAGGGACTAATTTTAGATCCACTGATGTAATGGGAACATTTTGACCCACCATTATTGTCCTAATCATAGTTGTAAGTCTGGTAAATTAAAAGGTCTGTGTTTCTTGCTTTCTGCACACAAATTCCATTTCATAATAACATTTTGCATTATTTCAGGGAGGTTGCAGAGCTCTGAAGGTGATTAAAGTTACTCAGTCATCAGCAACATGACTTCTAATCCACCCAAAGGCTTCTTATAGCAGTATTGCTTATTATTTTCTTATTTCTCTTGAAAATTCCTTAGCTGAAGGTGAGATGCAGTCTAGGGAACCTTAAGTGTTAGAGTAGAAAATTATAGCTTTGTGAAGCTACTACGATCTGCTGTCTATTTTGTTAAAATCTTGGTGGGAAGGGGATAATGAGGAGTGGAAGCAGCCTGGGGGGATTGAGTCATGTGTGTTGTCCTCCTGTGGTGCAGCATGGAGCAGTGGCTGTATTGTAGCAGTGTGCTCTGTGGGGCACTGTCCACAAAAGGACCCACAACAGCAAAATCTGTGCAGTGCTGTGACTTCACTGTGTAAATCCAGGCTCAGTCACCGTGCTTGCTGACACATAGACTTTGTGTACTGTTTTTAGCAGGTAACTGCACCAAGTCTGTCTACCACCTTATACTTAGCCCCATGTTTTTGCAAGAAAACTTTGACTTGTGTCTCGGACCATCTCTAGTGGCAATTGACTCCCGATCTGTTTCAGGGCAAACCCAAACTTCCAGTATAGTCTGCACTGTCAAAGGTCACTTAAGCTGATTTGTTCAGCTGCTCACCTTAGGGTTTGTTTGGTCTTATCTGGGGAGAGATACCTGGTCCCTTCCCAAGGTGTTTTCAGGTTGGACCCAAGCTCTCTCCATGTCCACTTGGTGTGAGTAGTGGTTTGGACTCAGAGTAGAACTGTAGAAGGGGCAGGAGCCAAATATTCAAGTAGTTTCTTCTGCCTGCAGGAGTGTGTTTGGCACATGGATGACAAAGGTATCACATGTCTGGTCAGCATCAGAGTAATGTGAGCCTGTCAGCATGCTTTGGGTTGGTTGGCTGCAAGTGGGTTATGATCTTGCCTGTTCAGTCAGTGATAAACTGGACTTTACCTGCACAAGCCAGATGCAGAGACAAAACATGTAGGTCTTGAGTGTGTTTGGATCTGGTGTTGCAACTTGAGAACTGAGGTGTACTGAGAGATGTGATGCCATAGCAGCTCACATGGATGAGAAACAGGGTCCCAGAGGATTTGACCTCCTAGGAAGAAAAATGACATGCACTACCGTTTTATTTTGTGGGTTGGTTTGGTTTTTTTATATTTTTTTTTTTAGGATCAGAAACAATGAATAATATGGGGAGCCAGGGTAGTGTTTGAAGTTGGCGGTCAGTACTTGGGAAGCAGATATCTGAGATACCAGGCATGATGCAATTCAGTGAGACATGGTTGGAGAGGGTGAGGCAGGACAGCAGAAACGGTGAAAGATCCTGGGGGCCATAACCGCTTTTCAGAGGAGACGTAATACTTACAGGGACCAAAGGGGGAGTAGAAAATGTCAGAAGCCTTTGAGAGGGCTAGAAGGTTAGGATCTGTTCCCCAGCCACTGCTTGGAGATAAGCTTCTCTTTAGGAAAGGATCAGCAATATTAAAAATTTATGTGATGTGCATGAAGTAAAATGCTTTGTCAGCTGATCCCTCAGCCAAATTTTAAACATGGTCAGAAGGTTTTCAAAGCTTCATAATCTTTTAAATTATAAATCAGTATTTTTACACTGTATTAAAATTATTATAAACTCCCAGCCTCTGTGATAAGCTACCTGAAAAAGGACTAGAAGTCAGCAAATATTTCTTTCTAATAATCTCGGAAGAAGCTCCTAATTCTTTTCCAGAAGACTGAAAAACTTGATTCCCAAATTCTCTTCAAACTGGTGTAGGTAACTGTTGCTTTGGTTATATAGGGTGTAATTCTTTGGGTAAAGGTTAGAAGATTGCTAGTTAAAAGACAGTGAAAAGTATGTTAGGTTAGCAAAGTGAAACAAAAGACACGCTGTAATAAAGAGAAACCACTCAGTCTAGTTTTTCTGTCCCAAATAAAGCGTGGAGAGTAAATCAACTGCATGATGGAATAAATGCAGAGCTAAAAACTCTAGTCATTTTGTTGCAAGCTTCATGATTTTATGATATATTTCATAAAGCTGTAGCTCACTTGAAGTCATGATCCTGTGAGAATTTGTACTTACAGCATTTCAAGTGTTTAGTCTGAATTGCAGGAAAATTGAAAATATGCTCTAAAAACTCTAGAAATCCAAAGCAAAGGAAAAAAAAATTAAAATATCATTAGTGAAAAAGGTAATGGGAGGATTTTTTAAGCTGGTCGTACAACTTTGGAGTATATATCTGAGTACTATATTTGAGTAACCTGTATTTGAGTGCTACATTTCACCACCAACTTCAAAGTGATTATCCAGCCTCAAGAGGATTATTTGTTAAGTAATATGACCAGGTCAGTATGAAGGTGATTCCACTGCATGACTTCACTGCCATTTGAATTTACAAACATGTAACTTAAAACTTCATTCTTGCAGATAAATCCTTTTTTTCTTATTCTTTTTGAAGTGAACCTGGAAAACATCTGATCACCATCCTTCTTACAATTTTTTTTCTTTTTTTTCATACTTGGGAAACTTATCCCTTTATATTCAGTTCTTAGATGACATCTAAGTTCTTCAGCCTTTCCTTATGTCATGTTTTGTAGGTCAATATAATTTTTATTGTTCAATATTGAAATTGGTTAGAGTCCTCTGGATCAGGCCTTGCTATTGCAAATTTGCACAGAATAACTACTGCCCATCTCTTAGGAATGTTGTTCACATTTTTAATGCAAACCAAAAAAGAACTTTGCCCTCTTGCAGTGTAATGATACTGAATTGTATGTGGAATTATATGCTATAATTTCAGATCCCCCAATTTAATCTATATTTTCTAATAGTATAAAAAGTGGCAAAAAAATTACCTTTTTTTAACTGACCTGGCTCAAAAATAAGCAAATTCAATTTAACCCTCTCCTTCAAAAAAAAGATGGGGGCAAGGAGGAGTACAATTTTTTTTGGGTGGAGAGCTTTTATTTCTAGTTTCATCCCAAAGCAAATTTTTATGGCTGAGTTATAAACCCCTGAAAATTGCGGTTCATAATGGAAACATTGGCAGACCCTGAACGGCACTGCTGTAAAGTAGTATGAAGCTTTAAGTTTTTCCACTTTTAGACCTGGAATAAAACTAAATTACAACACTTTCCGTACAGGCATTTGATTTTCCCCCCAGTAATTTCTGTTGGATCTGTCCAGTGTTTCCTTACTTCCTGTGTTGCCATTGGACTTTTTCCTATTTACTATGCAATTGGTTTCATTCAATCAGTAGATTTACCAATGGAGATGCTCAAACAAAGTGTTGTTTACTGGGGTAGAGAGTGTTAGGAAATTTAATGCTGTCTTGAGGAAAGTTACGCTGAAGATTTATGGAAGAAATTTACAGCGAATGGGGTTGGAATAAGTATTATGGGACTCACAAAACATGTGAAATGATAAAGGTTCTTACAATATTGTTCTGCAGAATAGAAATGTTCTTTCAGACTCCATCCAAACCCATTGACCAAGTGGATGTAAAAGCACTCTAAGATGGGAATATCAGGATTGTTTTTCTTTCCCAAGGCAGGAGAAATAGAGCAGCAATGTGATTTCTCATAGCATTGCAATATGCTAGAGTATTCCAAAAGGAGCAATTTTATCTGAAAGTGGATATGAAAGCAAAAGGCAGAATGGAAGTCAGCAAGTGGACAGGGCTTTTTTCTGGAATTATTCCTGGAGTCATTTCTCTTACTGGCGCAGCCTGCAGGAAGCCGAAGATCAGCATGTGGGTTATTTATAGCCATTTGCAAATGATCTGTTTAGCTACTTCAGTCCTTAGGGCACGAGTTGCAACACCACTCGTTTGGCCCCACAGTACTCCTCTTACAAATTATGGAACCAGGGTGTACGCAAATAATATATCCTTGCTTTTCTGGTTTAGCTCCCTCTTCAAAGATGAAATTTTTTGTTTATTGTTATTGCAGTTACTGCATCCCAATGGATCTGTGGTGATTTCTGGCATGAACAACTCAGGGCTATGATATATTCCTAGCTGATTTGTATTTAGCTGTCTTATCCAGGCAGTTTTGCCTTCAGCCTTGTGACAACTCCCCAGGCTGTTGAGGCAGCTGGGACTTTCGCAGGTGGATGTTCTCACTGTTTCTGGAGCTCTCCATGGGCAGCAGGTAAATTGCTTTGGACTGTAATGGGAATGATTCTAACACAAGATATGAGACAGGTGTCTGAAAATTAGCCTTAAGGTCATAGATAAAGACTGTTATGAAAGGATCCATATGAGGAGATAAACACTCTTGCCCGGAGGTGGCTGAAGATTGTACCTGTCTTTTGCCAGAAGTTACAATACCTGTAGCTCTTCTGGATGGAAGCATATGACAACTCCATAATCTGATGCAGGGAAATTTAGTTATTTAGCCTTCACTGAGGAGCTGAACTATTCCAGTTGACTTTGTAGGTGAATTCCAGGAGCTGTATCTGAAAATCTGTGTAGTGTTGAGCCTCCAGTAAAGACAGGGATAAACTGGAGTAAGCCCAGAGGAGAGCTATTTACAATGGTTAGAAAGCTAGAGCATGACAGATCCTAGGAGCTGCTGATGGAACAGGGTTTGCTTAGTTAAGGATGGTTAAGGGGATCCAGTTGCTGTCTTCCATTATCCAAGGGAGTTTTTGGAGATAGTGTCAGACTCTCTGAAGGACACCATGGCAAACAGACAAGAAGTAATGGCACAAGTTGTAACAAAGGAAATAGTGTTTGGATGTGAGAAATGTATTCTTCAACATGAACACTGGCTAAACACCATGAAAAATCCCTCCTTGGGGGTTTTCAAATCTCAGCTGGACTGGACCTCACTTTGAAGCTGGCGCTGCTCTGAGGAAGTCGGAGCAGGTCACCTCCTTAGGTCCCTTCCAATCTGTTTTCTTCTGTGAATCTGAATTCATTTTACCAGAGGTAGCATCAATATGGAAGAAAAGAAATAGCAGAATTGAGGATTTGAGAAGCAGACATATATCTATATGGCCAAACAAGAAAAATGGTTTCCAACTATTTACTTTTAGTGGTTTAGTTTTCCTTTGGAAAATAAAATCAGGAATAATTTAGAGTCTGACAGTGAGAAATTACAGTTAAATCAGAAGAGCCTAATACTTTTAGCTCCTGTTTTTCAGAAGTAAAAGATATTTTAAAAAAGTTTGTTTCCATTGCAAAGCAGGGAATGATTGCAATGTTTCTTAATATGCATTGAAAACTACCAAGGCCACATTCTCCAAACTTTTGTGCATGTGTGTGTGTATTAAATACATATAAACTTTGATTTATACGTTTTCTATCACTTAAAGTACATAATTTTGCATTTTACAAATTGTGAGCATGGAGTTGTCCAATGGGATGTTTTGGAAATGACACTCTCAAAAATCATGTAGCATTATGAAAAGCTAAGGTGGTTTACTACTGACTTTTTTGCTTGCTTCAACTGAAGGACAATTGGGGAGGGCAAGAAATGTGGGCTTTTGCTAATGCTTCCTCTCCATAGCAATCAGAGTCTTGTCATTTTGCATTAGATTTACTCTAAAGCTCACCAAATAGAACATCTGCCCTGTAAAACAGTCTAACTTGACCAGATGAATAAACAGCCAGAGACACAGTAATTGTTGTTCCATGGTGCTCATTGTGGAGCCTCTGTTGCATGGGAAGCCAGAAGGCATATTTAGGATCAGAAACCAGGTCTTCTATACTCTGGACTAGTCCAGCTCAATTTCCTCTGGCCTGCTCAGTGTATTTGTTGTTAATATAAGAATCAAAATCAACCAAAAGCAGATAACCTTGTGTTACAGGATCCTGATGGTTTTAAAACACTGCTAAGGGCACTTTGCAAGATCAGCTTTTGATTTGTAGCTGTTTACATTTGGAAGAGACTGAGAGATGCTAATGTCCCTTCTGGCATTTGTAGCTATTTTGTTTTCTGAAGATTTGTGGGTTTCACATGGCATAAGATCAAGCAATAACAGAGCTGTGACAGGCAGGATTGCTGTTGAGGTACAGAATGAGTCTTTCGGCTCCAAACACGTTGCTTACTTTGCAAGTCAGTGTCTGCTCTATCCAGTGACTCCTTTTGCGTAAGGGTCATCACTTCAGATGTAAGATTATGTAAAAAAATACTCAATAGGGTTGCATGAAAGAAGTGGATGAAAGAAGGCTCCGAGCTGGGGTTTCTTTTCTGCTCAGGTAGGCTTCTTCCTGCACCATAGATGTCCTCACAAGACAAGCAAACATAGTCTCTGTTATTAAGCCAAAAGGAGCAGATAAATCTGACAAATTTTGCTTTTCTGCTGTTTTTCTCTTCTTGGTTTATAAAAGGTCACAGTGTGAACCACTTCAGTGCTTTCCACTGTTTTCTTTCACATTTTACAGTGCTTGCATGATCTCAGTGAGGGAGCATATTTATTGTGCATGCCATTCAGTTTAGATTCAACTGCAGCACATGATTACAGCGACTTAGAGGAAAAAAACTGGAAAATAAGTCCCTGATGTAAAATTGGTAACTGAGCCAAAACAGTAGTGCCAGTTATTTCAGTGCCTCACATAGTGATTTACGAATTCACTGCAAACACATTTAACGATTTATTGGGACAACTGCGCATATTAACCAGATTTCTCAAAACCTTGGATGCAAACTTCTTTTGATGATAGTTTTTCCTTTTAATATTTTACAGAGAGGCACTAGAAGGTGACAGTAGTGAAAGCTTATGTTTGCATCATACTTTTCTGTGCCACCCATGAGTTTATTTCTTCAGTCTCCACTGTATTATTTTATTTGGGAAAATATATGCAATGTCTCATGGAAGAATGAATGCCTACAGGATTGATCTGAATCCTATAAATATTTAGTAAGCTGATTCAGAACCCATTTTTTCACACACACGTATTGCACATGCATGTACCTACTGCCTATGTGGCACTTTTAGGCTGCCAAAGAGCGTGAGAAGTAATTTGTAGCTGGCATCACTAATTGTCTTTCAGCCTTTGCCTACTCTTCTCTAATTTGCACAGATTAACTCTGCAGGATTCACAAGAAAGATCATAGCTGAATGGAGGATGGAGGATTGCAAGGACAAAATTTTTAGGACATGTCTGCCTTCTTCCTCACTTTATGGCAGCTCACACACAAATAAGTACTTTTATTTTAGGCAGGCATTTACTTAGCTTTATAATAGTTTGCATCACAAGCCTCTTGTCCAAGAATGGTACTTTCAAATAGTGCTTCATGGTAACTACAGAAGCTCTGTCAAACCTTTCAAACCATGTATGAGACACTAAGTAACTTTTCACAGAAGAATGTTACAGCTGCTGTCTCCCTACTAAATCTGCATCAAGAAATTACTAAATGCCACCTACGGAACGATTTAAAGGTAAATGGAATTAATGAAAGCCCCGGGTTATTTTTTTATGTTCAGTTTAGAGGCTGAGAGATGCAATAGCTCAGTTTTTCTTTGATCCAATAAAATGCCATTCTACAGCCTTATCTATATCCTGGTAAGGTAAAGCAGAACAAAGTGCCAGTACATAGTAGACAGCAACAGCTGTCTAAGGGCCTGTAGGAGGAGGTTGGAATTAAAGACTTGGTTTACTTGGTTTTCACACAGTGTAAAAGCTTGATCTTGTTCATCCCTTCTGGCTGGTTATCTGCAAATAAGCTCGATACCATTATACACATTTTGGGAGACAGTCTTATTTTTTTGTAAATGTTTAGTGTGGTTTGGTTGGTAACGACCTTTACCCTCACTGCATACACACTGCATGTGTCTCAGGCTCAAGTATCTAAATCCTGTTGCATATCTATTTTTAAAAGCTATATTTTTTTACAGCTTACATACAGAGTCTCCAATGCACATTTATGTGCTACGATGAGGTCATTTTTCTGGATAATTGGGAAAGTCAAGTAATTGCTTGCAAAAGTAAACATTTCTTTTAACGTCCATGAAGCAAGTCTTAGAGCTGTTTGATACCTATGCTTCTGAAATTAAACAGTGCTTTACGTCAATATGAAATCCATCTTGAGCTATCCTATGATGTCATCTGGCAATACCAGGGCACGTGCAGGCTACTTCAATACCCTTCATTCATGATGGGGATCCTCATTGTGATTTCACTTTTCCTTTAAACAGAAAAAGGCAACATATAAAATAGGGTATTTATATGGTTTGTGTATATATGTAGCGTATCTGTTGTCAGCTTAAGACACCAGTGGGACAGACAGGCAGAGTTTTCTCTCTGTCTTCTATTACCCTTATGCTCTCGAAAGCATGACCCTGTGGCTTTAAAGTAATTTACCTGGTGGCATACTCACGTGGCAGCAAGATACTTTGAAATAAACCCATTTGTTGCATTCATTCAGGACCAAATAGAAAAACTTGATCCGTGTCTAAGCTTCCTTATTTTATGTGGTTTAGGGTCATAAATTCCCATTTCAGCTCTAGTGGAAATTGAAGCTTCTCTGCTGATATGCCCACCTTGCTCTGGGACACTTTAGTATTTTCTTCTGTAGAACTTACCATAAAATCTTCTTAGTTCATCAATCTCGGGATGGGCCTTAACTATTAGAGCAAGATTTGTCCTTCCATGTCAGACATGTTGATTCTGGGATTGCTGCTTCAAATGTAGCATTGCAATCTAATCACTTCTTTGCTTCCACTTATTCTGTAGTTTTTACTGTCTTATGTCATTTGCTAAACTCTTAGATTCATCAGACTAAACACATCTTTTTGTTATCTCACAGTTTGGTGAGACAAACTCTGACTGGCATGTCAGTTAATTATTTCTACTGTGGTTATTCCCGGTAATCAATGGTATGTTTTCAAGTCACTGAGATAAGAATTAATTTAGGTGGCATAAAGCTAAATACCAGTTTGATAAGAGAATGACAAAGCTTATGATCTAAAGATGAAAAGAAAGAAATGTATTTTAAATTTTGTTGCAGTAAAGATGAGTGCACTACACAGGAAAAAGAGAAATAATAAAGTCGTAGAGGCTGAGATTCTGAATAATAGACAGTGGTGTCCTCAGATACAACATGAAGGCTGAAAACAAATAAAATTGGAGGCCTTTTACAGACTGGAAAAATAAGAAATCCAGGATGATTTACTGCAAAGGCCAGTAAAGAGAAACCGTGGTAGCTGAACTTGAGTAGTCATTCCTGACAACAGGGAGGCAAAAAAACAAGAAAAGAAACAGAAAACAAGTGCTGGAAGTGGCTCCCAAGCAGAAGTCACCTGACAACCTCAGCCCTCTGATAGGTGGTTAGGTATCCTGTAATATTTCAGAGGATACTTACATGTTCATCATCTTCTTGATCTCTTTGACTAGTTCTGAATACTTCTTAGGTTAATATTAATAAGATTTTACTTAATTTGGATTCTTCTTGAAAAACCTGGATGTGATAGACAGTTGGTGTGCTTGATGCAGCTTTTATTACTTTCTCCAAGGGAATCAGAACGTCAGGAATCAGAACTTCCCAGAATTTTCAGTCTGTGTGGATCTGTCTACTGGTAATAGAAATCAGTCACTTTCCTTTTGTTTTATCTTGTCTTGGCTAAATAAACTTGTGTTGCCCTTGGAACCAGCTGATTGCACATACTACTTTCCAGTTCCTGAATTGGTTGAATCTTTGAAATGGACTAGTTTCCTCAAAATCATTAATTATTTTGCCACTTTGCCTTACCATACTTCTGTAACTATTTGGTATGATGCAGAAGAAAGTTTCTAGCTCATTGCTTCACCAAATGAGTACCTAATACCCTCAGAGCAGTGAAACTGTGGTCGGCTTCTTCTTGCAGTGACACCACTGGTATTAACATGAATTAGAAAAGGGCAGTATAGAAAATAAAAATATGATTGCTAAGGGCTGTTTTTGAAACAGGTTAACACACCAGTACTGCAAGTTGCCAAATAGCATCTTAAGGATGAGTTGAGCAAAAAATATTTCAAATAACAGAGTCAGAAAACATCACCATAAACACAATACAATTTTTTGGAGAGTTGTAGAAAAGCAGAGAGTATAGTTCCGCAATTTTCCAAAAGAGAGATATGTGGTCTTTGTGACCTCTGGGGTGAATTAATAAAGGGCAACAATTAAGATTGATTCTGCATTTAGTTCAAGCTGTGCAACATCTATGAATATCACACCCTTCCAGATGACTGCTTGATTTCTCAATTTGCAAAAGTGAAGGGGAAAAAAAAGAAAACATATATTTAGTAAACTGTTGTCAGATAAAGAATGAAGCCTTCAAAGTGCTGCCAGTTGTGTGAAAGTGATGTCTTTGGTGCGTACCAGTAAATGGGGCAATGAGGTTATGCAGATCAAAGGGCTCATCACTTTGGGAGTTTTAGCTATGTACTAAGACAGGAAAAAGTTAAATGGGGTATTTAGGGTGTTGTTACATTTACAGCCTTAGAAAGTCCTCTGGTTTATTCACAAAAGAGTCACTATAAATACACTATACATTTTGTGTGCTCTTTCTAGCTGCATCACTTCCTTACTGCCGGAATCTCACTTTTTTAATTGCTTTGGGTCAGCATCAAGCAATTCATTGTTCTCTTTGTCATCAGTCCTACAAATGTGGACTGTCTGAGATCAGCTCAGTTGGTTAGAACATGATGCTAATAACACCAAGGTTGTGAGTTTGATCCCTATGTGGGCCATTCACTTGAGAGTTGGATTTGATGATCCTTGTGGGTATCTTCCAACTCAGAAAAATCTGTGATTCTGTAATTTCCATCCTATAAACCAAAGGGATGGCTTAAGTGTAGGATTTATCTAGCAAAGAAAGAAGATAGAATTAAATCTAATTAATTGCAACAGCCATGTTGCCAAAAGATCTTTTTACCAGCAGTAAGCACTAGTGGGGTCACTCTGAGACCTGCATGTTTTCTTCCATCCCTGGAAGTGTTCAAGGCCAGGTTGGATGTGACTTTAAGAAAGTTGGTCTGACTGTAGCAGGTGTGTTGAAACTAGGTGATCCTTAAAGTCCATTCAAACCAGACCATTCTATGATTCATTGCTTGACCAAACCCAATTTTGCCCTGTTGAATACTGGAGAACAGTATTTTAAAACCAAAACATGTTCATCCACTTACAATAAACCTTCAAAGCAGTGAGGTCTCAGGAACAGGATCTTTTTTGTTCTAGGTTAACTAGTCACACTCTCTTCTATCATTAAGTTATGGAGTAACATATATATTTAAAAGAAAATATTGACAACCACAGAAGCATCACCATAGGCCATATAATAGTGGTAATGGTCATCATCCTGAATGTGCATCTCGTTATTCTCTCATTATTCCAGGGGTGATCAGGACCTGCATTTTAGAAACGGCCGGGGAAGGCTTAACTTGAATTTGGTATGTGTCCTTTTACCTGGTTTCATCAAGGGGCAAGTTCAGACATGGACTTAGCGATGTATGATTTTGAGCTTCATTTCTCTTCCTATTTTAATCTGTGATAGTCTACTTTGTATTACACTTTATGATTGAAAGTCTGTGTTTTGTGCTTTCCTTGAGGACCACAAAGGAATATTTAGCAAGTATTTCAAAATCTTGGTTGAAGATGTGAAGTTTTGAAGTTTTGAAACTTATGAAAAGTTTTCTGTGTTGAAATGCCTCTCTTTAGGAAAACAATGGAGGTATAAACAGAAAGTAGAAGTCCATGGCTCCTGAGGCTTTGATGCAGTAAATTAGGAAAGTAGGGACCAAAGGGCAAGAGGCTTTAAAAAGAAAAAATATAAATTAAAAATGATCAAGAAATGTAATTCTATCTATTTTTAAGCCTCCTCTGAGAGGGATGGTTCCATGAGAATAAAGATGAAGATAAACCAAACCCAATAAAGGTGATTAAAACTTCTTTTGCATAGTAATAACTGCAATTACAAGTCGTGCCTGTGTGTATTTTCTATTTCTACATGTGTAAAAGTGTGTTCATAATCCATTAGCTCATTCAGACACCTAATCAAACTGACTTACATACTCACCAAGCAGTTTTCATAAAACCTGTACTCATGAACACCAGAGAGCCAAACAGTAAACTCAGGGAAACTTAGGTCTTTTTTTTTGGTCTTTTTTTTTGTTTTGGTTTGGGGGTTTTTTGTTGGTTTTTTTTTGTTTGTTTGTGGGGGTTTTTTGTTTTTTGTTGTTGTTTGTTTTTTGTAACAGGCTGTTTTGGGGTTTTTTATCCTACAGCTATTAGAAGAGTCTTAACAAAGGATTACAGGACTTGAGAGTACTTAGGGACAATATGCAACTTTTTTCCAAAGGAAATCACGGAACAAATTATCTTCCAGATGAGGTTCTACCTAACTTCTAATCAGACCGTTCCAAATATTTTTACAGTTCATTTAAAGACCCAGAACTAACCAAATCTTGAGAGAAACTATGCTAGCTCTCAGCCCGGAATGGAGTTTGCTCATTAACAATTAGAGGCTTTGAAGAACAGCCATATCCTGACTCAGAGCAATCAGTTCACTGATCAAAACGTGAATATTTTTCCCATGTTCTCTGGGTAACCCCCAAGCTGTGCAGGCTGCCTGCAGAAGCAGCTGCCTTAGGTGCTTTGTAGCCACACTTAGAAACTTCTCCAGCCAGACCTATCTTCATTCAGGAGGAAAATGAGCGCCTGAAGTCAGGTGGAGTATTCCATTCTCTTGAAACTGGGTTGCATACCCTCTTTATAGGTGAGTGACTGTATTGTTTACACCCATTTTTGATCCCAAAGAGGACAGGAATTATTTAGAAAACATCTAAGTATTTCACAATGAGAAATTTTCAAATGCAAAATTTCCTTTCAGAAATGCCTGGTTTTTCTTTCACTTTTTGAAGTACAGTTTATTTTTACATTCCATTTTAAGTTGCTAGCCACTTTTCATGACTAACTCATTATCAAGATTCAGTAACAAATTTACCTCAGCTTTTAGAGGAAAATAATATCTTAAAAACTGAGCCAAAGAATGAAGCAGCACACCTTGCTTTTTATGGGAAAAAATTTTTTTCAGTTGAACTTGGATTTTTATGAATCTTATTTTATATTTAATATCTTTCTTAAATTTGTTTAATGTGTTCTTGCATTCTATTTGCCTTTTAGATCCTTTTTTTCTTACGTTCAGATGCTGACCTAAGAAGATAGCTGGATGCAGAATGGATTTTTGACTATTACTGTGCAACTTCCTTAACTCAGATGAATCCCTGAACTTGTTCCAAGCAATTCTGCTGTTGGAGCAGTGCAGAATCAGTAAGCAAAACTTGCCTTCCAACCCCTGGCCCCAGTTAGATGACAGGTAAAACTAAGTATATAGTTTAAAAATACTTAGGAAAATAAGTATTAAATTGCTTAGGATGGAAGTAGTTAATTAGTTAAATACATGTCTGATGAATTAAATACATGTTCATTTCATCTTATATGAATTATTTTCAGTAAAGTAGAGATTCACATTTCTAAAATTCCCTAGAATTAAGGAACTGGTTGATATTGATATCAGTGTTGATAAACTTTTGGGGGAAGCTTTCAACCTTATTTGCATCGCTGTATTTCAAAACGAGCAGGAACACCACCATTGTGAAAGGTGCTGGTGAGTGAGCGTCAAAACTGCACTACAGAGTTCTGGTAATCTGTGCTCTGGAAAGATTAACTAAATTAAAGCATGCATGTCCTGGGAAGGGAGGATAAACTCCTGTTTGTCCAGCATAGAAAAATGAGAATCATGACTGATCTGTGTGAGCCAGTCATGGGGATTAAGAGGAAAGGAAAGAATTACTTAAAGGATATTCTTGGCCCATGAACAAATGAGTTTGAACAATTCATGAATAAACGAAGCTTTCGGAAGAAGCTTAAGTACAGGGTCTGGAGCAGTCTTTTGGTCCAGAGAAATGGGTGAAACACTGACCTACTTTCAGTGGGAGCATGGTTAGTTATGAAAGGAGCTCATATAAAGCAGCTATTGAGTGGCCTAAGGAGCCCAGGAGGTCCCTCCCCATCTTGTAGTCCTGTATTACAGAGAGCAGAGTAACAATAACAGCATCATAACAGGGATGTTGATGACTACTGCATTCTTCAACGTTCTCATTGCTTTTCATATGTCTTTATTCTTTGATTAAACAAAAAATCAAATTAATAAAATCCTTGCACTTCAAATATTTTACAGTCAAAATCCTGGAATAATGGAGCAATAAGCAAACCTGTTTGTTGAAAGAAGGAAAAAAAGAGAGTAGAGCTGTCTTTCTTTTCCCTCTTATATTTTTCTGCTCCTTGTGCATATTTATCTTGCCAGGAGCCTGTGTAGTTGGCCAAGTGTTCTCAATTTTTACTAAGGTGAAATTAAAAAAAAAAAGGCAAATATATTTTCATGCTCTATATTTTTTACAGAATGTGAAATGAAAACTTTCTACTCTGAGTACGATTACTAAAATTAAATTTGCATTGTGGATGATGACCATTTCCATCTAGTATCGCAGGTGCATTCTCTCTAATGATACTAATCTGCTTTCTCTTTGGATAAATAGCAGGATCACAAATTCAGTTATCTGCAAAATGCTTATTTACACCCTTCAAAGAAATTTTAGCTGAAAACAAGCATTATTTGGGCATAGGCAAGGATTAATATGCACAGAGTTTTGTCTATGGCAATTAGATCATTCAGGGGAGATCAGAAGTACAGTTGATTAGCGTCTCCATTATGTGCCTGCCTCCTTTCTGGGAAAACCTCTGGTCAGGGCAATAAAGCAGCTTCAGTCTCCATCGCTGTTCAGCTGAAGGCCATGTCAGGGCGCATATATCAGCTTTCCAAAGGAGTAACAACACATTAGCTCATTAGTAGCTTCATACAAAACAGATCTGGAGTCCCTCAGTGAATAGTACATAGCTGCCTTTGTGTAGCCAGGATTTTGACAAAGCACTACAAAGTGTTTTTTAAGCTCTGAGGAGGAGTGAGACAATGACAAAGAGGAGACAATAAAACATGTCGTTTATCCAGTTAGGTTATTGCCATAAAACTCCTTTCCTGATGAAATCTCTCAAACATCCATGATGTCTTAGGACAGGCACCCATATTTTTAATTCAATGATTTGACATTAAAAATTTAAAAGCACCACATCTCATATCTCTTATTGCCTAGGTCCTAGGCACTGAAATCACAAAAAATTTCTGTGAGTCTGAAGTTTTTAAGTGTCACTGTCCTTTTTTTTAAAAAAGAAATAAATATTTTTTACAGTCAATTTAAAATAAAATAAAAGTGAAAATCTTTTTCAGCTCAAAATTTCACCCTGCTGTCCACAGAAAGTAGAGTATTTTGCATATTACAAAATATTTTGAGATCTTTTACGTAGAGATTTTATGGATTAAATTTTATGTTTAATCACCAGCAGAAACAGAATAGTGGAATGCTAATGAAAACTTTCTTTCAGACAAATATTTCCTACATGGCTAGGCACTTTTGAAAAACCTACTCCGACATGTCGGCATCCTTAAAAAAGCATTTAAAACCCTTTGAAATTTAATTCTAATATGTTCAAAATCTAGTTCCCACCAAACGCTATATATTTCCATGAAAATGTAACATTGATTTTCTGTATGATCAGAAAATTGCCACCTTCCTCAGGGGACATGTTTTGTTCCAAAGGGAGTATATTTGCTGCAAGCATGTATTTAATGCTGCAGAGAAATGATGTAGCTGTTAAAAAGTCTGATAAAAAAAGAAAGCAACATCACTTCCATGCAAATCTGGCAGCCTTGACAGGATTTAATCCTAAAATGCTGCTGGTAACAAAATATTCATTTAGGTGATACAGATTGTAAAACATCCACCTCATGGAGTACTCTCAAAAGGTAAAGACTGAAACTGTTCAGGGTAATAAAGAACTATGAATTCTCTCACAATGGAAAAAGTTTAAACTTTGGTTTGCTCAATTTTCTCAGCTGCACTTTTTAAAGATAGTGACTGAAAGGAATAGTTTACTGTGAACAGGAACAATATTGACAAAGGATGGATTAATGAAAAACAAAAAATTGCATTCTTTCTACCGAAACTGTAATTTCATGTTCTTTCTGAAGATATTACAGAAACATTCGAAGTTATTAAAATATAATATAATTTGAAGTTATTCAGCCTCCAACTGTGTGAATGAAGTCGTACCGTTGTGGCACTGGTTTAAGCGTTAGAATTTATTGTAAAGGCTCCGAACCTCGTTTTTTATTTATTGCGTGCCACAGAGTATTTTGAAAGTAAGTGGTGAGTGCAATGGAAAACAACTTGAAGCAACCACAACCAGTCATCCAAAACCCAGAAGGTTTGCCTACTGACTTCTCTCCCTGTTGCCAGTTTCTGTGAGCACGAATGTCCGACTTTAGTCATTTCCTGAGCATTTGTCTGGTCTGCAAGGCAAGCTGTGTCTTGGTTTAGCTACTCATTCCGGACCTTTCAATTTCTTTACAGAAGGTTCCTAAGCTGTTTTTAATAAGACTTTGTTGGTTTGAACTCTTCATGTTGTCCTCAATTGTGAGAGGGGACTATACATATAAATTTAAGACTGATCTTGAAGTAGTAATGGTAAAGTGTGATTAACACCTTCTACCTCATACGGAGTAGCTTTCGTACGACCTTTGCTCAAAATTGTTTTGCTTCTTTTTTTGTATACCATCATTAATCTGTTGAGTTTCATAACAGTTGTATGAGGTAGATGATAATATTGATAATTTGTAGAAAAGGAAAATATGACACAGATGCTGCATCTCCTCTTGGGAAACACCAGTAACTCAGCTACCAGTCTTACTACTATCAAGGGAAGTTTTACAAAATTTCCTAAGAGAATAATAACACTAAGTGACTTGTCCATGAGTCACTGGAAGAAATAGACATTTAAACCAGGAGCCTTGTTACAGCTCCATGTACTAACTTAGACAGTGCTACCACCACATTTTAATTGCTCAGATCAAATGATGATTCTTTTCCAAAATAAGTATGATATATCTTATTTTTAAATGCTGCAGTAATGATTTTACTTCTTCCTACAGAGAAATGTTGAAAATGTAAACAATCACTTCTTATCTGAAACAAGATTTCATTCAAGAACCTGTGTTTACTATTCGTTTTTTTCCTTTTCCATTTGTAATCCAGATATTGACCTCCTATATCACAATAGCTAAGCTGAAACTGAAATATAGTGTTACAGTGAGTTGGGAAATAGCAAAGTCTTTGGTTCTGCTGTTTTGGTTAAACTTGTTTGCTTTTAATAGCACATTACAAATTCTGTATTTCAGAAAAAAGACCTGTTTAATTTTAAGTGATTTTTTATATTTATATAGAAAATTTTAATTCATTAAAATATTTTAGATCTCAAAACTAGTGCTGAGTAATTCTGAGAATTTTTTTCAATGTGAATGTACAAGATTTTTTAATCTCAAAAACTATTCTCATTTTTAATCCCTTACCTCTAACCTGAAATGCTATTGCAGTCACTATGTCTGTCATCCCTTTAAAACTCCTTTTAAGTCAGGTGACTTTTGGAATGGGTCTCTTAGAACTGGACATATTGTACAATCAACTAAGCCAATATGTATAATTGAGCTAGAAAGAGACCAGCACCATGTTTTTGTAGCTCCCCTTCCCTACAATACCTTGAAATTAATTTTTAAATTATGTAATGACATTTTTGGTCCTGAACCTAGACAGAAACCAATGGTGAAAAAAATTCGAGGTTGTAGAAATTGTTAAAACAGGATCTGCCTCCCCTTATGTATCTATCACCAGTGTTCGGAATGAAACTGGAACATAATCATCACATTATTATCATTTCAATGCCATAATTTACTAGATGAGTTCAAGTGTTTTTATAAAAGTTTTCACCAGTTGATTCAGAGTGATGTTGGACAATATGAGACAATATAACCACAACTCTTTATTAAGATGTAATTACAAAGGAAAAGCCTGATTCACCTTCTGGTGCAGCAAGTAACAGTTCAGGAACAGACAGAAGTGAGGAATGAAAATAACAGACTGGGAAAAAAACAGAAATGAACTGTAGTGACTTGACTTCATCCTACCTGCCCTCTTTCAAAAAAATCTTTACATAAGAGGAAAAACATCCTCTCGTCCTCTCCCATTCCCCAAGAAGAAAATGTTACCACTTTCAGAAAAGTACAAATTAATCCCTAAAAGCTCCTGCCTGAATGCAGAAGTTGGAATATGTGGTGGGAGCTTGTAATTTGCTCATCACAGCCCGGTTCTCTTCCATAAATCAGCATCTGCAACTGGATTATATCACCCATAAAATCATTTGCCAGAGGTTCCAGGGTGAACATCTCTCCCCTCATCCTGAGTGGAGACCTTGCTGAGAGCACTTTGGTAGTAAATAAATATAGAATGCAGGTTGTTCAGCTGACTGTCCAGCTTTCTGCTGAAAGACAGATATGAATGTCAAACTTCCTCTGGGGAGTGGGAGGCCAGCACAAGAAGGTAGACATAAGAGTTCAGTGTATTTTCACAATAGTCAGGGAAGAGAATGAAGAAAGAAAGATGTAGAAAGAAAAAAAAACCAAACCAAACCACATGCTGTCTTCTCTGAAACCACAAAAACAGACTTAAAGTGGGCTTTTGAACGTTCACCAAAATCCTGTCTTGACTGCTTGTTAGCCATACCAAGCTTCTTAAATCCATTATACGATCATTCAAAACTTGTGGCAGCGATAACAGTTTCAAACAAGTCCTAAAATTGCATTTATATTGGCCTGTCTGAGGAGCTGCTTTGCCTCTGTCTGCTACTACTGGAGTGCAGATCAGACCTGCGGAGCAGCATGAGCAATGAGAGCTTGGGTTGAAACCCAGGTCTCAAGCCCAGAGTCCCAGGGTCTACAGAGAACCTACGAAGACCATTAGTCATTGATGGACTCTTCTTTCAACCCCTTAGAATGGCAACTGGTACAAAACCCAACCAATTACTATATACTGGGAAATTCAAAGTGTCTTTCCTTAGTCTTATCATGACATATTTTTGCTCCCATGATCAGAATGATTCAAAAAAGACTGACTGCAGTTTAAACTGAGGGATTAAAAAAATAAATAATCATGACCAACAGTTATGTGGAGAACCTTGGTGGCAAAGGGACCTCTGAAAATTAAAAACAAGGACAAGGTGGCAAGTCATTCAGGAAAGAACAGACTGCTACACCACAAGTGACACATCTCCTCTTCCCAGCACTGACTGCAAAGACAAGCCATTCTCTTTTCAGCAATTCAGGATGTCTCTACCAGGAGTCACAAGCCAAGAAATTACTTACAATGCCATCCTTTTCAGAAAGAGTGTTTGGATGGTCTCAGCAGATGCCCTGTAATCTCTCTGAGGTTATAACTCTATCCGAGCTCTAATATGGATGGGCAAATAGATACCTTCTGCTTAAGCAAATATTCACAGAATGGGTAAAGTTGGAAGGGACCACAGTGGGTCATCTGGTCAAATCTCCCTGCTCAAGTAGGATCATTCTGGAGCACATGGCACAGGATTGCGTCCAAGCAGTTACTGTATATCCCCAGTGAGGGAGACTCCACAACCTCTTTGGGCAATCTGCTCCAGTGCTCTTGTGCTGTTGCTTGGCACCACCAAGAAGCACCTGGATCCATCCTCTTGGCACCCTCCCTTCAGATATTTATAGACATTGGCAAGCTCCCCTCTCAGTCGTCACTTCTCAAGGTTTCCTCATAAGAGGTGTTCTAGTTCCTTAAATATCTTTGTTGCCCTACTCTGGACCTGCTCCAGGGGCTTCATGTCTCTCTTGTACTGAGGAGCCCAAGACTGGACACAGCACTCCAGATGTGGCCTCACTAGGGTTGAGTAGAAGTTTTCTTCCCAGCAGCTTTGGTTTACCTATCAAATTTAATACTTATGCATCTTTATGGTTTAAGTCTTCTCCATAGCTGTATTATTTTGTTAAAATAATCATCATGGCAATTATTCTCATAAAGAGAAAAAGAGATTATTCTTAAAAAGTCCTAGATGGTGATGGTAGGTGTAGATAAAAAACTGGGAATTAAGAAATCACTATGTGAGAAACTATTTATTTTTTAAAGATAGTTATGGGTTATTTGATTTGATTAGCAGGAGTTAAATAATCTGTTTATTTGACAGCATATTTTAAAAGACCTTTGAGAGCAGATCACCAAATGAGTTGGATGGAAGCCACCCCTTGTCTCCGAGGCAGATGGATGGATGAGAGGAAATACATTTAAGACAAGTTTCCTGTGCCTCCATTTGGGAGGGAGGAAGGAGGCCCCCCGTGGACCCAGCTTTCAACCCCGTAAGCATACTTTTGCCTAAGCAGGACAAAGCTGAGCATGAGTCGGGGGGTAATTTGAGATTAAGGTCTCTGAAACAAATGTATGAATAAATTTTCTTATTCACTGACCTCTTCTTTTTCCATGGTTTCAAATTCACATTTTTTTATTTTATTAAAAGTAGGTGATATTTGAAATGAAAATCAATTTTGTTTATCAAGTACTAAAACATTTTAATTCAAAAATGCAGAAAAGAAATACATCAACTTCAGAAAAAGAAACCAATTTCAGAAAGCCATGACAAATTAGTGGAACACTGTCATACTTAAACTCTGCTTTTTTTTCTGAAAAAAGCTCTCCCATAATTTGGTATCTAACGCTAATGAAAAATTAGAGACTGCCTATTTCCCAACAGCAGCAGAGTGCCCTAACTTTTAAACACCTGAATATACAACTGAAAAACTTTTCACTCAGTTAATAGGTCTGTTGATTCTTTCCATTCTCTCTCCCTTCAGAGAAAGGACCATAACTCCACTGCAATTACTGTCTATGTGCTTTTCTATCAAGGATAGGTTTGGCTGGTCACTGCAGATAAGTCCATCTATTTTCTGTATTGGAGTCCTCCACTGGGAATATTTGACTTCATCCAACCATTTATTCTCCTTCTTTATAAACCAAATACTTCATTCTGTTGGAGGGGTTTTCTTCTGCTGTTTCCAATTGTCAGCTCCTGCCCCAATATCAGAGGCAATCTATATCTTACCAGCCACTGACCTGGAATTCCAAAAGGCACAGATCCCATTGAATGAAAGCCAGGTCACTGGAAAATAGCCTATTTTTTTATGTCTGGGATTTCCTCTGCCACAGAAATCACTCAGCCTGGTAAGGAGCCCCACCAGGAAGTCCTCACATGATACTATACAACATGATACTCCTCACATGTGTGATCTTCACAAGCAAGCGCTTTTCTTTGGTAGTAAATAAATTTGAAATTTTAATTGATCACTTTTATGCAGCCTACCTGAAACTGTATTTTATTTAATACAGTGTATTTAATATTTTATTAACCAGAAAAGGATTCCAAGTGTCTACAAATGCAACTGTGTCTATACAGTTATCAGCTACTCAATAGTTGCTGCTAAACTCTAGGTTAGGAGAACTTAAACTGCCTGGCAATCAGGTTTGTCTCACTCTTACTAAGTTATGATCTTTATTTGCATTGTTCATAACTGGTTTTGTGTTCATCCCCCTATTCCCCACTCCTCCAAGTACCTTTAACAGTGAGCCTGTGAGGGATCTGTTTACATATTTCTTTTAAATCCCTCTCTTCAAAATGTATCACAGAGTCAGTACATTGTCACAGTATTCTCTGGAAATGCACACTAATGATCTGGGAAACTAAAATAGCCCTCAAGACAGTCAAGGAGAATTTGCAGGAATTCCTTCATGCAAAGCTGGGCACCCTAAAAGAAAAATGCTTTCGAGTTCAAACCATTGTTTATTTTGGAGTGTGTTTCTCTCTCTGCTTTCAATAGTGACCTAGGAATGAGCTCACCATTGGAAGCAAATCTGTCTTCTGTTTCCACTCCTAAAGGATTACCTACTCTCTGAAGCTCATGGGGTTATTGATGGCCTTACACCAAAATTATGATTTGGAATTCTGTGGAAAAAAATAAATACACATGCAGTGTGTGACACTGACAGGTTTAAGTAAAAAAAACTTGTTGAAACATTACAATAAAAAGAGATTGAATTTGTAATAAATAGAAGACTTCCTATATTCACAAATGTTCTGCTTTGTGCTTGAACAGGAAAATATCTGATCTAGCATGACTGTGCAGGAGAACAGCAAAAACATTTTGTTTTGTAATGTGCGTATGGGCTGTGTAGCATTTGGCAGCATCTCAGACTAAGATACAGTTAACAAACAACCTCCCTCTGCCTTTGTGTGGGGTCCTTTAAGATGTTTTTCTACAAGCAGATCATGTGAACTGGCTCTGCTGTCAGCTGATTAGCTGACTAACAAGGGGATGCTGCCCTGCAGAAGATTGTTAACATCAAACACCAGAACTCACCTAATGCCACTTTTGACAACAGTTTGGGACTTGAAAGGCAAGCAGTGTTTGCCAGCAGGGCCAGCACGTGAAAAAGGCTCGGGTGAAGGCACATGACAGACACCTAGCATGTCATTGCCTAAGATGCCTTCATCTTGATCCCCTACCACCGCCTGCTCTTCTGACCTTGGGAGTGCACACTCCTTTGAATCTCTTTTACGCAGGGTGTCAGACAGGTCCAGGATCTGCTCTGTAATTGCGTAAATGCACCAGGAGCTTTGCCATTTCAGCCTCTGCCCAGTGGTGTGGGGAGGAGTTAAAGAGCCAGTGAGTGACAACTGGTCCACCAGCATGCAAAGCTGGAAACTGTTTTTAAGTTGAGTTTGAGAGATGGTTGTATTTTTCCTCTAGCAGCAGTTAAACTATCAAACTGAATATTGAAAGAAAGGGAGGTACAATAGTGACAGACATGATATGACACCACAAGCAGAACAAAATGAAAGAATAGGCTCTCTTTTTGTGAAGTGTCAGTCTGCTTTGAAGTCACTTATTTTGAAATTCCTGGGAAATTACCTGACAGCTGATTTCTTAAGCTTGCTTTGGTGTCTTCTCACACATACCTCTCCTTCTCCCTTTCCTGCCCTTTTGTCTGTCTTTCACACATTTCAGAAGGAAGGATTATAAAAAACCACCATAAAACCCAAATCTACAGATGCAGGAGAGACATCTCTTAAGTCATTCCTTCTCTTTTTTCACTGATGTATTCTCTCAAGAGTGATAATCATCTTTTTTGAAATGCAGGTCTAAGACGGAAGGAATTTTTATCTGGAAGAGTAATATAAATTAGCTTTGACTGCCAGTTTCCACTGATTATTACTTTCCAGGCGGAATTCCTACAAATTCTTGAGGCATGACCTCTGATGAAAAAATAAACCCCTTTAAAACTTGTTTGAGAAATTCCAGATAACTTTCACAAGAGATTTAATTTTAGAGCATTAACACAGTATTGGTTGGAAAGATAAAACTACAATGCAGTTATTTGGTAGGAGTCATTACTGAACAGTGAAGTCATTTGAGCTTATTTTACTGTGCTTATCTTTTTGCTCTCTTTTTTCCCCTCTCAAACTAATTTTATTATGCATTACTCAGTGCACTCTGGATTCACCCTCATAAAAGGATAAAGTATCTCAGCAGATATCCAGGCTTAGGCAGTCAGTTTGAGAGTAAATTCACAAGCCTTAGTTATCTACACCAAACAGCCAGTGCACAGGGTATCGTCTACATATTGTCAGTTAGTGTTCATTAGCTTGTAAATCTTGGGTTTGTGAGGCTTAAGCAAAGGTAAAAGCTGCCACAGATAGAAAAGAGCTGTTTTAAATACCAGTGCCAAGCACTTACTAATGGCAAATGCATCTTTGAATCAGATTTCACCTCTCCTAAGCAAATAAATTAAATTTGCACCATCAAATTTAGGAAGAAAGCCACTCTCCTGCATCTATATTTGATCTGCAGATTCATGAAAAAGTGAAAAACACATGTTGGAAGATATTGTCTTATACTGCAATCATTTTCATACTTATTTTGGAATGTTTAGGGCCAGAGCCCCTGGTTCTTTATTTGCGAAGTGTGCACACACTGCAGTGAGGTGCCCTGACTCTTGGAACTAAATGGTCCCTTCCAATGCAAACCATTCTGGAATTCTGTGACTCTGGAGGCATGCACACTTTTGCTCGAGGAGCTGTGCCAGAGTTGGTGTGTCCTGCAAAAGCACCTGCCCAACCAGACCCAGAGCAGAACTGGGCAGAGGGGGTGCCCATTTTTAACTTGAAGTGAACCATGGAAGAGTGGAACCGTGACACTGCCCAATAAAGTGTTCATAATCACAGCTACTACCAGGTCAGCACGCCTGCCTCAGGGCTGAGGGGTGAGAATTGCAGTGCTGGAAAGGCAACAAGACCCAAATACGTTGGGGCTTTGAGGGAAATCATTTCTGTGACATCGACCCTGTCAATTGCATTATATCTGACTGAGACCTTCCATAGCATAACAGAGGGATCAGGCACTGAGTTCCCACCCACCCTGAGCAGGAATTAGCAGCTAGCTCCAGTCCCAGAGAGAGAGAGGTCCAGCTATACACTCACCTGTACCGGAATGAATGTATACTTATTTTTTGAGCTGAACTTCTGTCTCCTAAAGTGCTTCTCTTCCCACACAAGCATTAACAACTCATACTCCCCAAGGCCTGCTGAGAGATCCAACTTGCTGCCTGCGTATAGGCGCCTGCCCAGCATCGGTGTGCTGGTCTGTCTTATGTCTCTGTGGGAGTGGGCGCTAACCGAGCATAGGAAGCTGCATAGGTCATTAAAAGCTTCTTTTATGTGTGAGGACCAACTTACAATAAAAGTAAGTTCTTTTCTTTCTGACGGCTGCTTAGAACACTCTACTTCAGAAATTCACTGCCCTGCATAAAAGGAGCATGATCATTTTTTTTGGCTAGAAAAAAATAGCCTTTTGGGTAACATGTTTTCATTTGGAAAAAGTCCTTATTCTCCTGCAGAAACATAAAATTTAGTCTTCCTTCATCTCGTGTGGTTTTTTTTACTTTCCAATCCCTTCTCTTCCATTAGCCTACACTGCTCATCTCACTGTCAAAATAGAAGAATAGAGCAGGGAAGGAAGGAGGAAGGCAGCCCAGAATTTCTTAGCAAAAAAATAATCCTTTCTCTATTTCTATTCAAATTTTTTTAGTCATCAATCTTACAGCTTTACTTCTCTGTTTCTGGCTGAGCCAGGTCAGAAGCATATTACACCTTGATCTTCCTCCCTTGTTGGTGCTTCCCTATCAGCAATTGTTGCATTATTTCTTTCGAAAACCCCATCCATATAAAGCTTCTTTCTTCTTCTTCTTTTCAGCACATCTCCAGCAGAAGCCTTTCAGATGGCTGAACTGGTAGCAATGTAATTCTGGCTGAACTAGAAATAAGTACATAAACAATATCTGCATCCAGCAATATCTTGACATATATATGAGTGTGTCAGGTGTTTATATATACACACTTTTTTCCCCTTCAAGGAGGGCCCAGCTGCCTTAGCCAAATTAGCTGGTTTCTCCACAACTTAGCTTTATGGATCAGTTTATTTACCATTGTAGATTACAAGTGCATGATTGATAGTGCAGCTAAACAGGACTCATTCATTTACCTGAAATAAATGCACTTAAAGACCATAAATTTTACAGGGGGAAAGGTATTTGAAAGCCAAAACTTTCTCAGCTGTTTTATGAGTATCTTCATATAGTACCCATTGGAACATGTCCATACCTTGCTTGACCAAACTCATTAACCAGAGTTGAAATAGGACTTACTCCTCTGAGAAATGTAGGCTTTTGTTTTTAATAAAACATGTGGGCCAAATTAGTATGTAAATAAATGAGTGACTTTCAAGAATCCCAGATAACACTTGCTGAGCAATGGGTCAGGCCAGATTTAATCTAAAAATCTTTCTGCTGTGTGTAAATGGTTATGTCATAGCATTTGTCTTTAATTACTAAACTGTTTCCAAAGGCTTGACTCATGACATGTTTCTCGGTTAACCACAAAAACTTGTACGACAAGATTTGCCATATAGATTCTTTTTTTTTTCCTACACCATTGTTAAGCCTTGGCTCCTGAAAAAGGAGTATAACAATCTCCCAGAGATAGACACTTGATCTTTACAGTAGTGAGAGCTTTTTTTTAAATGAATTTTCCATATAAAGGAAACAAGGCACTTTTGACTCATAAGGAATAATGCAACATCCTTAATATTAACAGAAAAAAAAACCAAACCAGAAATAAAAGTTTTTAAAATACAGCTATTTATATATCTCTGTATAAATCCAAATATGAAGGATTACTTTTATAAATATATGTACAAATTTTTTGTAACTAACTGTACCCTTTTATATATGCCATTATGACCAACCCTTGCCAATAGAAGTTATTTTGAGGAAGGCTCAGTATCTCCTTATTCCTAGCTTTGCAATATCTCTTGGTCTTCATGGGGCTCTTCCTATGTATGACCTAAGGATGAGGTGAGGAAAATGAAGTGTATCAGATACTCTGTGAATTAAAAGACCAGTCTGGGAACGTAGAAAATGTTTGATGAAGAAAAAAAAAGTAGAATTTTGTTGTCGTTGTTGTTATAAAGAAAATGTTAAACTGACCACCCAGATCTAAGAAGGACGCTATAAGATTGAGCTGGTGGTTTTGTAGTTCACAGTGAAAGTCAGAGGAGAAAGATGCAAGCAAGCAGAACCAGTATACGTAGGTAAAATGGAAATTTAAAATATCTTTTAACTTCATCTCTCTAACTTGAATCTGATATAGGCAAAAAATGGGTACCAGGTATTATAAGCTGATGATACGTAGAGAAGAGTAGAAACAGGCTCCTTCTATCTTTCAAATGGAAATATAGCAGTTTGGAGCCTGTCAGTGAATTTATATAGTCCTACAAGGTGTCTTCACAGGAACTGTTCAACTCCCGCACTTCAGATTTTGGAAATGCTGCTGGTAGAAGTGTACCACCTGCTTAGCACCCTCAAGAGCATCTCCATTTCTTCAGCTCCTTTGACTACTGGCCCTACCCTTCTCAGTCATGGAGCAGGAATTCCCACCCAGTGCATGTAGCCCATTGCAACCAACTAACTTGTCAGAACACATGAGAGAGGACTTACATTGAAATTCTTCAGCTCAAATCATTGAGCAGAAACATTGAGAGAAACATAGGTTTAATAGACACTAAAACAAGTAACACCTTGGAGGTCAAGGGAGGTGATTGTCCCACTCTACTCTGCGCTGCTGCAGCCTCACCTTAAATCCTGTGTGCAGTTTTGGGTACCGCAGTATAAGAAAGATGCAGTCAATTCCCTCTTTTAGGTTAAACTTTCCTCCAGAGCATTCCCTAACTTCAGTTGCGGTATCTTGCTTTGCAACTGCATGTTTGAATCATCTCTTTAAAATAATCCACGTAACAAAGCAAAGCAGAATAATGAATATCTTCTGCAGAGGGGGAGATTAACTGATTTGTTCGTTTGTTTAAAATATTTACAGAAGCATATGGATGACCTTTCCCTACCTTGAACAGGCTAAATAATGAAAAGGAAAGTCCTGTGAGGAAAGTTTAAATATTGTGCTCATTTTGATGCTCTCTAAAATTTATATTCCATCAGCTGTTTTAATGAAACCAACAAGCACACAATTTCATGTTTATATGATGCTTTCTGGGGTCTTGAATGAATGTAACCTACAGAGTAAGGATGACACTGCATAAATAATATTTATGTATTCACTACAGCAGAGCAGTTTCAATGTCTGGGTAGTGACGCAACTAAGATGGTCATGCACTATTAGTGAAGAGATGCTGTTTGCACTGGAGATGTCTCCCAGAAAAGGGGGGTTCCTTGGGCTGCCCTTCTCCAGCAACAGAATATTGCTGTAGTTCAGAATTTGAGGAGCTGGTTACAAGAGAAGTTTGGCTGTTTTAACTAAATGCTTTGACTAAGTTGTGTTGCCTTAGTCTTTATTCACTGTCAAGGGATTGCAGAAGAGAAGGGAAATATTCTTACCTTAATCTGAGATATATATTAAATATGTTTAATTTGCTGATCATCTGGTGTAACTTATGGACTGCATTTTTTTATCCATTGTGTATGTGAGTTGAACAAACCTGGCTTGAGTTTAAGTGAAATTTGGCATGGGTCAGTGGCCTACTGTCCTCTAGGACTTGCACAAGAATGTGATTCTACATTTTATGTGGCTATGTACTGGTGAATGGAATGTTTAAATAAATAACAAATTGAGTCACTTAGCCCTGAATCAACAAATGCAGTATCCCAAAAGGGATTCCCCACAATTTATAGCCATATCTTGCTGAAGATTCATACTCAACTGATTTCAAGATGTTCAAAGTTGAAGAGTGGTAAGATGGCAGGAAAAGTCCTTCCCTAGCAAATTCATGAAGCAGCACATAACAATCTCAAAACAAGAAACCTTGAGAGGCACTTTGCTCTAGGGCAGCTCCACCTAGACAGAGAGAAGTATATATGCTTATAACAAGATCCTGTACTTGTGGCTGCAGTGTTGAGAAATTCCCTTGCCTCTCTCTTACTTTTCTCTAGGAAGAGAATGCATTTTTATTTAAAAAAAAACACCAAAAAACAAAAACCCATAAAAAACCCAATCTAAACCCAAACCCTATCCTCTGTGCAGCACATTGGTTCATGGTGATGGAAAAGTCACAGATTTAAAAAAAAAAGTTCTCCTGAAAAGGTGGGTCTGTTTAAAAAACAACCCCCAAACAATGGGGTAGGAGAACCCAGAAAGCAAGTTTAGGGAAGAAGCATATATCACAATAAAATTCTACTATAATGTAACAGTTTAAAACATTGCCGAATCTTTGCTCTTCATATCGTAACAGATCAATTAGTACATCTTGGACAAGGTTTCTTTATCTGCCTACCTTTTTTTTATACAAAAGGACAAGCTGTTTCTGACTGAGGTATATGAACCTTGTCCCACTGGACTTGGAAAGGTCATCTGCTTTTCTTCAAGTCTAAAAAAAAAATAATTCTAAAAGGTACTTTCCTTTCTGTGATTTAAGTTCATGAGCATTTATCATCGTCAAGCCAGTTTGTCTTTTAAAAGAAGTGTTCCAGAAAAAAAAAAAAAAAGATGACTTATGGATTAGGACACAAAGAACTTTTCCTGCTGCCAAAGTTAGCCACAAGGCAGTTCAAATGCCATCCCCTCCATGCTGTGGCTCTGCCCAGCTGTCACTCAGTATGTGGATATGATTGGAACTCACCAGAAAAACACTTTTTCTTAGAAAATTGAGATTTTTGATAGGAACAAACAAATTCAAATATTTAAATTCAGTGGACTGGAGCTGAAACACTCCACTCTATCATTAGGTTGAACCTCAGCTCCCATGAAACACCTTTTCTCACTCCCAATGAAAAAACAAGATGGAAACAGGATGTGGAGTGCTGAGCTTTCTAATGAAAACTGGAGTTCACGTTCCAAAGCAAATATTTCTATGGATTTGAAACAAAAGTTGCTTAAATCTTCATCAGATGGTAACCTAGCTGGATTTTTAAGGTGGCAGTAGCTACTTTATGGCTGGAAGGGCAATTAAATGGCTTTGACCTGTAGCATTGTAATCTAAAGCATCAATTACAGTGCAACATTTGCTGAGCATCCGAGGTAAATCTACCTGAACTACAATGTAAGAGAAAGGAGAACATTCACGTTTTGTTCACTTAAGAAGACCTTTTTGTTCCTGGCTATTGCAAACCTGAGGAGCTATTCCTGCTCCTCAGGAATATGCATGCTGTGCTTGTGACAAGTCTTACCCCCATCGCAATACTATGTGTGTTTAAGAAACATCTATCCCATGGGTGCTACCTTTTCACAAGGTACCTTACCCTATCACTGTCACTGCTCTTTCCCTTTCTCTGTTAAAACCCCTTTATTCATTCTTGTTTGTTATACTCTCGTACAGCCTTTGATCCTGCCTTTCAATTTCTTTTTCTTATTCTTGTGAAACAGTCCCCTGCAGTTTAAACTGAACTTGTTACCCCTTTCTGGTTGAAAGGATTTATTAAGAATTACTCTAGATTATGTCAACCAACTTTAACAAAAATGGCTTTTGATTTTATATCAGTTCAGATGCTGACTAGTGCTCGTGGTTTTTTGCCTTTATTGGATTTGACATAAACATCCACATGGTGATCCTTGCCAGGGTTTGTTTTCCCTTTTGTACAAAATGAAGAATACAATAATTTTGCCAGTAGATTTTGTGATCAGCAAAGTATTTGCTCAGACTAGTTTATTTTTCTAAACAGAAAAGGTGGGGCTTGAATGATTCAGGGAACCCATTACACCCTCCTAGCTCTCCCTCAGGCTCAAATACAGTCAGCTTCAACCTTACCTGGAGGACCCATTGCAGAGAAGGGAAGGTTGCATAGGTACACAATATGCTTTTCCTTGAATATTTTTGTCAACATAGGACTTGGGGGTTCTCACTAGTGCTCAATAAAAAGTCACCAGGCTGTTGAGTCCCCTCCTAGTACATAAACATGAAATATGTTCTTTGCCAGAGACAATCCTTTCTTTTCCCACAGAAAAGGGGGGAAAAGATTCTTTTATTGCACTGCCGGGGCACACGTCGCTCTCCAGGGAAACACTCTGGAGCAAGGGGGGTGTGATGCAATGTTAATAAATGACCACCACGTTAATAAATGACAATCAGCGAATGCTGCGATGGAGTGAAATATCACAAGTAGGCCAGAGTGCAAGGGAAGGGTCATGTTGTGCCTCTGGGCCCTGTCAGAGCTGGGGTAAGCAGCTGTGGTGGCTGAGCAGGGGTAGTGTGAGCTTTGCTTCTCTAGCGTAAACCAGAGCACTTTGAAGACAGGCAGCTGCTGCAGATAGCACGATCCCTGGTGCTCACTATACCTTCTTTAAATACCCACTTGGGCCCACCCCTGCTGCTGGTAGGTGTGACAAGTCATGGGGCTTGGTGGGATGCTGGCCCCCCTTGTCCTTCCCCTGTTCCATGTGAGCTGTGTGGATGGTGGGAACTGACCTAGCAGTTCTCTGGTTTGTGTTCCCAGGACTTTGAGTGGGCCAAGACAACAGTGGAGGGAAAGGAAACTGTGCCTTTCTGTCTCTTATCTTTCCAGAAAAGCCCTTGCATGAAAACCAGATCATCCTCCTTGCTATTTATCTGTGCTTTGAGGGAACCTGCAGCTTGCAGGGTAGGCAAAAGGAGAAACTCCTCCAGTAAGGCAAGACAAAGGCTTCAGGTTCACCTCCTCAAACATCATGCAGCTGGCCAGGTCTGGGGCAAATTCTTAACCTTCCTAAGGAGGAAGGAAATATTGAGAAATAAAATGGCCACTAGCCTTAAGATGGCCCACTTTGCTGCCCTTTTTCTAGGACACATAGCACAGTCTTAGCTCTGCTAGCCTTACCTAGAATGAAGGCCAAAGGTAGCCTTTTATTATGAGGACACCTGTTCAGGCTTTTGCAGTGGAAATTTTTGCAAACCAGTGTAGTGAGACGATGGAGATCTGTAGTCCAGAGCAGATTTCATGCAGTTATCACAGTCATCCTCATCTGACTGTTAAATAGCTGCAGCTTCTAAAACAATAACATTTTGCAGCTAGAAGAGTTGCATTTGAAAATGTGTATTAATAATAATAGTGGTAATCCACTGCAGGGCTTGCCAGACTCCTGTATTTGGTACTAGAAAGATTTTCTTTCCCAGTTTTGAACCCAAGATCATAGTATATGGTAACTCGGCAGGAACCGCAGTGACTCATCACCAGTCTGCTGAAGCTGAAAGGGACCCTTTTCCACCCATCCATGAAAACAGAATGAATTTTCTTTAATTTTTTTTTTTTTTGTGAAGACCATAATTTTTTTCAAGGATTAAATTCTCTGAAACAGAGATAACCATGTTCCTGTCTTGCACATCTCTTTAATACTTAGCATTGTCATTCCCCAACTCTAGCACAACACAAGTAATGATCTCATATGAAGAACTGTCTTCCTGATATATACTCAAAAGAAAATGCAATGAAAATAAACCCTGGCTTCTCTTAACTTTGACCTCTGAAGTCTGGAGGAAAATGCTCCTTACAGGTAATCTTACAGAGGTCCTTTTCCCAGCCTGTGTAAAAAATGCAGTACAGTGGTGTACTGTTCATCACATTTAATAGACTTTTTTATACCATCTCAAACTTTTTGTTTGGACTGGATTATTGCTGCAGGCCAAGTCTCTGGACTCTTCAGCCCACCTTCTGGTGTTGCTTCTTTGGAAAACCAGCCCTTTCTACAGCTAACACAACTAGCCATCCACCCTGGTGAGCCAAAGTTCACTAGGGAATCCAGTGGCACTTTCCTATTTTTAAAAGGATCACTGCAACCCTTTTTGTGTTTGACATCTTCATCTGTCATATTGCAAACTAAAGTCAGATGTGGAGCACGGTATGACTGCAGTGGGCCATTGTCAGCTGCTGCAGAGCAGAGCATGGAAAGTAAGCAGTTACACATGTTTTCCTTCAGGACTTCTCAACAAAATTTCAAACAGAGGCACTTAAAAGTACATCCATTTGGATGAGTCAAGAGACCTCCATGAGCAATGCTGACAGTGCGCTCTGACAGCAGGGATGGGACTGGACACTGCCCACAGGCAGCTCGGGCAGAAGTGTGTCAGAGAGGAGTCACTCCCGAGCACAACAGCCACTGAAGTCACCTGCTGAGAATTTTGTTTGTAAAGTGAATTCCGTAGGTATAAGTCATCAGAAGTAGAAAAAGCCCCATGGACAATATTATATAATCCAGATAAATATACTAATAGGGGATTTTCCAGTGGAAGAAACCTTACGTCATGCTTGAGGGAATAAAAATAAACCTGGCACTTGCATTTGTTCTAAACACAAGAAAAGTCTTGATGAACTACTAGTTACATTTTTTTGGCTAATTATTAGTCATGCTGAGCATTGTGATGTTGGTAGTAAATTTATTCCATAACTGCATCCTAACCTCAATATTAAAGTACCATGGACTTTCAAAATCGGTGTCTTTGTAAGGCTCACTATTTCCAAAGAACAGTACTCTTTCCTGGTTATTGCTGATGTTTTAGCCATTATTGAACCTCTTATGACCTTCTTCAGTGAAGAAAATAGCACTGGGATTTGAAAACGAACAAGTTACTTGTGAAGTAAAATAAATCAAAAGTAAGGTTTATATAGCAACCTCCCCGTATGCCAGATACATTTAAAAAGATTTCTTATTGTTGGAAAAACAATTACTTTCACCGTATTTTACATTTGCATCTGAAGATCACTAGTGAAAGAAGATGTGGTTTGGTGTCAACAGCCTGTTCTATTTAAATAGTGCAGAAAAAGGAAAAATTATGCACCATGTTTATGGCAGATAAAAAAAAATATGGAAATGTGGAAAAGGATATGAAGTGTGGCTGAAAAGAAATACCATGGCCTTAAGAAAAAAACAGAAACACAAGATGTAAAGCTAGGTCTGTTGTCTGGAAACAAACCCCTTATTTTTGGAGAAAAAAATAAAAGACCTGTATTATATTTGATAAAAATGGAATATTCAAGCAGACCAGGGGATTCCAGTGATTCACAGCATGTCACTTTTTATCCATGAGATGCATGATGAGGTGTTCATGACTTTCCGTTGCTGAACAGTAGAATTATCCAGGGAGGAAAGTGTGTTTGGTTTTGGCAAAGCCTCACTGGCCATTTTTTTACAGAACCTTACAGTTAGGTTCATTTGAGCAGACTCAAGTGGCAGAGAGGTGTTGTTTGGATGAAAATCAAAGTCTTCTGAACTTCTGCTCCACAGAGAGCCAAAACCAAGTTGGTTTCACTTTGGGTGCCAGTTACAGCTTGTATGTGCTGATCTTACACCCAAGATAAGTTACAACAGCTTTGGACCAACTGGCTATGAGTCCCAAAGGGCAAGATAAGAATGAGGGAAGTGCAGATGTTCCTTCTCCTTCACACATCTTTTGCTGGGGGTGGACAGTGGATCATATAGAAATTGGCCAGTACACATTGCAGCTGTCTAAGTTTGGCCATTCCCTTTCCCTCCACCCCCACCTCCTCTTTGCAACTAGCAAATGGAGCATATCAGGGAAACAGCTGACCTAGAAAGTCCACATCAGGTACAGGGGCTTTCTACTGGGGCTGGTCATTCCTCTGCCTCCTTCACATTTGCCAAAGGAAATAACTCCTGTCACATGTGAACTCCTCTTCCTATGCTGAGTCTTGGCACTGCTAGCCTCTTAACCACTTCTTTCAGCTATGAGAGAATCAACCCAGCTTCTGAAATTCTCAGGCTTGCTCCAGTATTCCTAAAAAAAAGGGGCTGCTGTTGCAACTGCTGTTTCCAAGCAGACAGAGGTAGCAAAGCCTATCCCTTGAGTTCACCCTAGGTACCAGGGTAGCTTAGAAATGAAAATAGCAAATTCAGTTACATTCATGCTCTTGTCTAGTCCCAGCTGGCAGCAAGAAGAACTGAACGCAGCTGTAGGGCTTGTCACAGAATCACAGAATCAACTAGGTGGGAAAAGATCTCTGAGATCATTCAGTCCAACCTTTAATCTAACACCACCTTGTCAACTAACACTACATCTCAGTAGCCCTAACCAGAAATCTGGAAAAGCCACACAAGCTGTAAGGCTTCCTTAGAGGAAGACACCTTCCACACACTGAGAATGAGCCAACCACACAGCTTGAAGAACACAGGCCTTCCCTGGAAGTAGATAGATGTAGAGGCATCTACCAGAAAGCCACCAATGCCCACTGGCAGTTTCCTAAGGCATGTTGGTGTTGGTGCTCCTTTCTCAACTACACTTTGCTAGTCACTCCACTTCCAGGTGAGCTGGTGCACTGTAAGTAAAAGGCTGGAGGTCGCTATACAACTTAGTTGTATATTAGGCTTCTGGACAGAAGGGTCTCATCACAACTGGACTTCCTCTCAATGTAAATTCTGAGCATGATTTTTCTTTCCTTTTCTGGCAAAGGTGGTTGTGTTGGTACAGGTGGAGGCAGTGTGGATGCACTGATGTAAAGAGTGAACAGTATGGTCTGGAGCATCTGTCAGTTGACATTAAACATAAGGAGAGAAGAAGTTTTCAATTTTTTTTAAACCTAGCCTGTACTCATTAAGCTACTTCTTCGAAAAAACACATTAACATGTAAGCTCTTCAAATATCAAATGGAAACACTGACATGGTAAACACTGTGCCACTCACGACAGTTTTTTTCCAGAGCAGAACTGGCTCTTAATATCCCCTTGCTTTGGCAGATTTTCAAAGCAAGCAGAAGAGAGAGTTAAGGGCCTCCCTGGAGACTTTTCTGACACTGAGTTGCAGACAGGTCCATTCCAAGCTGAAGGGGATCCCACCATGGGTCATAATGCAAGAGTCAAATTAAAAAAGCAGCCACTTAATAGGAAGTGGCTCAATGAGGACATTTGATTTTGGAACAGTGAACTGTACAATTTAAAAAATAACCTTGCACTCTGGAGCTTAGCACTGACAATCAGTGTATAATATCCTACCAGCAGAATATGAAAGGAAAAATTCTGCCTTGGATGGAATGTGTGGGAAGTTTATGCTTCTGACTTAGCCTCTGAATCTTGAATATTCATTCCCCCTGACCTTTCTACATCATGCATGTTCCAGAATCTGGAATTCAATTCCACATCAATCTAACTTTGAACAAAAAAGTAGTTTTTATAGTTTTGTAAAGTAAGAATATTAACTTACAGTTTGGATTTTCTTCCTTAAAATATTCACAAGTTCTTTTTTCATGCTGACCTTTGGCTCTGGGCAATGATGACAATAACCTTTCTGCCAACTTACTGATGTAAAAGGAGAAAAAGTGTTTGGGGGGGTGGGAAGTGTAATACTACTGTCCTAGCAATTGGATCCAGCTGGCCTCTGCAAATACATTCAGACAACGGCGGGGGGGGGGGAGGGGAGGGAAGAGAAGAGGGAAGGACAAAGCATAAAAGACATGATTTCCAAAGGTTTTGTGCACCTACATCTTTTATGCATTTGAACTGAGTGTTATGCATGTTTGGAAGCCAGTACCAGGAGTGGAATTATTCTGTGCCAATAGTATTACAGAACAGCTATTCCTGATTCACTGGTTCATCCCCTCACATTTTTCATTTAATGTTAAAGTTCTTTTCAGTTGGAATACAGGAGTTGAGTCCTTGAACCTTTCTTTCATATGCATTTCTTCCCCATTAGCTGGGTCAGAGGAGGTTTAAGTTAGATATTAGGTAAAGGTTCTTTACCCAGAGTGTGGCTGGGCACTGGAACAGGCTCCCCAGGGAAGTGGTCAGAGCACCAAGCCTGCCAGAATTCAAGAAGTGTTTGGACAACTCTATAAGGCACATGGTTGTGATTCTTGGGGTCATCTTGTGCAGGTCAGGTGTTGGGCTCAATGATCCTTGTGGGTCCCTTCCAACTCAGGATATTCTATAATTCTATAAAAACCCCTTGCTCTCTTTCCTTCTTGCTTTACCCCTATGTGTTTCAGCCACGGGTCTTATAATTGTGGGGAAACTAAAATCTTGAAGTCACGGGGTCCTGGATTTCACAATACATAAATGAAACAGCTCTGTGGCTTCAGCTCATATTTTGGATACCTGGTGTGATGGTTCTTACTGTGGCAAAGACCTGCATGCAACCCCTAGTATCAATACAGGCTGGAGGAGGAACACATCAAAAGCAGCCCTGCTGAGAAGGACTTGGGGGTGCTGGTGGATGACAGAATGAACACGAACCATCAGAGTGCACTTATAGCCTAGGAAACAAATTGTATCCTGGGCTTCATCCAAAGCAATGTCACCAGCAGGTCAGGAGAGGTGATTCTGCCCCCCTCCTCCACTCTGGTGAGACTCCACCTGGAGTACTGCATTCATCTATGGGGTCCCCAGCACAAGAAGGACATTGACCTGTTGGAACAAGATCAGAGAAGAGCCACCAAGATGATTTTGGAGATGGAGCACCTCTTCTGTGAGGAAAGGCTGAGAGAAGTCAGATTGTTCAACCTGGAGAAGAGAAGGCTTTGGGGTGACCTAGTTGCAGCCTTCCAGTACCTGGAGGGAGCCTATGAGTGACCTGGAGAGAGCCTATTTACAATGGCATGTAGTGACAGGACAAAGGGAAATGGCTTCAAAGTGGAAGAGAGTAGATTTGAATTAGATGTTAGGAAAAAAATCTTTTTTGTGAGGTTGGTAAGGCGCTGGAATAGATTGCCCAGAGAAGCTGTGGATGACCCACATGGCCAGGATGGATGAGCAACCTGGTCTAGTGGAAGGTGTCCCTGCACGTGGCAGTGGGCTTGGAACTAGGTGATCTTTAAGATTCCTTTCAACCCAAACTATTCTATGATTCTGTGATTAGCTTAGTTGAATGCACCAAGTTCATTTCATATGTCTTACACAGTAAATCTCTTTTTTTTGAGCTGGTCATCTAGATGTGAAAACTTTCCTTATCTGTCATCACTTACCAGAACTTTTCTCTGAAGTATCCAGCAGCATCATTTCTACCTTGGAATGAGGTGGCAGGCACTAAAAGCCTAATCTGGGCAGAGAAAATAAGACACCAGATGAGGCATGTTTCTGCTGACTCAGACAGCCTGGGAGTTTCCAGCTCTGCTTGCATGCCCTACAGTTCTGTTGGAGGTGGGTTTGTTTGTAAGAAGGAGCTGGGGACGTGCCCAAAGTTGGATGCTCTCAGAGGGACTCTGGGTTTGCAGAAGGGAGAAGTACGCAGGAACACCGTGTGATTCTCAGTACAGCCGCAAGGCTGCCACCTTAAGGCCAGAGGGACGCATTAAAGCATCATTTTCCTTCCTCTGAAGGCTCACAGAATTATCAAGCATGCCTTGATTTTAGCGGGATCGTGGGTCTGACCTGCATTCACTCCCGCAGCAGCCAGCCTTGCTTTTGCAGTCTAGCGGGACGGCACTTTATTTCCTAAAACGCATCAAAAGGCTGTGCATGTACCTGTACAAAACAGTGAGACAGAGCCTGTGCTCAAAAGCAGCATAAACACAGGGCAGTTGGAAGGGGCTCCAGGATGGTCGGGCTGCACCTCCTGCCCATGCACTTCTCAGCCACATGGTCCCGCACAATGTGGGTTCACCTGCACCCCGGAGAGGGCTGTGGAGGGGGAAACACACCCACAGGTGGGCAGCCATGGCAGAGAAGGTGGCAGCAGCATTTGGAGAGGATCCAAGGGGTGCAGAAAGAGAACACTCTCCCCCTGGAAATATGCTCCAAAGCTTGACTGACTAGCTAAAATTCAAGTTCAGCAAAATGGCCCACCCCAAGCTTCAAAAAATACTTGGGTAAATATTGGAAAGGTAATGAGATTGAGTTAAAGTCATCAAACACAAAGATAACAAGTGATTTTTTTTCTTCTTTTCTTTTTCCTTTTGATATTGCCTTGGCACAGCTCATTTCACAGGCTTCACTTCACAGCTGTGTTTTCTCATCAGTTTTTTAGGACCTTTAAGAAAAAAGGCATAAAAATACTGAGCAAAGAAAAAAGTCCAGAGTCACAGACTCAAAGGACATGAGTCATGTTGACCCTGATGACTTTAAAGAAGACAAGGGCCAGAAAGCTCAGCTCTTGCCTCTTCCACGTGCTCAGCTCTTGACTGAAAACAAAGGATTTGTGATGTAAAAAGCCGCTGAGATCTGTGGCTGAGGAGTGGATTCTGAGCCTCATTCTCGGCTCATCATATTCATCTGCCATTGTCCACTACCTGAGGATGAGTGATAAATATGGTGCCTGTTAGGACATGCAGCTTGGGCAAGACAGGGGCCTACTGCTCCAGAAAGAGCTGGGGTCAGACAAACCCTGGTAGGTGTTGAAAGGCATGGACATGTCACTTCTTACCTAGAGCTGGGCGAACATAGAATCTATTTGGTTGGATTGCTGGGGATGCTTTTTGTTACATTTCTGTTAAAGGAGAAAAATTTTTTTCACAAGCTCTGATTTCAGGTCTCATTTAACATTAGCTGAAGACGAAGGATGTTCTCCCATGTACTTTGGCTCTAAACTTTACTTGCTTCATAGCACACTTATCCACTATATTTTATCAGTTTGTTCCCAGTAGGTATGAAAGGGCTTAGCTCTTTGCCAGATCCCATCTTACTCATTTTGGTATGTGCCATTTTGTTCTGCACAGGTTTCACCAAAACCAAAATCTGAATTTTTAATGTTACATAAAGGCTTTTTAACTGAACTTCAGGGCACTACTTCCTAAGACAACCCAGAAAGAATGAAGGTAAAGTTATTATTTCAGGAGTGAGATGAGAGAAGGGATCTTCTCTTTCAAGTTTGGTTTCCTGGTGTTTTGTAAGAGCGTACCCTCACATCTTCCAGTTTTATTTAGCATATATTATTTCCATGTCAGGGGTCTCACCAAATCATTATTCTGGAGGAGTGAAGCTTTTATTTTACTTCTTAGATCAGAGATATAATTTTCTTTCTTATTTTGCTTTCTCTCATGTCAACCCTTTAACCGAAACGCCGAGCAGTTGGAATCTAACTGCAATTTAACGTAACACTTATCTGTGCTGCTGTTCACACTGTACGAGGTAATTTTGAAAGGTCAGAGCAGCTGGATTCCATTACAGAAATGCAGGGAACTCAAAATAGCCTTTGTAAATATATTTTTTGAGGAATTCAGGCAGCTGCCTTCGACACCCCTGGACCTTATTGTTTCAGAGCGCTTTAGTATCAGCTGAGGTCAGAAATAACTAAACTGCTCCCTCTCCTCCCCCAGAAAAGAAATTTCCTTTGGATGAACATTAAGAAATAGTCAAAAGCAGAGATATTTCTGCCTTTGCATTTTTAATCATAAGTTTTATTGCAATAAGTACTAAATCAAGAAAACTTTCTTCCATATGTGTTCAAGAACCATTTCCACTTCTTTTTTTCTACACATATGACATTTGTTTCACAATGCTCCAGTTTACAAATCAAATAGTTTCTCACAGAGATAGTATGTTTTTATTCCATTTGTCCTCTTTCAAATAGTCCAAACGTCTGTGGTTTTGTCATTAAAAGTTCAATTGGCAGATATATACGGAAACTTTATGTTTTCCAGCTGGGCAACTACCAGTTACACATACTCATTATTATTCATATTATCATTATAGTAACCATGAAGGATAATTTCATGTGGCTTAGTCAATATTCAGAGATCTACAGCAGATACTGTCTTGAAACCACTGGAACTGAAGTATCTTCTAGCTGGGAAGACATCTAGACATACATCTGAGACTCCTGACTTGACCTTTCCTTTAGAATAAAGTTAATGACAACCCTAACCCTGATTTCTGGAAGTTGCTAGTGGTTTTAGACACTTTTTTTTATGAGGAATGTCCTCAGCCTGGAATATATTCTTGTTGAGAAGGAATGACTGGGTTTGTTTCTCCCAAAGTAGTTTTACCTACCTGTAATTTTACTGACTGCATTGAAACCATTTTTGACCTACCCCATTGGCAGAGGGTAGGATCTCAACCCTGGTGTGAATGTTTTAAATCATGATGTTTTTTCAGTGGGGTTTTCAATTGCTGTGAAAAATTCCAAATCCCCAAAGCTTTATTTTCCCCTTTCTCTGTAATTGTAAATGACCACACAAAGAGTGCTCACTCTGGGACAGAAATGTTGTATGCCATACTATAAATCACTGAATGAACAAGTATGTCACAGAGGATGAGCAGACTCTAGACCGTAACCATCCTAGTGGGTGGTACCATTATACTGGGCTAATTTATTGTAAAGCTTCCACTGACATGAATATATTTCTGTGGTCTGACATAGAATAGTTTATGAAGGATGCCAGAACTCTTCCATTTAGTGACTTCTGTAGTATTCGCATCATGACCCTCTGCTATATGAAAAACATGATTGTGCAATTTGTGAGGCATAAAAACCTTAAGACTCTGAGATTTGTAGCTTTTCTTTTTTTTTTTATTTACTATTGTAGAAAGAAAAGAGATTGATGAATGGACACTTAGGACACTTAGAGGGGTTTTTATTATTGGGGTAATAAAAGCAACACCAAGTGCCATGAGACAACACAAAAGCAAACTCTTCCCTCTCTTGTATATATAGGCCCCATTTCCATGGCCTTTTGGGGAGTTAAATACTTGGCTGGAATGAACTCCTATGTAGGAGCAAATTGGGTGGATGCAGATGGATTTTTCCCTTGATTTGCAATCTGGGAAGCAAGCAGATACATCCAGCTGTTCTTATTTTCCCCAGGAGCTCTGGTTATACAAGCTGAGAATATTGCCTTTCTAGATATCTCAGGGCAAAAATAAATCCCACAGAAACAGTGAGGAGTGAACAGAGCCCATCCTCAGTCAGCTCCCACGGCCAGCAGCAGGGTGGTTCAAGGAGCTTTCCTTGGTGATATTTGCATCCCATTTGCAACCCACTTTGACTTCTAAGGACAAAATTTTTAAGAATTTGTGGGGTTAACAGTGAGACTTGCATCAGTTTAAACATTTTGCTTCCAGTTCAATGTGTTACCCTCCATTAGGTCAATCTACTGTGGATGGTGTTCTCAACTAAGAAAAATGTAAAAGGCACGTTTTTGATGGAGTTCTTGGCAAATCCTTTGATTACATTCCCTGACACTCAACAGATGTCTGCAACCCACATGGCAAACATCCATAGAGGCAGTAGCTCACTATAGCCCTTGATATGAAGAAATGATACATAGCATTTAATAGAAATAATCTATTATGTATGCAACTCTCCCCTTTTTTCAGGATAGCCAGTAATTGAACAACTTAATTTACATTTCATTATAAATCTTATCTAAATGTTTGAAACTTCATTATCAGGGACCTTTGGACTTTGAGGAACCATAAAATGAATAAGACATGACTTGTGTTTAGAGATAAAATTGAAAATTAAACCATTGTTCATTGCAGTTGTACATTCCAGGCCATGAATGTAACTGGGGAAAGGAAAAATAAGGTAGAAAGGAAAAATAATCAGAGGCATTTAAGTGTCTTCTGAAATTTGAATTTGAAACTGCATTTGCAAGCAATTTTGTTTCTTTTTAATGAGCTTTGCCTAAAGTCCAATATGGTACCCATGAAAAATTCCATCTGTGAACGAGATTATCAGAGCTCCCTTAGACGTGTTCTCGTTGCTGTTGTACCTCACACGCAGCCATAAGAGAATTGGCTGCTGGCAACTGCTGCTTTCTTATTGGTGCCCTGGTAAAGTTCAAGCTATGACTCTATCACACAACTGAGTACTAAAATTTGGCTCACTCTTCCAATGGAAAGCAATATCTTCAGTTCTTGCGTGAGATGTATTTACTAAGATAGGATTAAGAAAAACATATTTTTTAACCTAATTTCTACAGTCTTTATATGCATCTATATATGTTTCTGTTGACATTTGACATTGAACAACAGCCTCAGGTATAGAGATTTCAAAATCTATTATGAGAAATAAATCTTAGTATTTTACATTAAAGGCTTTGAGTGTTTCTCTAGAAACACACTCTTAGGACAGAGCCAACCTGCTTCACTGTGAATTATTATGATAATTCTTTCTTCAACATTGTACCCATCCAGTATCATGGAACTTTCTTACTATCATTATTATTACTACTATTCAGCAGATGTAGTAATATTTTCCTTTCTGTGTAAGAGTGGGTACCCTGAGCTTTTAGTTTTCGTTAGGATTCACACAAGAACTGCTCGAACATCGTGGAAAGAGTTCACAAATGTTCCATTTACTCTGGATAACATCCAAACCTTTGGGGTGCTTAATTTTTCATGTATTAAGTTTAGAGGCAAAATGTAAATTGTCTGAACATACCTTCTTGCTTATTGCAGTTGAAATGTATTTATACAAAAGAATCTATATATTTACATTCAGTACATCCAACATTTTATGTCCATATGTTATCTGAAGTCCCCAATGTGTTGGTTCATCACACTAAATGAAAACTTCAGGTACTGGGTGTAGTACTTAAAAGTTTAACAAGAGGGGAGAAGAATGTTATCAGGTCCCATTTATGATGATTATATTTATACATGAAGAACTGAGAGTCGGTAATAGAAAAATAACTCTTCCCTCTCAGATCTCAGAGATAGTATTGCTAATGCATTTGCTCTGCTAGTGAGACATACAGTGACAGCCCTTCTGGATGTGCAAAGGAAGACATCCAACTTCTCATAAGAGTTGTTTGTTTTTTGGGTAACATCTTGCTGCTGATTATTAAAAACAGGTACTTTGGAAACAAATTCATCACTCTCCCTGTCACAGCCTCATTGAAGAAAAATCTGCTTTACACACATCTTGTTTCCTGATGCTCTTTTTTTCTTGGGGTTTCAAAATATTGTGAAAGGACTAGACCAGATGTGTGAAGAGTTTGGTCACTACCAGCTGTTGTTCTTGATGAGCATTTGAAAAGCACGTAGGCATACTAATCAAATATCTTTGTTGGAAATCCGCAAGGAATTCTTTGTTACTAACATTGTTTTCTTCAAAATGTAACAGTTCCTCATGGAATAATATTTAGGCTTTTTGTTGTGTAATGTTTGTAATATTTGTTTTCATTCCTGGTCTTAGAAAAACTCCAGCTTGACCTTTTATTCTAGAGTTACTTGTTTTACAATACATGAGTTTACATGAGTTCGAAGTACAGTGGTATAAATTAGGTTCAAGAGGGCAAATAGTTCATACGTGTTATTTGGATATGTAGCACATGTTTACACCCTATTCATTACTAACAGAAGATGGTAATTATGTGCTTGACAGCACTGGCAAAGCTTCATACAAGCATGTAAGTAGTGTGTGAGCGAGATCACCATGTCCTTTTCATGTTCCTCATTAAACAGTGATGATGAAAACTTCCCAGAAGGTACTTCTCCATCTCCTAACAGTGGAGCCTGTGCTGGGAGTAGATACTTGTCCTGATTCTGCAATGCTGAAGTCAATGGCCAGTTTGATTTCAGAGGAGGAAGGAACAGATTCCATGTTTTCCCAGGTTCCTTTGGTTTTAGTAAAGACTGAGTGAGCCCTAGGGAGAAGTACCCAGATCTCTGTGCAGGATTAATCCCTGTCACTGACTCTTCAGAGACAAGCCTGTTCCAGAGCTAGAGTGCAAGTCTAAGGTGGCAGATCTTACTCTACACATAGTAATATAGTCATAATTTTAAACAGGGAAGCAGCTAGGCTCTCTAGGGTCTTCTACACGTGAATTCCTTACAGGAAAGAAACTATATCATGCCGTGCACTAGCAAGCACTTCCATTTCTACACACATCACACCACAGACTTTTTGCACTAGGAGCTGTGTTTCTGGTTGTATTATCTGTGTTAATGGCTGCAACGTTTTCTTTCAAAAGGAGCTGGTAGGAGATATTAATTCTGATGCAGCTAATTGATAAAGCTGGTAAAGATCATTGGGACTGCACAAGACAGATCTTATAGATCTGTAATATGGCCAGCATCATTTTGGTTTTTCTCTTTCCTGACCCCTCTTTATATGTTCCTTACCTTTTAGTATGGAATGAGATTACAAATAGATCCTTGTTTTCTAAACACGAAAAGCTCTGGATTTTCTCCTGACAACTGCTGGCACATAATACTCTAGTAAATGCCTCAGACTCGTCACTTTCCTCTTTGACTTCTGTAATTTGGAAGTTTTTCTAAGGCTGGAAGTTTTTCTAATGATAATATGTAAGCATGTGACACTGTGAGAGTCCTTAAAACTAAGTCATTGGTCCATTTTGGAGAGATACTCAATTACTACATTTTCTTCCAGAGCAATGAAAGATTATAATTATTCTGATAAAGACTGAGAAACAAGGATGCAGATTTCAGCCTGAATGACACTGCTGATGTTTTGCTCTATCCCTGCACGTTACACTGCATTTTTAAGTGGGTATGAACATAGGTATGAAAATTTGGGAATTTGGGCATTGAGGCTGAATTTTGGGCTGTTAAGTTCAGAATCCAGTTCAAAGGTCCTGGCAAAGACCCAGCAGCCGCAGCAACTATCTCTTTTTTCAGGTCAAATATAACAACTGTGATCTGCAAGGCTGTTCAGTGAGTGTATCCAGGGTTGGACTAACAAGGGATTCTGGGGATTCCTGAGTGTGTAGTTTATACTTTCTGGGAACAGGCTTGACACTTCCTTAAGGTTCCAATATAAGAAACAGTGCTTTGGGACTTCCTACTGGAGATGAGCCTTCCAAGCAATGCTCTCTTTGAGGCAGAGCAGCTGGGCCACCATCTGTTATCCCTCTCCTTGCTATAGTCTTCTCTAGGGGGAAACGGTGAGGCCTGATGATGAATGAGGTGGATTGGGAATCAGGTCTCTTGAGGACTCTTCCAACAGCAGGACGCATGTGGCATGTGAGCTGTTAACAGGTGCTCTCTGAACTGGAGATACAGATGGCTCCATCTGTGTTTATGAGGTCTCTTAGCTCCCCTTGTCTCTGTCACATGTATTTAATTTCCTGTACAGTACTCACTTTAAACCATAAAGGTTGTATCTGCCTTGTCTTGGCAAAACATACTTGACAGCACCTGGCAGACCACATTCCCTCGCTGTATTCTCGTGTCATGGAAGCTCCCTGCTCAGATGCTGCAGCCATGGCTTCTCAAAATTATAGGGACAAACCATTTCTTCAGCCTCCTCATGTGCTGGGATGTTTCTGCTGGCACAGGAGTGTCACGGGGAAGAACTCCCATGCAACTCTCAGCATGCAAGCTTGCTCCCATGAGCTGCTGCTTCTCCAAAAGCAGAGCTTGTGCATGGAAGTTAAGGCAGGCAAGTAGCAGAAATTGGACTAATAACCAGTCATGTGCGACTCTTGAGTGATGCTGGTCAGTCTTAGTGTATTTTCCCACACTGTGATTTTTGCCTGTTATTCTTTATTTGGATATGATACACTGACTTTCAACTTCAGCTCAAGAAGAGGGGTTAAGGATACAGATATTATACAAGAGCTGTCGCTTTTTGTATATGTTGTCCTGTACCCACTCAGTGAGCTTGCCACTGCCTTTGTGTTTCTGGATCAAAACAAAGAGTGAGATGAAGGCAGTTCTACAGAAGGAGGAAAATCTTGTTCTGGACCACTCACAACCTAGTGTATTTCAGAAATATATTTTAAAACCACATGGATCTTCTTGAGTTCACGTGGCTACTGCTCAGAAGAGTTGAATTTGTGCCAGCCACTCTGCTACAGCAACTTCCATTAGCATGTAGTGACAAACATGCAGACACTCTGCCATCCTGATCACTGCTCAGTCCCTAGGTGCCACTTCTGTCTGGCCCAGAATCTGCCTTTATTATCTGCTCTTTCTGGGACTAGACATACTCTGCTTTGTCCTGAATACTTCAACCCTGCAGAGACTTTTTACCCCTGCTTTCTTTTTCACACCTCTATGGCAAGTAGAGGCTATACCTCTTTTTGCCAGGGGAAAAAAGGAGCACTATGGTGTCCACTCAAAGTAACAGGCCAGTGACCTGAGCTGAAGAGTCTAGATGACTGCAGTGACCAACAGATGTCCTACTCCTCAGTATCTGTGAGTTTATCCACCATTTTTCAAGCTTTTCCTTCCTTCAGCCTCATGGCTACTGAAGTCAGAAGTCATGATCAAGAGGTTTCTGCAAGTTTCTGATAGTCCTAAGTGGTCTTCTGGTATAGGTGGAACCAAAATCTTTCTCTACAGAAAAGAATGAAAGCTCAAGGCAGGATTGGAGCTGCCCACCAGTCTTGCAGCTCTTACTACAGGGTTATTGCAGAGGTAGAGAAGCTACATCCCTAAATTCAAGGGCTGTTCCTCTACCAGTACATGTGCATCTCTGGTAGATACAGCAGTTAAGACTTGTTAGTTCTCTATCCTGAAAAAAGGTATGTTTTGATCCTGAGCACAGTGATATGGAAAAGGACTTATAGAATGTTTTTCAATAATCATTTATTACGCTCAACTTCACAATTCAGAATTGGCACATTTATCAAATAAATTGAGTTCAGTGACATGATTCAGTATGCAGAGACTCTTATATCTTCTATCCAAGTATTTTCTGAACTACTTCAACCTTTATCTTCATTGTTTGTGGAAAGACTGGAAAGTAGGTTAATTGCTTTGAAATGGAAATGAAAAAACAAAACCTGGATTTGTTTTGTGTATTTGAGCTTAACCTTTTTCTGTTTTTTCCAACACTGCTAGGAAAATGTGAAATACCAATCTTTTAAATAATTATATCACTGCCATTAAAATCATTCAAACAGTCTTGAATTTATTTGGTTGGCTTAGCTGCACTTCAATTCAGGTATCGAAATCTGAAGCCTAGAAAAACAACACCAGATAACAAACCACAGGCCTCTAAAATGATAATTGGCTTAAAACGACAATTTTTCCATGTACCACTCTGTATGACATACTAACTCAACCCTGCTGAGATCTCCAAATACAAATCTTTTCCAAACTTTAATATGGAGTTACTGGTGCTACTATGTGTGTATTTGTATATTGAAAAAGTAATATTTAAAGGAAATCAGAAAGAACACGACCAAGATAACAATAGAGGTAATGGGAAAGGAAAACATATCTTTCCACATTGTTCAATATTTTTAAGCAAAAAAAGAAAGAAAAAAGAAAAGATTGTTCATTCAACAATTTGGGATTGTTTTAGCCAGTGAAAGATCAAGTTCCAGAATCAGAGGGTCCCCAACAAATTATGTCACTAGAGACTCCTATTTTTTGTTTCTAGCCAGTATGCTTAAGTGACCCCAGCAGTGGTAATATGGCAGATGGAAAATAAGAGAACTCTTAATAAATACCTGGTCTATGCCCCTTAGGAAGCTAGCTCCTCTCTAACTGAATGAAGGCTACTATGGCAACAAATTAACTAATAAAAATACATTTTTCATTCTGGAATTTCAAAGAAACAAGACTAAATGGTGTCAGATGAGTTCACATATTTTCAGGGCAGAAGTAGCAATTAAGTCATCCTGTTTGGCTTGCATATCACACATACTGGAATTTCTTTTTCTTTACAGAGCAAGGAGTTTGCATCTGACTGTGGCACACCTTTCAGGGAGCATTCAGTGTTGCTTATAGAGACATCAAAAGAGGGAGAAAGCAGCCTGTCGCTTCTTCTTTGTTCTATTATTTAATCAGCTTTGCTGTTAAGTAAAGTGTATCTGGTTTCTAATTTGAATTTACTTAGCTTTAAATTTCCACCATAGGTTCTGGCTAAACCTTTCTCTAATAGGTTAACAGAACTTTTAATGCTTTCTTTTCCTCTCTCTCTCTGTGAGAGTACTTATATGCTGTAATAAAATAATGTCTCACCAGTAGGCCTTTTTTTTAGCAAAAGCATATTTCTGTGGTTCCTTTTGCCACCAAACTTGGTCCCATTGCTTGTCAAAGGATTTTAATATTCTTTCCACTAAAACAGCCAGTTACTAAAATATACTCAGCTATAGGCCATCAAAGAGCTGTCTAATTAAAGAATATGAATTACATACCAGTTACGATACGATATGCTCAAAATAAATCTGCTGAGGGATCTAAAACTTCATCTTTGGTTTTTTGAAGCCAATTGCTCTGCCATTTGAGCTAATGGAATATTTTGCTGGGTCAGCCTAGAAGAGTGGCTTTATATCTTTACCTCCATCTCCTTAAACAGTGTTGCCTTTCACTCCTGTAAAAGGGGAATTCTCAGCGGGACCTTCCTCGAAACACTAACAATCTCCAAAACCTTCTTGGGAACATGATATGACCATAACTTGACACCAATCTAGAAGTTGCCCAATAAATGTTTGCAAGCCTGCAATAAACTGTGCTTCTAATGGTGTGCTTCACGCTGTGCTAGCAAAGTGCAGAGGAAATGACAGAGGAGAAGGCTGCCTGCAGTCCTAGAGAATGACCCCAGCAGCACTCCACGTACCTGCAGCACCTTTGTGCAGATGCAGGGGACCCTCCACTCACTTTTCTCTGCTTCCCAGCACTGAGGTGATCGCAAGAGCTGAGGGGAATGCCAAAACACTCTTCAGGCAAAACGTGGAGGTGCTGTAATTTTTTTCTTCTTGAGGAACTTCAAGCAAACAGAATTTTTTTCAGAGGTAAGAGTAAATTTTAAGGATCCTAAGAGCTCATAAGAATCTTTCCATGTTGCTTCCAAGGGCTCTTTTGGGTATATATCATGTCTGTGATGAAATCATCCTAAACATACTGCTGGGCTGTGTGGTTTCACCTTCTACCAGAATGCTGATTTTGCTCAAACTCAGCTGATGTCAGCATGTCAGTGTAGGAGTCTTTCTCTAAAGAGGACCATTTGACCCTGGTAAGGTTCTTCATGGGCATTAAGGTTTAGCTACATATTTCCCTTTGTAGAATCAGCCTTTCTGTGATAACTAAGGCTTTTGTAACCATGAGTCAAGCTTTACTATTTAGTTACTGATTTCAGAGCAAAAAGCACCCATGCAAAAGGAAACTTTAAAATATAAAAAATCCAAACCAAACCAACAAACAAAAAAACCCCCCAGAACAAACCCAAAAACAAATAATCCCCCCCAAACCTAAAGCCAGTAGAACAGTAGAAGTTCGGATTCCTCACATCACTTGCTCTCTTACCAGACTCTTGTGGCCACCACAGCTTAACTCTCTTTCCGTCCAAAAATCCCATGCTCAGCTGACTTGGCTGAACTCTGGTTTCCTCTCATATAGTGATATATAAAGTAGCTTTTAGGCACAGCTATGAATAAGGCTGATTCATTTACAGTACTTAAAAACTTGAACATTTCAAAGAAGCAGCCATTAAAGGAATCCTCTTGGGGTTCATTAAAGTATGGAAATATTATGACTATTTTGTTAATGGGGAACTAAGGCACTATGAGTTTAAATGATGACACAAGATGCTCATAGAGAAGTGAATAGCTTAGTGTAGATTTTTTTAATCCTAGTCTAGCACCTCAAGCAAGAGAGGATCATTCTTGACTTGCTGCCTGGTGGTGGGATCCAAGTTCATCTCTTTCATAAACATGTCCACATCTTTAAAAAAAAAGACATAGCAATAAAAAGTAGTTACAAAATATATAACCCTTATGCTGAGGCCAGCACATTTGAACTGATTTTAATTTGTTAAAAAATTAAAAATACAGTCTACTTTCTATTCAGAAAAATGAAGCTTTGAAACTGAGACAGAAATTTGATCTTTTGAGTCTGGCTATAATGCTTAGAAAAACATACCATACATGACTCAATACAGTTTATCTCTGTATTCAGAGGTATGCACCAGTCAAAGTCAAATGACTCTGCTTCACATTCATCCATGATAAGTTTCTGCTTCAGTAACTGTGTTAAATAAGTTTAAGAAATGAAACTGCTGAGCTTGGGTTTTAGTTTGCAAAAATACCCAAGAAGTCACCAAGTGTGCTTTTCAAGAAATTTTAAAAACTGCCTAAAAATAGAATTTACTCAGAAATGGCACTAGCATTTCTGAGTAATCACCTAGAATTACTAGAAAATAATTTTATGTTAAATAAATCTGATCATTATTAAAAAAATTGCTACCATTTTTCTGTGTGAAATTATGTCTTAACTCCAATTTAAATGAATGAAAAAGAAGGAGTAATATGCCTAGTCTTTTATGAAAATTCTCCTCGGCACCTAGTTAGACCTTTAAGTACCTAAACCTTTCAGAAGCTGCACATCACTATTTATAAGTGAAAAGATTTCCAGAATTACAGACCAAAGATCAATATATATTCCCTCTAGAACTAGTAACATTCATGGAAACATGTTTTCCAAGCAAATGTATTTTTTTCTGAGTCTTTGGCAAATTTCTTTTTCTAATCATTATTGTGCCTACTAACAGCTGTGATCCTTTTACAAGTATTCTGAGAACTAAATTCACTAAGTGGATATAGGCACTTGAGCTTCCAGCATGTCACTCAAAATGTAGATCTACCTGTTTCAATGGGTGTATTTTTCTCAGTAAATACCCCAAATGTCTCATATGCTCCAAGTACCCATAGTTTCATGTAAAATACCCCCAGAAGGAGAAGCTGGCTGCCATGCTGGTCTTCTGCCTTTCTCCAGGTAGGAATATAGTGCATTGGGCCATTTGAGAAGCAGAGGACAACAAGAGCATCACCTTCCTTTCCTCCAGTAGCCATATGCAGTGACAATCTCACAAACATTGCCCTCAAGCTTTAGTCTTCCTAAATCCTATTGAAAGACAGAGTTTCCTGCTATGATTTTGTGAACTTTTATACATTGTTAAAAAGGAAGTCTCCTGTTCTACCATCCTTGTTGACTGCAGATGCTCCTTCCTTGCCATTTTTGCTGTTTCAAGCCATTGTCTTGGGATAATTATCTGTATTAATATTAACACAGCAAGAAGAGGTAAATTTTCAGCTGGAAAAAGTCTTGAAAGTTCATTAAGGCTCGTTAAGGAGTATCTTAATTGGTTGTGTCAACAGATGGTGGCAATGCAGGGAAGGCACTTCAGGGTTCCGATTGTGTGTTTAGCAGCAAAGCTAACTTCAGGCAGTCAGTGTATCCAGGGAAAAATGGCCTCAGTGACACTTCACTTCTGAGCATTTGCCATCGGACAGAGGTTTCCTGGCTTTGTACACTGGCTTTTACAGAGCTTGTTCTTAGCTATCTTAAGGTATATCTGCATAAGTGAGCACAGAGCACATATGTTCACCTTCCCTAAGCTCCACACAAACTACCTGCTGCTTGGAAGCCACAGAGTCATTTAATGTAATTTTAAGACTGACCCTGCATCTCAAAAGACTGATCTTTTGGGAGGACAGTGCCCAGTTTCATTTAACAGTAGAGGGATGAGGTATGAGGTGCTCAGAGAACGCAATAGCTGATTTAAAATATACTGGTGTTACAGAAACTTTCTTTCTCTTAGAGAATATCTCATTTACTGTGACCACATAGTTAGCATGCAGGGGGCTTGCACCGTCTTTTACCTTGTTGTAGGTTTTGTGTGCATTCATATCCTGAGCCTCAGGGATGGAAATGCACCTACAATGCTTGTAATCCCTTTGCAGCTTCCTCATAATGCCCTTGGTTGAAAATCTCCGCTGTGCAGGAAGCCAGCGCAGGTCCGCACACAACTTAAATCCCACTTAAATTGCTATGGCTTAAAGTCCCACTAAAATAGCTCCTGGGCCTCCCCCACTCTATATGGGGATGAATTCCATGCTTATGGAATTTCTCAGCATTTTCGACTTTTAATACTCGTTTGCTTGCTGGCACGGTAAATTAGCCTCCTCTGACTACAATAAGATGACATTTAGCCAGCACTGATACCCAAGCTTGTTTCACATTTTAACACTAAAAGCAATTGTTATTAAAATTGGTATGATTGAGTGCAATAAAAACCTGCCATGCTTTAGAGAGAATGAATCAAAATGTCATCAGCACTGTGATTCACTTCACTTACTGTAAGACAAAACACAAGTGATCATGACTATGAAGAAGAACTTACCAGAAATTGAAGTGCTGTCTGTTACACTTTGGAAATAATTATTGCTAGAGGTAATTTGAGATTGGCTGGACTCAATGGGGATGCTAAAGCATATTATTGTCAGAGTTCAAAGAATTTCAGTCTTGGCCCACTGCTACCCTTACACTGCATCATGTAAGTGTATAGGAAAAATGTATAACAAAAGCCTGAATACAGATGAATATTAATGTGAATGGGTCAAGTAAATATCACTTGCTCATCATTTCTATGATATGCAGGTGGTGAATGGTCATCTTCCTCATGAGATCTTCTCTGCATTCAGTTGTCCCATCAAACTAAAAAACAACTGTGAACAAATTGATTTCTTTTTCCATGGATAAACGATCCAGTGCTGTTCTAGTTTACCTTTAGGATCTGAGACTTTCTTAAACATATATCTTTTTTTCATTTGCATGGTAGTTTGCAAAGGCAGTTTCATTTTCTCATGCAGAGGCACTCTTAAGCATCTGCATGCACAGATATTTTTATATATATTAGAACATTCTCATTTGAACAATCTTTGGAAAATCCTCTTTTTTATAAAGGTATTTGTAGCTCTGTCATATACTGGTGCCCTGTGGCTCAGCTGACCAGTTTTAGACTACAGTTAATAAAAGAAAAGCAGTTGGAAAGAGTTGCCTAAACAGGTTCAAAAGTGTCTGATAAAACTGTGGAGATGGTACTGGGGAGCTTTACATGATATAGGAAATGCAGGAAGGAAGAGAAACTTTGGTGTGGAGAACACATGAAAATCCCTCAGCATTGTTAGTCCTGCCTGAGCTTCAGCAGCTTGTCCCTTCACGGCACTTCATCACCGGGGCAGGTCCAGCCCCAAAACGCCAGTGAGCATAGCACAGAGGTGATAAAAGAGAGGAATCCCAGCTCTCACCATGAAGTGATCAGAGCACACCAGGCCTTTGACTCACTTGACCTTCCCCGGTGTCATTTTTAATGTTTTGTTGTTTTTTTTTTCCCTTGGCCATTGAATATGTATTAACTGTTACACAACACTTACCAAGTTTGTTATGTAAAATTCTAGAGATAAAACCTCAATCCAGGGCCCCCCTCTAAAGATTTTTGAACTTCCTGAGGGCTCTGGGAGCACATCCAAGGATTTTTATTGTTCCCAGAAGATATATAGAGATTATTTGTCATTTGGAGAATGTGTGTGTGAGAGTGTACTGGGGGGCTCTGCTGAGCACACTATTGTGTTGTTCTTCTGGGGAGAAGGTGGGATTCAAGGGTGACCTAAAACAGATGTTGACAAAAGAGGGAAAGTAAAAAAATTAGAAAGAAGGAAAGAAAGGAAGAAAACCCCCGAGATCAGCTAAGGATTTCCAACTGCATTATGCTTTTTATGAGGGTGCCTTCAATATTACTCATCTGCCATAAGCTCCCAATAGACCTTGTAGGCTTTCTTTTATTTTCATGTATTAACAATACAGCAGCAAGGAGCTGACACTTGTTTTCCATATCAAGCAAAGTTTTATAAGTCATTTTTTTCTGGCTATCACCTCAGCTTACATTTTACACTGAACAGTAATTTCATTTTTATGGACACTGTCAGATACTTAATTTTTATAGAGTTCCTCCTTTAAAAAAAAAGAGATATTTAAGGGTCTCTTAGCGATCAATCTCATCTTGGATACTGAACCTGTAGAGTCACAGGTGCAGATAACTACTGGAGCACTTAATGGCCCTGAAGAGTGAAACTTTAGCCATGCTGAAATCAGTGGGAGTTTTGTTAGTGTGACCAACATTTCACCCTGTGCGTTTTACATTTACCTCATCCTCAGCTGGACCCACAAACATTCTGTGTCGACCCAAAAGGTCCACTGGCTTTCATAATCACCACTGTCTGGCATGCCCAGAAGAGCTGGTAACTAAATAACATTTTCCTTTCTGGTGATTCTGTCTTTTTTTTTTTATCTGGCAAACAATAATTTTTATCTTATTGGTTGGCCTGGATTGTGAGCAACTGATCTGGATCCAAGGGGTATAATTCTGAAATATCAGCATATTATCACAACATCCCAGAGAACTCAAGCTTGCTAATCACCTCTTAGTGTAATGGAGTGACTATTTTGGGGACGGCACATTGAAATAATGCTGGAGTCAGTATAATAAAAGACATTCCAAGGCTTTAATAACCACAATGGTGGCACAGTGGTAATTCGTATTTGCTGTGATATATTTAGAGTCTGGAAGAGTATTATGAAATAGATTTCCATTTCAAGATTTTTGGACAGAGCAGCCTGCTAACATCCTTTTAAATCTTAAGTGTACAGTGCCACTGTTTCCTGAACTAACTGTGATTTGTTGCTATATTTTTTAAACAAAAAGCATTCAGTTTTACTGAAAGTGGAATCAGATCCTGGATGCTGGACTGAAGTCAACCATCCCAGTGTGACTTTTGTGATGTTAGATAAGCAGCTCTTTGGAAGTCAAGAGGAAACAAGGAGAAAATACTGGAGGCCAAAAAGCTATAAACGCTCATTTGAGGATATTTACATTAGCAACGTTCCCTTTGTGTGTCTGCAGGAGGGTTGCTGTGTCACATCAGGACAAATATGACAAAATTTCCATCAGTTCAGGCCATAGCAGCATTTGGGGAGTTTGGAAGGATCTGTTTGAACTGAGGAGTGGTCTGAACCATTGTCAACTGGGCGCATACACAGTGATACTGCTCTTAGGACACGAACTCATCTATAATTTCTGGTTTGGATTGCTTGTGGACTTATTATCAAACATAATGTAGGACTGCAGTGGGGCTCACTGCAGCAGCCTTCCCTCCAAGTGATGAGTAAAGGAGATGGTCTATACAACTCTTATCATGGAAAACTCTTGTTTTGGAGACAGCATTTCAAGTCTCATTTTGAATTCTCAAGGTAATAACACTGGAATTTCACTCTTTAAAATGGCAATCATAGCAAATCGCCACAAGGCAATCATAGCATTTATGGCAATCATCTGAAGTTCTGCCTTTGTCTCTTACCAATTTCTGATACAGATAATGACAATATTTCACTTTTAATTTAGTTCACTGGCCTGAGCGTTTTTATTTAGTTCACTCTGTTTATACGTGAAATATTTCCCATGTGACAGTATAGGAAATGTTTTAGAGTATCCTACTAGAATATTAATTTTTCCTGTATTTAGCAGCACTTCCTCATCAGGGAACTGTATTTTGATCTTTCTTCATCAGCTTTTAACCCATTAACCCTATTCTGATGTCTTTGGTGCACAAATCTCTATTCTATGTCCTTCAGCTGAAGTCACATGTGCTACAATCCTATCATAAGGAGACTTTTTATGCAATGTGCTGGGGTAGCAAAACCACTTGATTCTGGAGCTGATGTTCCACATGCCAGTTTTTGCAGTGATCAGGGGAGGAGATTAGTCATTTCTCCTGATCTGAATGCATTAAGCTTTTGGAGTTGTTTTTCCTCTACCTCAGCATGATTCTTCTCTATCCCCTTGTTTCTATTAGCCATCTGGCAGTGCTCTACCCATCTCTTCTCTGCGAGTTTCCATTTCCTGAGGTCACAAGCTCCAGAAAGTGTTGACTTCCAGTGCCGAGCCTCCTCTGTGCTGATATTTGGGAATTCTGAAGTCCAGTTGACTTCATGTACTGGGTATATTAAGGTCCTGGAGTTTCTGAGATAAAGAAATCTTTGTTATGAGTTTGTTTGTTTCACTTTCTGTGTAATTTAAACTGACTCAACTTGTGGCCAGTTTGTTTCAGGGTTATTTTCTATGACCAGTACTTTCATAGTGTCATCACTGCTTACAAAAACAAAGTGGCTTCTGTGACTATCTTTTGACGTATGTTTTATTTCAATTAATGCCCTTGGCTCAAGCATCAGGGATGAAATCCATGAGTGTATCCTTTGTTGTGGTCCTGTGTAATCTATAGCTGGGATTCATGCAATGCACACTGCACTCTAGAGTACGGGAGGTTTAGCTCGCACAGCGGGCATCTGTCTGCTGCCTGGCAGGCACAGCCGCAGAAAGAATACTACTTCAGTTCTTCTCTGAAAGAGATAGCTTTTAAGTGGCAGCTAGATGCTTGTCTTGGCTACCTGATATCTAGGCTTTCACCCAACAGCTGACATCAGCTAGAGCATGGAAACAGCAGATTCAAATATCAATGCGTTCTTCCGAAAAGCTTCTTAGATCTGTCACTCACTTTTTCTCACTGGCCTGACAGAGCCTATTTGTTGACTCTGCAAGTCGTATAGAAAGGTCCACTTATTTTCTCTAACCATTATACACTGAATGCTTAATGTTGTTCAGTCATAGTCATGCAATTAAAAAAAAAAATCACATTTGAATGGTCCTTCATCCTGCCCAGTTGAGCACATTATCACAGTAGGAGTCAGCAACTGGTCCAGTAACATAAATGTTTTGCAAATTACTATTTTTTAGAAAGCAGGAAAGTTTTTCAATTTTGAAGAGAATCTGCACCAGTTTTTCTGTCCTGTGGATAAATCATCATATACGGAATTTATGTTTTGCTATTATTCAGTAAATAATAAGTTCCTTTCTCTTATGTGACCTCTGTCATTGCATCTGTGGCTAGAAATTTAAGCAAGGTTTCTGGATGCTGCATTTGGTTAAGTGAGTTTACCGTATGCTGAGTTGCTAGACTACTCTGTAGCACAGTAGAGTCATCTCTGACATACTTTTAGCCAAAGTCAATGAGCCATTTCCCCAGCCAAGATTCCCAAAGGAGGGGTGATTTTTCTCCCTTCTATTTTCCCATCAGGACTAAAATATATTTCAGAATTTGGAATATACCACCTTTGCCCAGTTTTGGTGACCAGTATTTCTTTCAGTAACCTGTTGACAAGGATATACAGTTAGGATGCTGGGACCAGTGCTGGGACAGGAACTGGAGTGTGATCCTGAAAGACAAGGCATAGGTATTCAATAAATCCTGCAAATACTATTGCAAATGTATAATTTGTAATAATTAAAGTGCTTATGCATAGGAGCAATTCCGTCTCTTGAACCATTCACATTATGAACCTAAAGATGTATCTGAAGAAAGAGTAGGACCTAGACAAGTTTTGCATATGAAATACATATTTTTAATTTTTAATTAGTTTTCAATATATAAGTGATCTATTTGATTTTCAAAGCCCTGTAAACTTCTTTATAACTTTGGGCTGTTATAAAATGATTTGTGAACACAGGGTAACAACGGTGATTTCTGGTTGGCTGGCAGTGATGTCATACATGTGTCAATATTTCTCATTAAAAGCACAGGTATGACCTTTTTACCTTGGAGTTTCCATACCATAATAGCTATAAGGCACTCATGGTTAATAGATTTCTGAGGGATTATTGCACTCTTTGAGTAGCTGAAGTCACTTGGCTTTTGGCTGGTGCCTTATGCTGCACCTGAGGTGTGTGATAATCCCTCAGAAATGCACTGCTTGTGGAATCTCATGGCTTAATTATAAACATTAACTGAAGTCAGCTACACATTAACTAGCTTACCCAGATGTTTCTGTACCTGATGGATGGATGTTATGACTGATGAAAAGAAATCATGCAAAAAGGTTTGCTTCTACTGACTTCGTTTGCCATGGAAAAAGGGAAGGAGGCTAAAGCAGTTGCACTACCCACTAACAAGAGAATTGAGACCTTCTGTACTGCAGGAGGATGCACAAGAAATTTAATTTCTCTGTCTGGGGAAGAAGTGGCTCAGTTTAAAATCTTGAGGGTCACCACTGCTCCCTCCTGCACATTGCACTCAACCTGGTGCTCCCCTCAGTGTAACTGCCTTCTGTGCAACTTCTTCTCCAATAACCTTCAGTGATCCTGGAGAGACAATTTTGCTGCCATCAAGGAACACATATCTCTTCTTTTCAGAACTTAGCTCTTTTTTCTGACTTGTTTCTTCTTTCCCCACTACTGTAAAGTACTAACACTTTACTGCTTCAAGGTCTGATATATATTTTTGATATGTTGGCTTTTGTGGACTAACATTGGTTTCTTCAGTAAAAACAGTAATGAGAAACAATGTGAATAACGCTCCTTTCAGGTGTTTTTTTACCATATTTTACTTTACAATATTTACTCAGACTATAATATTCTGTCTAATTTTAATTTCTGTAAACAAGCAAACTCTTAGAAAATCTACTTGCAATTGGGAATGTCTTGGACAGGGAAAAAATTTGTGGCAGCCCTTCAGATCCAGGCCAAACACTCAGCTGAAATTATTTGTAAACCCACTCTAAAACTCACACTAAATAATTGATAGCTCTCCTAAAGTAATGATATCTGCAGCAGTGCAACAAGATTCATGCCCAAAAAGCACATGCAAGTGTTAACCTAACATCTGCATCCCCTACCAATAACTTGCAGAAATTAGGACTAAAGATTGTGCAGATTGCCAGGGATCCCTTGACATTAAGGGAAACCTCAATAGCCCTGCTAGGGCAGTTTTCCAGATGTTTTGCCTGGGAAGCACAACACATCTGTAAGAGGAATTGATGTATATTTATTTAGTTTCAATCAGTATTTGTTTTCATGCCTAATTGAACACTGGTTATAGAATTGCTATCAAGTCATAGTTAAATGGGCTGCATATAAACATCTGTAATGACTAAGTCTTTTTGCATCCATGCATAAGCCAAATTAATTTTCTAAACTTGAGAACAAATACTCCCCTACAAGCAGTTCAATGTATAATTGCCCTTAGACATTTTGCAAACCCTCATGGAAATCTTGGAAGAAGATTTTTAATTCAATGAAATGTTAGTTGAATTTTATTAAATTTTATTTCCTTGGGTAGACCTTAAAGGTGACTAATGAATGATAGTCTTGGTTTGACTTGCTGTGTGTTCAGTCATTCCAGTAAAAGCAGCATGTAAGGGCAATGTAAAGCTGTATGCTTCAGGGGAGTCATCCTGCCAATTCACTGTGTTCCTTTGCTTCTCAGTAAAAGGAGATGTGCTGTATGATATCAAGAGATATCACAGTATGTATAGAAGAAGCTGAAGAACCACTTCACACATGGAAAAAGGTGAGGGTAGTCATGCTAGTTCCCTTCATCTTTGGCATTAGCTGCAGGGGGGGGGAATCAATGGGTGTTCACACTAAATAATTAAAGAACAGGTATCTTCATGTTTCTCTCTCATTCTGCAAGCAAACATGGGATTTCTAACATCACCAAATGGAGAGAGAATACATGAACAGTGTAGTTATCATAACTGCAAGACAGCACTTTTATATTGCATATTCTTACATCCTTTTAGACTACACATGGGTATTGACCCCGTGGGCATGCAAATGAGAGTCTACTCATAAACATCTTTCTGGTGTTTGTCTTTGAACTTGAACAGTGACACATACTTGGAGGAATTGCTGTGCAGCAAGCTGTAGTCCCTGAGGCTGTTCATTGTCTATCAAAATATATTCAGTGGGATGACCACATTTCCTTTCCTTCTGTACTTCTAGTTTTTAGGGGGGTTATTTTCTCTCTACTCTGGGGATTTGGCAAAACAGGAACAGAAGAATCAGGTCTGTGACACGGAATGTCTCTCTGATCCCAACCTCTACAGGTTCCATGTAGGACAAGAGATAGAGTCCATTCCTAGGGATGTGTTGGGTCTCTGCTTTGTTACTGAAGTCCTGGCTCTCCTTTTTCAAGCAGCACTGCCCCATGTGGACTGCATTAGCAAGCATCCTACAAGTTTCCTTTTGGCAGGAAAGCACACTGAAGTACTCGAGTTCTTTCTAATTGTTAGGGAACATAATAATCATGACGCTAAAGAAAAAGTCATGCCCTGTTTTGTTGTCCACTCTCTACCCTCTTTCTTCCTGCCCATGGAATACACTGCCAAGATTCTGCACAACCAGCAGAATAAGATGCTTTAGCTATCTCAAGGTCTGGGTGAAGAGCACTTACCTGTAGCTGAATCCTGACAGGGATTGTGTACTGCTGGTGAGAAAAAGAGAATGCTTTAAGATATTTCCTAAGCATCAGTTTCATCTTCCCTAAGAGAGTTCAGCCTTCTCCATGTTCTTCTAAACCTATTGGTCTTCTGGTAAACCAGGGTACCAAAAGCAGTGAAAATACCTTCTTTCTTCTGTATGCAGTAGGACACCTCTCTTTCCACTCCCAGCCAAGCACACTGACTAAAGTAAACTCCCCTTCCACTTCATTTTTTTAAAAATCTGTCAAGAACATAAGAAATGATGTGTCAGGCCAGTCCACGGGTCCAGCCAGCTCACTGTACTGTCTCCAAGAGTGATGGATAATGGGATGTTCAAGAAAAAGTCAGAGAACAGGCAGGCATACCAGTATATACATTATTCATAGTGCCTCAAGATACTCTCTCAGAAATTTGTGGCTCAGAGACTTGCTGAACCATTTCCAACTTTACTGTATCTTTTTCATAATGAGGAGAAGACAATAACCACACATAAGTACTTATGAGGGAGATGAAGCATTGATTTATACAGTGGCATAATGCTGATTAATGTTTTCTATTCTTTTCTTTTCTTAATTATCCCTGGGCCTCTATTTGGTTTTTCGTTTCTTCCTGTTTTCTTTCTAACATCATATGTTGAGGTAGAGTATTGCAGAATTCTTTTATGGAATTATTTATTCCGAGGAATACTTTTCCTACGTGCTTTATTTTATATTTCTCTAACCTGAATTTCATCTGCTACTTTAGCTGCTGGACGCTTCCATTAAAGCACTTTTGAAAGTGTATCTTCTATGCATTTCTACAAATATTATTGATTTAGTCCTTGTAATGCTCATATGAGTTAAATGTGTAATAAGAAATCTGTGAAGAACTAGACTCTCTTTTGCCAAAATTCTCCTTGAAGTCATGTTTTACATGGACAAGGTAGCAGGAAGACTTTTGGCAGGCATCATTGGAATATTTTTAGCACCCAAATGGTTATCTTTCTTTTATAATTGGGAATCAGAGAAAGAGCATTAGGCAGAATTTGAGCAACTGAATATTATCCTAGGAATTCAGTCCATTACTTCGATATTCGGAAAATCTCTTTTATGAGCCCATTAGCAAAGTGTGATATTCTTACAGCAAGACATAGAAGAAATTACTGTAAGGCTATTAGCAAACACTTCAACATACTATCTCTTTATAGTGTCCAGCATTACCTTATTATTTTGAAAGAACAAGTAAATAAATAAGAAAATATATAAACCAACCAACACACACACAAAATCCTAGAAATAGAATTTTTTTCAAATTAAGTCCTCTATTTTATAATTCACATTTTGGCCTTCATTTGTTTCCCAGCCAGCTGCAGCATTTCATCTTCTGAAGAGCACAACTGTCATTTAAGAGCTGAGTGCCATTGTGCTAATGACTCCATAAACAACCCCACCAAATCCTGTGTGATAAATTTCTCCCTGATTACTTAAACAGAAATTGTATCATGCCAGCGGAAGGAGTTTTTGTTGACACAGCATCTCTGGAGACAGTGGTATATTTTCTTTTACTATGTGAATGCTCAGCAATTGCAGTAGTGAGAATGACAGAAAATCATTCAATATTATTCAGCCCTGATGATCTTTCATACCTTTAATATTTGTTCTTTTTTATATATATTATTTTTAAAGAGAACTTTTATTATGCTGCCAGATTCTGCTTGTAAAAATGAAATTGAGTTGAGTCTTTGAAGGGTAGAATGTGAAAATATTGTTAGCTCCAATCACAATACGCTTTTTTTAGTCTATGATCCATTAGAGCTACTTCTGTGTTTCAGAAAGGAAAGAAAAAAATTGTACTCATTTTATATATTGAGGTTATTTTATTTTTAGTCTTTGAGTTTTACAGTAAATGCATTGGTGGGTCACTTTTGTGCATTATTTTTATGTCTTTGTAGTACTGTTTCCATGAGCATGTTGGTTTTATAGCGGAGTTTCCACTTAGGGCTGTTAGTAAATCTTTCCACAGAAGCCAGGCCTTTATAAATGACTATTGTTAAAGAAATGTTACTGGCTATGAAGAGTATGACAATAAATGTAGGAAAGACCTGGCTTGTGGTTATTACTCTTGTATCAACTTTCCCGTCATGACTGGAGGAAAGGGCTAATTGTGTCTTCCCTTCCCCGCAACCTCCACACTTTCCTTTGGGCAGCGGTTACACACGCGGTTTTCAGAGAGAAATAAATGACGCACGGAGGAGTGTAATCAACATGGCCCGCTCAGACAGAAAATATGGACCCTTGGATAGACTTTGAGAATAGTATGACATGTTCCAGATAAACAGCAATTTACTGTAATGGGAACGCGAATTCAGTGTGCAGTGTCTTGGGTTCCTAAATAGTAATGGTTTTTCCATGACATGTTTGGAACATTTCTGGTGTTAGCTAACCGCTGTAAGGAAAGCCCGTGTACGTGAGCATCTGATCGACTGGATTTTACAGGTCTGTGTCATAGAGGGCTCTAATTACCATGCTTTGAATATTAGAGAACTCAACATGCTTTTAATCAATCCCATGGGCTCTGCTATTTCCATTACTTAGTCTCAATCCCCGTTTAAAAACTGGTACTGAGAATTTGTTTCACATACTTAGTGATTCCCTAAGTGCACTGCTCCTGAAAGCAGACACTCACACTAAATCTGGATAGTTTATATTCATTTTAAATGAAAACAGCAGAACAGTGGGATGACTGTGAGAAATTATGACATAAAGCTGATTCAAGACCTACTCAGACTCTCTCACTTCAGCAGAGGGCTAAAGGGCTTTTATTTATGTTAAAGTGTGTTATTTATGAAGGAGCAGACAGAGTCCATACAGAACCCTCCACAAGGAGGAGTCAAGACTGAACATCTTCCAGTCCAACTCCCTTTCTGATCAATGGTCCTCTATTATCATATCAAGCCATACTGTTGAAATATGTGCGTGCAGAACTTAAATAGTAGTAAACATTGTCCACTAAGCAAAAGAAAATATTTGGTAACTGACACTTAATGAAGTACTTGGAGATTAAAACATGGGTAGAAGAAGAACTGGTAGAACAGTGGAGGAAAAAGGAGGAAAGAAAAGGGAGGGATGCAAGTATATTTGATATCAATGTGACCCATCCTGACTTCTTTCTCTGAAGTGTATAAAATGAAATATGTTGAGTTTTTTGTTCCCCTGTGATGATGATCCCCAGCTGCAACCAGGGATTCAGCCGTTCTGGGAAATTGCAATATGACTACAACATGGGTCAGCAGGTTGGGGGTGGATTCAACAAGGGTCAGTTGAGATAAGTAACCTTGTGGTATGGTCTTCCTTAACGTAAAATATGTTTTGAATCTTATAATAACCATCTTTTGGGGATGTGTTACGTATGTAAAGTTTTGAGGTGGCTTTTTCCTTACTCCTGCAGGAACAGGAAAGTTTTTTTTTCATATTTTTATTTTGTGCCAATGCTTGAAGTACTTATTCCTTAGCAACTGGGAGTAATTCATTAATTTTTAACTGGATACTGCCACATGTAGAAAGTTCTAAAAGCATTAACCAGCTATCAGAACCACTTCCAAAATTATTATTAAAGATGTATTAGGAGCAAAATATGCAGGTATGTTCACTGCCTGTATGCCTGAAGCCACATCTTGGATACTTAGAAAAGGGCTGTAAGATACTTACCTCTGAGTGAAGAGATCTTAAGGAATCATCACTAAAGGAGTAAAGAAAGAGACATTGCATTCAAGTCCACTGCCTCTATGTTAAGGACAAGAGTTTTCACTAATATCTTTTTTTATATGGAAACCTATCCATTGCTGCCTAGGTAATTCCCTCACAACCTGTTCCAAGTGACCATTGGAAAGCAATCAGATGGACATCAACTCAACCTTTCTTAGATTTGACCCAAGGCAACTGAAAAAACGCATGGTGATGATTGTATGGGAAGATTTTGGCAGCAGTTGCTACCTTCCAAATCCTTCAATTTCAGTGGGAAATTAGCTGATTTCTGGAATGCCAGGTTTGGTGCTCTCCATCTTGTAGGACTAGATTCAAGAAACAGAAAAACAGAAAGACCAGAATCTTTCTTTTGGGTGATATTATTCTGATGTTCTGATGGGGCTGTGAGCAAACTGACCTAGTTGAAGATGTCCCTGCTCATTGCAGGGAGGTTGGGCAGGATGACCTTTAATAGACCCTTCCAACCCAAAATATTCTATGGTTCTATGGTTCTATGACCGTGATTCTGCGATTCTATGTTTTTTCCCCAGAAATTATTTATACCCATTTGCAATTTGAGGCTGCAGTGAACAAGAGTAGACATGTCAGTTCAAAGTAGCGACTTAAATTTGCCTCATTGAATTTAAAATTAAATTTCCATTTGATTTCTTTGAAGTCTGAAGCTCAAATGAAGGTATGGGTGTCTAATTTCGTGAAAAGTTACAAATTGTTGACCTCTTTGCAAGAGATAAAGGGTTTTGGAGTATATTACAAGGAGGGAAGTAAACATGACTCCTCCTGTCAGAAATCCCACAGGTTTTTTTTCTTATTCAGAGGCTTTTATGTAGGAGATCCAATTGATGGACAGTTTTATTAATGTTGCGGTATTTTCTTTAGAATACTTTCACATATGAATTGCAGAAATGGCAAAGCATATTGAAATGTTCTCTTCCATTATAGACCTTGCTATCTCATTTCCCACTTTCTGAGTAAAAGCTTGGGCTAAAAGCTCTAATTGACTGAGAATAATTACCTTTGTAGAAGATCTTATCTGAAATGAGTGTTTTGTTGTTGATAGTCATAAAATCGATAGATTATTTTTGGCAAGTATATTATTTTTGATATCTGGGCCTATTTCCTTCTGAAGAATGAATTCAGTACTGATGTATCTTTATGTCTGTTATTCTGTAGTGTCCGTCAGCTCTGAAATGCTTTTATTTATTTTCATTAAGATGAATATTCTTCAGTGTAGTCCATTTAGCTAGCTAATATTTGTGAATCCATAGCCAAAATTAAGCATAATGAAAAGTAACAAGAGTAAATGTCTCAGTAATTTGAAGAATTTCTGATTCAGAAATTTCTCATTAAAAAAGTCTTTAATCACCTCTGGTTTTAATTTAAGTTCTGATTTATAGCTCATTAAAAGCAACAGAAAAGATTTCACTGAGTTTTGTGCTTAGTATTTATTGATCTTGAAGTGGGAAACAGAGATCCTCAGGAAGCAAGTAGTGACTCCAGAGAAAACACCTCTGTTTGTTTGTATTCGTCAGCTGATCATTTTCACTTTCCCATTGCAATGCAGCTGATATTCTTCCTGCAAATATCAAGAAGTTTGCTTTTGAAAAAGCAAACGTTGGAATATATTCTATAAACATCATGTAAGTTCTCATATAAAGTTACATTTTATAGGAAATTTTACTGGTCTTATATCCATTAGCCAAAAATCTCAGGTGCTCAAGTCTGTGGAAAAATAAGCTACTGTCTGTTGAAGTTTCAATAAAACAGTCAAAAAAGTTGATGTTAAAGAAAAACTTACACGCAAAACTAATATTATTTTAAAGACCTTTAAAGGATTTTTTTTCTTTTTTGGTTTATATTAGGCACATTAGAATTCTTCAAGAGTTTATTTCTTTCAAGATCCTAGGTATTTTATATATTAATTCTCACTTTGAAGTTGAAGTAGAACAACAACTTGGGTTCAGAAATTTGTCCTTCCCATATTTGTTTTAAAGATAAGACTTTTTTCTTTCTTTGTTTCCTTTTTTTTCCCTAATATTTTCTCTGTAAATATTTTTGATGTAGAGGGTGGCAAACACACACACAAAAAATCTATTTTTATATATATTATAAATAAGACCAAGACAAAATAATATACTTTAAAAGACTAAATAGAGAATATATTACTGATCACTACTTTGGTGTTTTTAGAATAGATAATTGCTGAATGTTGACATCTGATCACTGAGAACATCTAAAACATCTTTAAATGTGCTTGCTTTATTTAATTACAGATCAAGTTACTTATGAATAATAAGCAACATTGATTTTAATACCAGCAATTTGGGTATCATCCATGGGTTGTGGAGTCCATTTTTAGGACATTATAAATAACCATTGCTTGTAAAAGACAGTCTATCAAAACAACTGTAAAGTGGCAAGTACCTAAGGCTTCTGTATTATCATTCAGACCTCTTACTCTGAAATTAGTAAAAAAAAAAATAAGAATTTTGGCAAACTCTTCTCTCTTGTAACAGGAAAGGCTTGGTTTCTGCCAGTGCCCTTGGCAGAAAACAGAAATCAAACAATAACACAGGTTCCCTTCCCAAGAAGCACATTCCTGCTGTGGCAGCTCTGAGGGAGAGGGAGGGACAAAACACAATAAAAAATCCGCTTGTATGTCATTCCTTTTCCATGACTTCACATCAGGTTGTGAGCACTCAGGGTGCAATAGCCCCTGTTGCCATTTTACAGTCAAGATCTCTATCCTGGCCATGTATTAAGGGCACGTATTGGCCTTTACATAATGTAATACTAGGTGTCTCAAGCTATTAGACCATTACAGATCAACCCTTTTCCTGTGTTCTCCCAAAATGTTATCCATTAGGCTGGGCATTTTTCCTCTTGCTTGATAGTATACATCTTTTACACAGGGGTTTTGGACACATTTTGTGAGGCTGACATATTATAAGTTTTCAGTTTAGTCAGGTAAAAACGCTTCACACACCTTTAACCTGCTTTCCCCAGTGGACCTCGCTGAACCACTTTTTTACTAAACCATATTTATAACGTACTAAAAATGCGATGATCACATTTGTGCTGCTAAAAAGAGTGTAAAACTTAACATATGTCTTTATCTTTTGTTATTGCAAATAATGCAAGGTTTTTAAAATCTAATAGAAGTATATTTATTTATACCAGCAAACATTTTTTCTCTTGGTTCCTGTATCACTACGACTTCCCTATTTTTATGTAACTTATAATAAAATATTTTCATAGGGACCTATAAAATATAAAATCATTTAAATTACACATGTAAAATAAAGGAAACATAATTTAATGAGTCCATCTATGGGACTCATAAATGTGTTTCTTCATGTAAGGCCTGATCAAAAGACCACTCAAATTAATAGAAAGAGTCCCAGAGATTTCTATAGATTTCAGATCAGTCCCTTGTTAAGATTTAATTCCACACAGTTTAACTCAAATAAGTTACATGTGGAACTGGTTGTGAGTGGGTTTTATTTTTTGTGAAAAATTTCAAGAAAAAATACACATTAAAGAAACATATTTCCATTTGCAGTGAAAGCACCTACTAGCCCCAAACTTAATGTTTTGTCTGTGTCTTTGACAACAAGGAAAATAGTTCTGGTATTTCTAGATGGTTAGCATATAATGTTAGATCATAAAGCCATCTTAGAAAATCTTGAAATATTCATGATAAACTTGTTAACATACCTAGATGAAAATAGTAAAATATACTATTTGTTCTTAAAATTATTATCTCAATTTGAGTGCTCCTAGATATTAATTAAACTATTTTTTTCATACTTTTCCTTCTTGCATTTGTGATTTCCATAGCGACTAGCTCTATATTAATTTCCCTGGTTTTCCAGTTTAGTAGGTATGGTCTGTTACACTTTCACATGGCCACGATGATGAGAATTTCTTCCAGATCTTACTTGTGTACCTCATGTTTTGTTACAAAATCACAATAACCCCCAAATCTCTACCTTCAAAACGTCTTGTCTTTCTGCAGATGTCAAAGATTTATGACTTCATTCACAAGACCAAACTCTGCATGTAAGTACAGCGAATTTTTGTAGGTAGGCAATACGTCAAGCTAAGAGGTTCTTCAGGGCTTTCTAATTCTAGAATTACATACTGAAAGGTCCTATCAGCTACAGGCCAGAGTTCAAGAGCAGTCACCATTATAAAGTATTTATGTAAAAGGTTGCTTCTGCACATGGTATCCCTCAATTACAAACACATAGGTGTTTCTTGTTATTTGCTGACTGTTTCAACTCAGCCAGGTCTGGATATTAAGCTGGGATCTTTCCTTGGTGCCTTTCAAACCGTGGAAAACTGTGGACCAAAGTCCTTCAGCTGTGCCCTCAATGACAGACATTCAGTGGCTATGATGCAGATATAACTCATACATACAATGGTATAGTAGATAAGATAAAACGATCTGGAATGTAAAAAGAAGTAATAGTGCTGGTACACAACATAGTATAATTCAGCTCTCTGCTTCAGATCCAAAAATAAGGAACATGTAGAAAATACTTCTTTGTTGCTGGTTAGTCTCAGGGACTGATAAGATTATTACTAGCTATAGTGAAAGAAAGGGAGACCTTTTCTGGTAATTAATGATCAAGTGCTGAGAGCCATTAATAGAGGAGATATATCTGAGCTCCTGGTCTTTTATTGTTACCTCAGACCAGAAAAATGAAAGACATAAAATTAAATCCTGACTTTTAATGCAGCCACCAGTGGTGCTTGCCAGTGTTTTCTTAGAGGAAATGCCTATGCGGTAACTAAGTGTGATACTTCGTGTTTTGGTACTTTCCATCTTACTTATATGCCCACTATTTCACTCAAATAAACAGGACTTCTAGTGATTGCAGGAATAGACTCCATAATCCTAATGACAAAATTTCAAATGCTCAGATACATTTATGATTAATTTTATGCTTAGTTTCTAGTCTACTTTTATATTAGCACAAAACTGGCTTCTCTGAAGTCACTGGGGAGGGAAGGCTCAGAGAGCACAATGTGTCTGAGCAGCCTGGAGGCTTGAGAAGCTTGTCCAATTAGTTGAGCCATTTGCAGACTGACCAATTTGTACCAAAAGGAAGCTGTTCAAAATTTTTGCTTGCGTTTGCAAAGAGTTGTGTATGTTTCCACCGACTCATGAAGAAGTCTGACTTCGGAAAGCTATTTTAAATTAAGAACAAGTATTCCAAACTACCATGAATATTCAAAATTAAACTCGACTACCTTCTGTAATAGCCGTATTTTCCACCTCTAGAGAAGACTTGCTTCAGTTTCAAAGAAAGAGAAATAATGACATCCAGTGGCATTTTACCTCCCTAAACAGTGCCCATGTTTTCTGTTATGTTCTTCAGCTTGCCTGTCCCCGCACCAAAGTAGAAAATACTCAGAGAACAGACCATACACCATCACTCAGTATGGCTCAAACTGCAGATGTGTTCCAATTAAAATGGTTGAATTTGCATGTAAACCTCCCCATTTGTATACTCCACTCACTAGGCTTGCTAACAGAATGCTAGAGATCCAAATTTCCTGTTAAGAAGCTCAGAGTAATTATTTGAGAGTTTGGTAGAAATATTGATTAGAACATTTAACCAGAATATCAGTAAGAATCTGCCCTGATTTTCCAAACAGTATAAATAAACACAACATATTTTTATCCAGTATACTTGTATATTTCTTTTAAAAAAAGGGATCAGAAATACTTCAACTCTTATATCCTGTCTATAAAGGCATAACTATGTGGTATAAATAGATATGTATACCTATATTGTGACATTAGTCAAATACACTTGGTTTATTTAACTTATTTAAAAACTATTTTTGTTATTGACAGAATAGACTTAATCACTTAAGGAAGTTCTGATATATATATAATGTATATATATAAAGTATAACAATAGTTGAGTCTTTTAGATCAGCCCTCAAAATCTACATCTCTTTAGCTTAGATTCTCATTACTTTCTGTAACTCCTTATTTCAAAATAAAATTTTGCTCCATTCATTCTTTGTCTAGTATTTTCTGTCCCAGAAATGTCAGTATTTCCATTCTGCTGTTCATACTCTTAGGCATATTGCTATTGTAGCAACACATGGGAACCTGACTCAGGGACTGACTCCCATTGTGCCAGGTGCCGTCCACACAGAGAACAAAAGCTGGTTCCCACTCCAGGTCTTTAAGCTTGTTAAGTGCTTTGGGCTAAAAAGCTTTGAGTGGATATAAAATATTACAGCTCATTTACAAAAATTGTTTAAAAAGATAATCAGGTTCTAAAGGGAGCTGATTCAACAAATGTGTGTAGTAATATCTCAGGTTTCACTGTGGTCCCCTGTGATTTCATAACGATATGTGCAACACTTAATCCTCACTTACACTAAAGCCAGTTTGCATTGCTTTTACAATGAAAAGCTTAAATGAAATGCAAAAATGGGCCCAGGGGATACATTCTTTTCCTGCTGCTATGGCCAACGACAGGGTTGAAAAGAGATGGATGGAACAATTAATTCTCCTTGGGCATGGGAAAGGGCCCAAAGAGACCAAAGAATCCATCTGCCTGTAAATGTTGCCACCCTCTTTCTCCTCACCATCTTTTCCTGTCTGCTGTGATGTTCTCTAACTGTCCTTCTGTGTCTGCTTTAGAGTTTCCACATGGAAATCAGACATATTCATCTGTCTAAACTGAACTATATAGAATTATCCAATTTATGAACATCTGGAGACTCCAGGAGATTTTCTGGAATTCTTTTCTAACAAAGCTTTAATAGTTGTGCATGAAGTCATAGCCATCCAAGGATTTTCAGATTGGGTTGTGCTCAGCTCAGTTGTTAATATCTAGAAGATAATAATTTCGTAATGGATCAACGCAGTGGTTCACCCACTCTGCTCTCTCGTTTCCTGCAGAAGCTTGTGGTTACACAGAGAAGATGACACAATGCTTCTCCAGTACATCCTGCTGGCTTCCATCAGCCTGCGGTTTATGAATTTTTGAGCCTGAGACTGTATGCTGGTGGTTTTTGTTGTCTTTAATGACTCTTTCTCTCAACAATTTCTCTAATGCTTTTTGAACTTATGTAAAATTTTGGTAGCTACAGCATTCTATCGTAAAGAGTTTCACTACTTAATAACTACACGCAGAGCGAACAAATAATTGTAACTTTTAACTTATTTTAGAACCTGCCATCTGATCAGTTTCTTGGGTTCCTTCAGTTCTTGTGCTGCGAGAGGTGGTGAATCACTGGCCCCTCCTCACTGCCACTTCAAAGATCTCCCCCCCAGACCCACTCCTCATCAAACTGCTGCTGCAGTTTAGCTCTCTAGCTGACAGTGAAGTCACTGAGACCAAACCATCTCATGGAGACATGAAAATTTTGGTTTAGGACTGCTTCACTTTGGCAGAAGCAAGATGCACGAAACAAGACAACTTTTGGTAAGAAAGTTATAACTTTTCATGTGTTTTAGATTGAAAGAATATTTTGTGTACTAAAGCTGTCAATTTCATTAACTTAAGTAGGTAACTGAGATTTAAAAAGAAAACAAACGACTCAACCCAAACCACACCAAACAAAAAACCTCTATGTTACATTAGTTTATCAATGTTTTAGTGAACAATTGCAGCATCAGCAAGAATTTAGACGGTTGCTGCCTAAGTTGAACCTCTGCTGCTGTTTCAAATCAGTGAAGCAGCTATGGTTAATGCCATGATTCTCACAAGTAGGATCACAAGGCACAGAAGGAACCTGGCTACTTAATCACCCAAAATATTATCTGTTTGGGACTCCCCACCCTTAAGTGTAGAATACCTTGAGCATTAGGTATTTTTAATTTGTTATAACTTTCAAGCAACTGGCTACATTGGCAACTGCAAAGTGCCTGGGACTGTATCATAGCCTAATAAAAGTCCCAATAAAAGTTTTAAACTAGTTCACACATCTGCAGTCTGATGGGGGGCATTACCTAATGTGTGCCAGTTCTGTTGTGCTCCCCACTATCCCTTTGATTGTTGCAGGGGGGGACAAGTGTTACTGTGATGTCCCCCAGGCAATTTATGGCCTTCTCTGAACCATCACCACCATCTTCAGATAAACCTCATGAGAATTTATTGGAGGGATATAGGTAATTCTCTAAAGGACCTATAATTCTCACTTCTCAGGGTTCTTTGAAAGCATTATAACCTACCTCCAGTCCACACATTGCCTTCAAAGGGAAATAAAATTACATGTCTTATATTTTTATACCTTGGATAAAAGTAATCAAGGTGGCCCTTTGGGTCCATCCAGTGCTTTAAAATGTTTTTGTCCTCCACGTGCTATGATTTCACACAGTCCACAAAAATAAGGTCCATAATTAATGTTCAAGATTTAAAAATGGAGACATTTAAACCTGTCAGCATCCATGAGAGTGGAGAGCTCTTAGGAGCTCTGAATATCATTAGATGATGAAGTAGATAGAGCTAACAGTGTTGGCAATCCCTTCTTCTTCTATGTATAGGTGTTCTGTGTCCAGTGGGATTTATAATGGGACTGCACAGCATTTTATTAAATGATAAGGTGTGTCTTCAGATTTTGCCCAACAGAGGCAGATTTCCAATGGTCAAGGACTATAATATAGAATACGAAGGTACATTTCTTTACTTTAAATGTAGAGATACAGCTCCTTTACTCAGCCCTTAGGCTCACACCTCAGCATGTTGCAAGTTCTTCTCAGGCACCATGCTTCCAGCATGGCAAAAGAGCCTGCATTATAAAACCATCCAAATGCCCTTCATTTACCTAGCTTACAATATTTCAAGACACATTTTAAAGATGTACAAGCTACCTTTATTTCTATTTTCTTTCCACCAAAAGGAAGTCATTTCAGTAAAATGCTGAGGGGCCAGGGGGAAGCAACGTCTGGCAGGAGCTGGTAGAAATTTCCTTTGAACTCTGATGAAGAACATTTCCACTCTGTTTATTACTAAATCCAATGGCCATAGATGATCCAAGGCTCATAAACTCAGGTATGATGGAACTCCCTAGGGAACTATCAGAGAGAGAAAGAGGGAGAGAGAGGGAGAGGCTCTGCACGTGGTGCACGTGTGTGCGTGTGTTTATGTGAGTGTGTATTACCTCTTTTTCATCCTGACTGTGAGAAAAATAGTGATCGGATGACAATAATTGTTCTGTGCTCTCAGAAAAGTAATGGTATGCAGCAGATATTCTCTGAATTAAGAGCAAAATGCTCATTAAAATATCAACATCACCTCTTTTTTTCCCTAGTTTTTTCTGAGCTCTCTGGGAGTACCTCCTTTATACTTTGAACCATTCTGTGGATTACAGCAGACTTTTCAGCAAATTTATTTCAGACAAAAAAATCTGTCTTGCATCACAAAGTAAGCCCAACCTGCCAAATTCAGGATGAGGGAGAAGCCCTAATACTTTTATTTTCTTTCTCTCTTCAGCTACTTTAATTCATTACCTCACATACAAACTCTGTTTTATTGTCTTCTCTTGACATTCCTGGGCCATATACGTTTCAATCCTATGTGATAATGATTATCTTCAGTTCATCTTTATGTTAATGGGAGCTGAAAGATCCAATTGAGCAGGACTGAAAGAGAAGTGGCTAAAGCTGTTGTTAGATGGTAATCCAAAACTCTGATCCTGAAAACCCCTGCTCAGTTGCCACTTTTCTGTAGAGATCTTTAAGCTTCATTAGCATGTTATTTTTTTTGAAATTCCTCCGACATCAGTCCAAAGAGGCAAACATTAAGCTACCAGTAATGCCATTCCCAGTGGTAGGAGAGAAACCAAAATTCCCAAGGGGGTTTTGATGATATTTTATCCACTGGCTGCTATATGCAGAACAAGCTATGAAGCAGGAATTGGCACCTAGGTGTCTCTTCCTTGCCAAGTACAACAGCGAGGTAGATACAGGAGGATCTTCCCAGTCTCACAGGAGCAGGAGCCCAGTGGCCTCAAGGCGCTGATAGATGCCGACTGCAGTAACTTCAGACAAAGGTGGGAGCTGAGTCCAGGTGTCCTGCATTCTTGGGAATACCGTGGCCCCTGGATGTTATTTTAAGAGCAAAGCTAGGCTTTGCTTTGCCTCAGAAAGGGCAAACAACATCATTCCTTTCAGAGAATGACACAGTGAATCCCCCTTTGACATCAAAGCTTCAGAGAAAAGCTGAGTTAAGCCTAAGTCCTGTCCTCAGTGTCTTATTTGTACAAATAGGTAAGGAAATTTCCTGGTCAACATGCAGGTTGCTCTGGAGCAGAATGGAATGGTCTCTGAAGAGCAAGGCACAGTCACAACCTCCTAGAAGCTACTCACTGACATGAATTTGAAACTGATAGTTCCAGGAGAGGTTATCTAGATCTCCTTGGTACAAACCCTTAAGAAAATCGGTTAATTTAAAGGGACTTAATTACATGCCCTTGCTTAAAATATAGCTAAGGACTGCTGAACTAAAACCCAAACTCTCTTGTCATCTGAAGCCCACACTCAATGTGATCAAAAAATAAAAATATCTGTCAAATTGCTTTGTTTGTAAGCCTCAACCACCACACAGGGGAAAAAGCAGTAAACATTAGCCAAAGTTTCACAAGCTGTTTTGTGAGTTTTGATTTCAATTTATAAAAGCAGGTCTAATACCTGAAAAAACAAAAGATAAACTCTAATATACCTTGTCAAGTCCTTATAGTCCCCTGTTTGTGCTTATGTGGTCTCTTGAAACTGGGAGAACCATTCAGAAAAGTGATTTACACAAACAGCTCTTTCCAAGCGTAAAGAAATAATAAATGAACTCAAACCAAATAAGTTTAGCACTTGCATTTACTCTCATCAACAGAACAGGTTACGATAAAATAGGGAGAGTTTATTCACACTAGTGTTTTTGCTTAGACATGTATTTCCCTATTGTGTGCATGTTAGATTCTTTTCTTTGTTGTTTGTGGAATAAAATAGTGTATAACATGGCTGAATACAGTATTTTATTATTACTGTAATTATGTCATCTATTGCCATCATCTTAGCATCCAGTTAGGATTGGGACGTGCTTGGCATGGTTCAAATATAAACTAATGAACAAATCTCTCATTTAAACCACATATGCTGTCCACATATTGGTACGATACAGGAGACGGGACTGCAACTCAGCTGAGATGACAGAGAGGGAAAGAGTGACAGCTGAAGGAATAGCCAAATATAATAAATACCTATTAAAATCAATAACAGCTTTTCCATCGGCTTAAGTAACTTTTGGACCAAATCCTAAATGTACCATTTGGAGGATTTATAGGTTTCTTTTAATAGACACGAACAAAAGTCTTTTTTATTAAATTATGCATTTGCTGCTGTGGCTTGTGGAAACGACATGCATATCTACTACCAGTGTGACGGACCTCAGTTCTGACAACACTTATGCATTTGTTCAGCTTTACGTGGTGAATAGGCTTAGTGTATAAAATTAAGCATGTGTACTGGGCTGAGGCTTTTCTTAATTGTACGATAATTTTATCTGGAGATGTACCAAATTCAGATCTAGGTTTCCCTGACATTTGTTTTTGTTTTTAATCCTGAGTCTCTGGTTAATTGAACCTGACTTTCTGTGCAGAGAGCACCATGGGGAGCTCTACCCACGCAAAGCAGCGTAATGGAGTCTCACAGAGGCAGCACAGAGTGGGGGCCTCTTGCTCACAAGCCTCACAACTGTACGGAAGATGAGGGACCTCCAAAACAAGAAAGCTGAGCCTGCTGAGTGCTTTGGAAGAATGGAGATAGTTTTCTCAACCTTGAATCTCAAGTAAGCAGACACATTGCTTGAAAAACTTAAACTTGGGATAAAAATTATATTTCAAAACCAGTATGTTTGGGCTCTCCTGTTGGACAGGTTTAGGTCGCCGTACACTTATCCCATAACTTTTCCAAATTCCCTTTTCAGTCATCAAATATACTCAGTGGACTGAATGCACAACCTGCGTGCAGGGTCACGCATGTAAAATGTAGACAAAAAAGCACCTTAAAGTACTGTTTCATGATACAGTCAAGTTCATCTGTCACTGCTGTCTCAAAGGGATAGTGGTTCCCCAGCACCACCTTCTGTTCATGGAGCCCATGGTCTCCTGCTACCTTGTTGGGACAGCTCCTGAACTGATTCAACTCACTAAGAACTGGCAAAGTAACTAAAAAGCAAACAAAAAAACCCAGAAAAAACACAGAAAGGTGAAAACAAACCAACAACAAAAAAATCAAACAAACTAACAACAACAACCACAAAAAGCACAAACAAAAGTGAGTGAACCATGAGCTAAACTGATTCAGGGAAGAGGCCAGGCAGCTCACAAACTTTGACACAGGCTGTCACAGAGACAGGAGGACGAGTGAGAGAGAACAAGGCTTCCCAAATTGTTATCTTAACCTATAGTTGGAGAGATAACTTCACTGAGAGCTCCACTGCTGTGAAGAATACAACCATTTCCTTCCCAAACAAGCTTCTGGCAATGACGGTTTCAGCCATGAAGATTGTTAGGAAACAAATCAAATACTGTTCATCGTGAGCCCCTGTTGCTGCAAGTAAACTCGCCAATAGCAATATACTAACATTTTTCTAAGGTGAAAAGGAGGCAAATATCTAACTTAGCTGTAAACAAATATATAATGTATCACATGGTCTCATTTAGGCAACTCTGCAAAGGACTTAGTCCCATGCTTAATCACATGCTTAGGCCATTAGTGACACTAAGAAGGTCCTTTCACTTCTGGGAGTATGAAGATGGGTAGGTATGTGTTCAAATATGAAGAATAGATTATATACTTTTAAGAATTCTAACTTTAAAATGGTACTGACAATACATAAAGACCTTTGGAAAATATTAGATGTACCTTCTGTAGACATACAAAATTCCTTACTTTGGAGATTTTGTCTTTCATGTTATTTTCTTCAAAGAATTTGCTTTAAAGGACAATCTACTTATTCTATTAAAAATACTTGTAGCCAAAAAAAGTGTTAATGTTATAATTTTTTTCCCTCAGACTCTGAGAACTTTGCTCTTAAAAAGAGCAACAAGTGATTTAGCTGAAAAGGTTCCTGAAACTTCTGAGAGAAAGATACAATTATTGTCTACAATGCTGGAATCCCCAGATCCTACTGCAACTTTATTGCAGTTTGCACCTTAGTGACAGGAATATCTGCAAGCTTCATGTAGTAATGCTTCTTCCATGCTAATCTAAAATATACATCCAGCAGATATGTCAGACTCACTGAAAATGAGAATATTCAGAAATTTTAATTCACCCATGTTGAACTGTCCCTTGCTTTCACATGGCTTCTTCCTTTAAATTATTCACATCTTCAAGTTTAAGTGCTGCCTGTGAAAAGAAAGGATTGTTCCAGATGAATTTAAAATAATGGAAGGAGATAGAATAACAGAGTAAAGAAGTGTAATGTGCCTTGTGAGGGGGAAATAACCAAACAAATCAAATAAAAAAGAAAAACAAGGGAATTGGTATTGAGTGTCCTTGTTAACCTCTTCCAGAAAACTGAAGACACCAAAATTTAGAAGACTAGAAAATAATCCACTAGTGAAATTCTTTCAGGGTTCAGAAGCTTGTAGTTATGTCCTTATTTTTTCGAATTCCAGTATTGCACATTTCTAACGTCTAGCCAGGAATAAATGTAGGGTGCCAAAATACTGTGAGGAAGATTCATTTCAAATGTTGCTGGACCTAGCGGAAGCTGGACATGGAAAGAAACTCATGAGAAATCCACATTGCTTGAGATTTATTGACAATTTTGTAGATCCCAGATGTTTTAATGATTTATGTAAGCTGCAAATATTTGAGGGCTTATCTAGAATCATTTCCAAGATTTTAAAAATTTGTCTATCACTTGTCTTAATGGACCACAACATAAAATGATGAAGTAAATCTGTTTTTCCTTAAAATGTAGAACACTTGATGGGGCTAATGGGAGAGACAAATGGGGATAGGGTGCTTGTTTGGATCTGCTCTTCAACCAGAAACCCAGGTAAACCATTGCTTGCCTATAGGGACAACCCATACAAATCTGGGCATAGGTGGCATACCTACAACCCCAGCTTCCCTTCATTTTATTCTCAAGATAGGAAACTGCTTTGAAGTTGAGATACAAGGTGGCAGCTGGGTCTGTAACCTTCCTGCTCTCTTATTCTTTGTGTGTAATCAACAGTCATGGCATTGATTCTACAATGACAGTAGTGGTTCTCTGGGCAATTTTCTCAAAGTGGTAGCAGAGCAGGGGTAAAAATCAAATGCGCTGTAAAGGTTATTATTGAAGTTCCTTTACCTCTTTAAAATGTGGAAATCCTTATTCTTCTGCCATTAGAATGAAGCAATTTAAAGAGCAAAATATATTTAATATTTTGCATGGAGTGACTTCCATCAGACTTTGAGGGAAGTTAATAAATCAATAGAAACCACTTAACTGCAGCATTTTCATGGGTCCAGTGGAATTCTAAGCAAATAACAAGTTTGTAAGAACGAAAAGTCACTTATATTATACATACAATCTAATGTTCAAAGGAGTGTAAAAGATGCTTAACTGTTAATATTTTATGCAGCCTTCGCTCTCAGTAGTAATTGCAAGCCATTAAAAAGAATATTAAGCCATAGCTGTTAGCACTGGCACAGCCCCAAGTAAACACTGAACCCTCATGGAAAGGGGTTAATTGGTACAAGAAGAGGTAATTTATTAAGGAACACTGAAACCCTGTGTACACCCAAAGATCACAACGAACTGCAAAAATCTTGTGTGAATATTACATCTGATAATCAGATCTTTTTTTTTCTACACTTCACTTTAGAGTCTCAATCTATGCAGAAAACTGAAAAAACAACATGGGTTTTGCTATGTGTCTCCAATAAACCTTTACCTGGTGCCCTTCAGTCTGTCCCTGCCCCACCCCAACCTCCCTTGGAAAATCTGTAGCATACTGGGAAGAAAAGCCAACATGACAATCAGAGCAAGTGTGTGGAACTCACGTTGCTTTCTTTCACTGTTTGGCACACTGTGCTAGAGCCTTACCCGACTTGCATAAGTCCATTTCATTTTTTCTGGATTGATAAACTTGTATTTTTATGAATCTTCTTAAAAACCCACCTTCTACAAGGTTCTTCTCACCCCACTGTCCCATGAACAACTTTTTTTTGTTTTAATGATGGCTCGGAAAAACACAGTTTAGTTGTACAGACATCAGGGATGGAGTTCTGGGATGCACCCTCCTTCCAACAAGTCTTAGGAGCACTATGCCTGTAATCAGTGCACTGTTAAGGAAAGACACCTGGAAAATCTGCAGACCCAAGAGCCAGATCCAGTTTCCAAGTTGAAAGAAAGGGTATCAGCTTCTAATGTTTCTCTCTCCGTGGCACAACCTTTTTCTTGTTCTGCCATGCAGATGTCCCCTGTACATCTGCTGTTTAAGTTTTACAAGAAAGGTGCACAGAGTACATGTCAGATGTGCACTTCAGAGAGGTCAAACTTTGTTATTCGGTTTTTAGAAATTTTGTAGGTAAAGTTAAATTCAAAGCCTACTGAGATCAGTGGGAATTCTCCCACTATGCTCAGTAGGATTTGGATCAGGACCATGAACTAGAATATCTTGAAATCAGCATTTAAAAGCCTAGACAAAATGAAAACAGATTTGTGAAACCTTACCACCCTCCCATTCTGTGTTTTGCCTCCCATGGAAAGGTAGCAAATGCAGGAAATGAGGAATCTGATAGCTGCAAGGTTTTATAGCTCTGATCCTCAAATTTTCCTCTTGATCTCTAGATAAAGCAAGTGTGGTTATATCTGTTCAGGTTATTTTATTAATTTAAAATGAAAAAGAAGACAGTTCTCTAATACACTTAAGCAATTTGCATTTTTATCTGTTTTGACAGTTCATTTTGCATTGCTAGATGCCATTATTTGGGATGGAGCCCTTTTTTTCTCATACAGAAAATTATTTGCCTCTAAAATTGCACTGATAATTTTACCTTATGTTTTCATAGATTTGACTTAAAGAAGTGTTTATCTCAGTGTAGATCTCATTCCTATAGGTTTTTGTCATATACTTTTCATAACAAATGACTCTAGTATAAAATTGGTGTCAATGAAAGAAACAGAAAATCATACTTTAGTGATTATAAGGACTTCAATTTTTTTGATTTTGGATTCTCATATAATAAGCGCACATCAAGCCTTATCTCAAGAAAATTAACCAGAAAAAGCTTTGTGAACTTTTACATAGTACTTTTTTCACTTGTAATTGCTGGTTCATAGGACTTAACAAGGATTTTGTGTATACAACTGAAGCAGCTTAAAATTATGTTCAGAGTAAAATACAATTTTCAATAACAGTCCTCATCATTTTAGATTTCTATTGCTAGTTCAGCTATTCTCTTTATTTTCTAAACTTTCTTGTTTATTCATCATTATTAGTGTTCAACTGCAAGCTCTTGAGCCTTTCAAGGTGATGCTCAAGTATTTGTCACTCTACTGTATTAAATATATTATTCCAACCCTTTATTTTCCATTAAAATGCCATCCAAGACTATATTACATAATTCCAGTTTTTATTTTTGCTCTACTCATATGAGCAGAGCAGCTTAATTCTGAATTGAAAGTAAAAGCGAGTAATTTATTCAAAAAAAGCTATTAAGTACTATATGGAGTATCCCTACACACACTGACTCCCTAAGTCGGAAAAGTACTAAGAATAGTAGTAGTAACACCACGTGTTAAAAATATCCTTCTTCAAAAGAAAATCTTACTATGCCTTAATTCGATGGCATTAATAGAAATTGTAGAACTTGCAATATTTCTCTGATTTTATCATTATAGAGTCCATTTTTATACAAAATCATTCTGATACTCTAAGCTACCCCAGCTGTTTAGAGGTTTTCTTTAAGTTGCCCGTCACTTTTTTCTGCACCAGTGCCTTACTCCAATTTGTGTGCATTTTAGTGCACCTCAAAACACACTTAAACCAGCAGTGAAATGTTGAACAAGTACTCCAGAAATGTCAGGGTACTGTTCTAAAAATGCCACTTTTTAGCAGTCCCATAGCACATGCAGCTGGGTGTATGGTCCCCCACTGCCATGACATGGAATCTACCTCAAAATCTACTGCTACAGTTGTCTATAGAGAATTCCCACACCTTTTAATGGCTTTTGGGAACCAAATACACCCAGGTGGTATAGAGTAAGTGTGTGCAACAAAGCTTAGCATAAGTCTATTGTATGGGACTGCAGGATATCAGATAACTTGCAGATGAGTAAAAAGACAACATAGAAGATCTAAGGAACAAGAAACAAGAAGCAACTTCACTGGTACAAAGGGGTTTTACCATGAACTTGAATTTCTGTTGAAGGAGTTGTTCAGAGCTGCATTTTGATTTATGTCCATCTCTGATACATTTGCAAAATACAATGAATGTCATGTGACTGCTCATTTTTGCCTCATTCACCTGTCGCTGATAAACATACATACAGGTAGTGACATCCTTAGGACTAGAAAGTGAATCCCCACATGCACCACCAGCAAACAATAAGATACTTTTTATTAAGACAAATACTTTGAGGATAAAACTTATTCAGTATACTACTGCAGAAATATTCCTAATGATATTAAGTTATTGCTTTAATAGCCAACAAAAATATGTTTTCATCAGAACTATTCTTCACTACGTTACTTAGTTTTATTTATATTTTAGCCCTTTTTTAGGCTGAAGTGAAGCAATATTTTAGCTAAGAACAGCATATCATGATATACAACGTTATCAAGAGAAGTATATGCCTTTCAAAGCAGATATAATGCTCCATTTGCATTCACCATATGAGTTCACTTTTGAAAATAAATCTTCAGATAACCCACAAACAGGGAGGCAAAGCCAGGGAGAAACCAGAGTCAGTGGATAAAAAGCAGGCTCTGGGGAAACTCCTTCTAATGTTACTTACACATGAATATATATCATGCACTTCTGCTGAAATATAAGGATTTATCTTTTTTATATGCACATATGGCACAAACCATATGATTGAAAGTATGGTATTATTTCATACAGAAGAAAGAAATAAAAAGATTCTTAAATTTCAAATTCAAATGTTCAAAAGGTAAGAGAACCTCCTAACAACCTCATTTGCTCTGCTTTTGTTCTCTCTACTTCTCTCCCTTTTGGAACTCCCTACATACATCTGGGTCTTTATTTACATGATCACGTTATCCTACAAAAGACCTTTGTTTCAGTCCATGTAAATTCAAGGGACCAATGATGGCAAAATGCTAGTGAACAATCCTCTCTGTTGTCTGTTTTAGATAAACCTAATATTTTTCAAAAAATTAATCAAAATCTGTTCAAAACTGATCCAAAAAAAGGGTCTGCATTGACTTAAAAATTTTACTTCAATATGTGCATCCAGCTATGCAACACAAATGCATGATGAGAGACAGAAAAGACATAAAATATTTATTGGCACTCATTTGGGTTGATGTATATAATTCTCTCATGTTTTCACCACTTATAATACAGTCATCCCAAATGATGCCACTAAAACCTGCATTTCAGATCATATCATCATGTGCTTAGACTGTGTATGATGCACTCAGTAAATTAAAAAAAATACAACAGAAGAACTTCATTATGCAAGATATGTTCAGCTTTTACAAATTTCAGACCTTTTCCTTGTATATGGTCTGTGCTTAAGAGACCAGGTGCTTTAGCTACTGGCTCCAGTCGACTGGGACCCAGAAAAGACATTAAAACTTCATATTGTGATCTCAAATCACTTTCCTATACATAAAAATGCCATGATTTTAAGACTTTTTCTTTCCTGACTCTTCAAAACTAGGAGCAGGTCAGGTGGGAAGCCTGGGAAAGATTGCTTTCCAAATCTTCCATTTTTCGTCTGACAAGCAGTAAGATAAGAATCTGAAACACATCATTTATCTAAAATGAAATATTGTCCACTTTGGCTATAATACTGTGATGAGAACTTCCAGATTCAAAGAAGATGGGAAGAGATGATATATATAGGATGCTTCAGATTCCTTAATAACATATGTTCAAAATAGGGTAATAGCACAGGACATTAGGTATAATTTCAGTAGGTAATAATTAGTAAGCATGTTCTACTCAAGAAAAGTGAACATGATTTTATCCCACAACTAATTGGCATAGATTAAGTGGGAGACTTTCACTTTCATGGCTCTGGGCAGGAATTCAAGACGTCAGTTTTTACCTTCATCACCATTTCAGTTTTGTCTTGTTACCTTGCTGAAGGAAGTGTCTTAGAAGTAAATCTTGTTTGATCAGTGAGAATTCTCTAGCTGGAGTAAAATTTCCCCTTTAGTCATTTTATGCCATCTCTTAAATGAGAACTTGAGGAAAATGCACTTGTCATGGCTCTTTTTTTTTTTAAGTAACAAAAGTGCTGATGGGCTCATACTTGCAGGTTGAGGGGGAAGAAAGGAATTTTAAGCCACTAATAAAATATGGTTGCCCCACCTCCTTATGATCTCACTTATTGAGCTAGTTTGCATGGCCAAAATATCTCAAATTATATTTCTAAAATTACAGACTATAGTAAGCACATGAAGAATTAAAAGCACAACTTTTGCAAGTCATCATAATTTTCACCCAGGAAAAAATTTTGAATGGCATTTTCAAATAAGCAGTAATGTATTTTGCTTCTACTTTTTTTTGTCTGAATCTATTTAAATGTAGACATACATCTCTACCTCCTGATCACTATATCCATTATACTCCTTGATAGTCATAGCAAGAATAAGGAGACATGCTCTAACAGAAAGGAAAGACAACACTGCTTCCTAAAGTGCTTAAATATGGATGATGTAGTAAGCAGTGGAAGGCCATACTCTGTGACTACCTGGATTAGAATATAGCTGATGTTCTAATTAAAAAAGTGTACTGGGTTTATGTAAAACCACTTTTCTTTAACATGCTGAAGTCTGACCTTCTTGTTTGGACAGTTTTTGACACCCATCATAAAGTCTTCTGGGAAGAGCTCAAGTCTATTTGGTTTTAAATAGCAGTTAAATTACAGAGTCTACACTAGACAGTCAAACCTATTTGCTTGAGTATCTTTAGGGTGTGTTTCAGCCCAGTGGCAAGACTAGTCTGGAAAGATTTTGCAAGAGCAGAGGTCTTGAAGGTGTTGTATTATCTCAGTCAGACCTAATCCAGCCTGTTAACTGAAAATGGGTGAACACTGTCAGGTTCATATACCTTTGGTGAGAAGACATATGTCCATCCCTCCCCTCTTGGACACTGAATCTTTAGGTGTGAAACACACTGTGCTCAGTGTGTTTAAGAAACCTTTTCTTAATGTTTCTGCTATTTTTCCAGCTTCTATATGAAATTATCAGTAAATCAGAATCAGGATAGGATTGATACCATGGAAAATTTTCTATTTCAAGAACGGAGGTGCTATGCTATTTATTTTTGGTGACATTTTCTCAACAGAATCAGGAAAAATAAAACATTTCTTCACCAGATGTGCAAGAAAGACCCAGAACTTCTGGATATGAAGGTATCATATGAACTCTGGATAAGTGAAGCATGCCTGTGTATGAACTCAGAATTCCCAGCAGGCTTCAGGAAGAGTTATTTTTCTTTCAGGGATACCATTTGTTTTCCATTATGGCCACCTTCTGTTAACATTTTTCTTAGATGAGACCTTGTATCTAATTGTATTCATCCACAGCTCAGCCCATGACTGACTTTCCTGGCACCACATGTCTGTGTTTGTCTTGACTCCAAGATTCTCCAGGAACTGTGTGACTATCTATGATCGTTTCTTCGTCCCCTATCCAAAAAAAAAGACCTATCTGGGAAGAGATAATTGAATTCCCTCCTACCTGAAAACCAGTAATAACTTTATCATGGTCTCACAGAATGATCATGGGCACTTGCAGAGCCAAATGCCTTCAAAATTAAGTGGGAGATCTCTCAGTTGCCTGTGCAACCCTCCTTCTTAAAATGAATTGTTTCATGTCTCTATATTTACTCTTTCTGAGGGAAGACTTCAGATGGGAAAGGATGGTCTGCTTTAGTCCTTTCAGCTTTATTCATTACTCCTTCTTTTTTTTTCCCATTTTGGGCATTGGTGTAGTTTTCAAGTGTCTTTTTAGAACAACCATTTGAAGCAACTGCTATCTCTTCTGCAGCTTCAGTATCCCTTTGTTTGTTGTTCTTTTCTTGCTCACTTACCGTTCTCAGAATATGAAACTCAAACACTTAATAAACACCTTCACTCAAATCACATTTCTCTTCTAATCTTTCAGTCTGTTTTTCCCTAATGGTTAATATTTTATGCGAAATAGCTACTGTTCTAATAGCTCCCTTCTGCTTTTGAGACAAATCATCTTCAGTACATTTCCCAAAAAGGCTTCAGCTACCATCTCACCTAGTCGCTTTAGTAGAGTTCTGCATTTTCTCTTCTTCTTCTCAGATCTGTTCACACTTACAGGCATACACCAAATTAATTTCTTACATTTTCCCCAAAACACAGCTTGATTTGTCCAATCCACAGGCACAGTCACAGGTAACCACACAAAAGATGCACCTCTTTCAACTGTCCACAAAACATACAGTATGATTCCCAGTATACTACAGGTAATGTGAGTGTGTATATATATACGTATATCTTCATATATGTGCTGGAACAAATACCTCTGGTAAAAGACAGAAAGGCTCACCTGTGTTTCATAGTAAGTGAGCAAGAGACTTAAGAGGCATTATGAGTTATCTCTGCAGTGGCAACTTCGGGATACTCATAGCAAATATACACATCCTTGAACTAAAATAAGAAAAATACCCTTCCAAAACAAGCTAATTCCTCCTGTATATACTGTTTTCCTATGATTTGTCTCTGAGCTTTGATTAAGAGATAAAGCTCTTTCTCCTTTTAGTTTCGTTGCTCTCCTGCTCATCTCTAAGTTGATGTCCATATGTGTTCTTTCCCTTGTAAGAACACACAGCAGTTATGTAATCTGTTATTTTCTGAAATACTGAAAAGGGACTGATTTGAAGATAAATATTCACTATGGAGGTACAGCAAGAGTTTCAGCAGGAGTAACACTAGCTGCTGACAAACTCAGTGTCTAGAAATAGGAAGAGCATCTGAAATTGATGGCAGTTTCTTTGCTGTGTTATCTTTCTTTCTGGGGGCTTAATTAAGGAAATCATCCTTGAAAAGTTTCCATTCTGAACAAGAAGCCAAAACTTTATCTGATCAAATAGTATGCAGGCCATTTTACCGGGATCAGAAAGGGACAGATGCAACCTGGAGGTCCAACTCCAGATAGCTCCATTGGGAAGACTTGCAGAGAGTACTTACTGGATAGAACCAAAGCTGATACAATCCCTGATCATTTTGATAGAGATAGTTTTTCTCCTTCAAAAACTGCTCCAGTTTATCCTGCAATGTATATACTTTTCTGCTCCCTGTCACAAGCTAGGAAATCTTTTCTTCTCTTTTAGATGACTGTATAGCTTCAACTTTCCATAGTTTTCAATTGTATCATAAAGAAAGCAGGAAAACTGCTTGCCTGAGAGGCAAATCTGAAGGCTTGATGACCATCCAGCTGCCTGAACAAATCAGTCCAATTTTCCCTCTCATGGGACAGGGCTCTCAAACTCTAGAGTGTTTGGGCTGAGCAGAACCACACCTAAGATGCTGACCTTCAATATCTGTACTTGTGTGCCAGATGTGTTTGCCTACTTCTGTGGTGAAAAGCACTTTCAGAAGTTTGGAATTCCCCATGTATCTAAGAGTGAAGGATCCTGTGTCCTTAAAATGCAAATAGCCTGACATTCATTTTCACTTATCTGTGCACCTTGATAGCTTAAAAAAGGAAATATTTTTCTTCCCAAAGGGTTTCCAGGATAATTCATCAAAGTTTGCTTGGTGCTCAGATTTTGCTGTAATATGCACTACATAAATATGTAGACAGCTTAGTTTCATTACATAGATATCACTACCGGTATGTTATTAAAAAATAGATTGAAGGAGAGGCCCTATTCTTTGAAATATACTGTAGCTTCATCTGCCAGTTACTGAAGAAAGGTAAATTTACCTTCTATTGATCATTTCCTACTAACTTAGTAAAAATATTGAAAAAAGGGATGAGGAATATTAGAAGCATTTACCAAATTTGACCCTGGTTTGCAAAATCAATGGAAACTTGCCATACTTCAGAAGGTAAGCAAAAAAAAGAAGAAAAGGAAAAGAAAAAAATAAAGATGCTAAAAATAAATTGGTAAAAGAGAAAAGTTCCTGTAATTTTAGGTTTAAAATATGAGCCTGAGTAATCAAGGAAAGTATTTTTACTGCCCTGTCAATATTTTTCCTGGAAGCTCTGGTAAATAGACTTTCTTTAGATCTGTAGTGTGCGTGCCTAATGGTCTTAGGTGTCTCTTACCACAGAAAACTTTATCCTTAAGAAATACAGTAAACAGGAACTCTGTGGTTACGTAGTTCCTGAAAGAAAAAAAAAAAAGAAACATATTCACTGCCATGACACACAGACAATTTATACTGATTTAAGAAGTAGCTGTTCTATTTTGAATCTTTCATGTCAGCCTTTGTTTCCATTGCATTAAAAGCTTCTGTTTTTAAAACCTATCAGTGAACTGGATCATGTTTTCTCAGTCATTTGAATTAACATCCCCATAACCCCAGAAACCCCGCAGAAGTGCTGGAAAGCAGAAGGGAGCTTTTTTCCCTGTACATTTCTAAAGCTCTATTTATTTACTTTGCTGGAGAAAAAGATCAGCCATGTTCTATTCTGAATCAGCAGCTTGTAGAAGCTGTGACCCATCCAAGACTGAACTAAGCTATAAAAATTATCTCACGATCACTTAGACACATAATTCTCCCAGGTTCTGTGTCACTTCAGTCACTCCTTTTTTTACCACACTCTTTGCTTCAAAAGCTTCCACCTGCACAAATGAAATAACAATATCTTGTTGGCTCTGCACATCTCCCTGCCAGCTGCAGATCAACCCTACAACCTGGTTCCTTGAGTAACGCTGATGCCACGTTCACAATTAAGTTCATCTTTCCAGACTCTTAGATGGATGCACAGTTCATCTGGCTATAGCGGAATGTTGATATTGCAAAGGGTGTGTTAGCAGGGGAATGAGCCTCAGCATTCAGTGTTACTGCTCTGACGTGCAGAGCAGGTGCTCTGTCATCAGGCCTCATTGGAACGAGCTTGACCATTGTTCAATAGACTACTGATCAGAATAGTCAGGAAGAGTATATCCTTCTCTTAACTCCCATTGAAAGCAACTGTAATGTTAAGTAGAACCATAAAAAATGTGACCTACAGCATTGCACAGAGATGAAGACACATTATGGTAATAGGGCATGAAAACTAAACACGATCAAGACAATAATCAAAAGAGCAATATTATGTTTAGATTCTAACTAATCTGTTTTCTTTAATGACAAATATCCCTTGTGCCAAAGTCACTGATAATAATAAAAAAGAAAGGATTCAGTTTATTTGATGATCAGCTCTTTTACTATTCCCCTATTGGTGCAAGGTCACTCCCAGAGAGTAGGAAGCATGTGAATGCAGTGTAGGTACGGCCCCAGCCCTTCCAGGTTGCAGTCCAGTGAAGAAGGTGAAATATGGACAAATATCCCATTTTCTGTTATCCAGTTGTGATGACTGCTGTGTTTATGGGATGGATAGGATGGATTGGTGGGAGCTATGAGATGTTAAAGCACCAGTGTAAGGCATCAGCATGCCATACTGCTCACCTCATTCCTCTGCAAGAGTTGCTTTTTCAGGGAGAGATGTGGCCATCATATATTCACAGAGGTCTAACCTCATGCTATTGTTACCTCTGCTCTTACAGTAATATTAATGCTGGCTGAGGCATTTTTTAAAGAGTGACTTTTATCTACCTGGGAACTTGACAAAAAACGTTAAATGCATCATGTGAAAAGCACTGCAAAGCCTGGACTTGCACTGCTGCAGCCTTATGCCATCCATACTACCAGTAATACAAAGCAAGAAATGGCTGAGAAGATCCAGATAAATCAAGCCATCCCTTTGTCATCACAGTGAAAGTAGGATTTCCTGCATGTTTCCTGTGTCTTAGTCTGCTGGTTTATGCCAATGATCTTTGTACTCTTGTCTTGCCTGAGAGCCCTCTATTTTTTTAGTTAGTTTTCCACTTTTGCTCAAGTACTTGATTGTTGTCACTGTGATTTCTCTCTGTATCTCTCATTCAGGTGATTTAGGTGTTGTGCACAGCAGCAGCTGAAGACGTTGAAGAACATCTATTGTACAATTGGACTGATGTCTATTGCTTTGTAGCCTCTTCTTAGTTGACTTCATTTTTTCCCAATAAGCACAGCTCTCACTTTTCTCAATCTATTTCCTTGGACACTGCAAGAAACAACCTTTCCAGTCTGTATTGTCAGTAGTATTTTCAGTGAAAAATACTGATTTTTCTGCACCACATCGAACGTTAAAGGAATTTTTTTCACTAAAAATAATTGCCAGGCTGCCAAAATTGGAGCTGAAAGAGTCAGGTTTGATGAATTATCTGATATGAAAAAAAGTTGAGGTGCAAAACCTTTTCAGAAACTTTTCAAAATGCCATATGACTTTCAAAATCAAAATTTTTGCTGTACTTTGAAACAATCTAATTCCAATACCAGACCAAACACTGGGAAAATAGAGAGGAAAAAAAAGAATTTTTAATAAAGGAAAAAGAAACAAAACACACAAGAATTGACAAACATTTTTAAGAAGAATTTTCAAAATTTCAAATGTCCAGCCAGATTTTTTATAAGTGGTAGATACACAATCTAAAACAACTCTTCTGAATCCAAAACAAAAACACCTTCTACCACTTCCAGTCCAGTGTTATAGTTAGATTACTGAAGTAAACCCTATGACTGCTTCCAGTGATCTAAAATAAATGATAAAAAAACTAATCTTGACTCATTTGTTAGATGGTCCAATGAAATAAGGGCAGAATTTTTTTGGAACCTGTTCTTCTGACAGTGTTTTACGACGAACATTTTATTTTCTGAGCTTCCTAGGGTCCTGTAGACAATTAGTTCAGATCTGTTCAAAGAAGAAAAGAAAAAGGAATCCACAAATCCAGCATCTTCAAGGAATAGTGCATCAGTAATTAATGGGTCTCCTATTTTCAGTGTAATTCTCACTAAATAATTAGTATCTTCCTTTCAGTTCAAATGTAATTAAGTCTCATTCTGGACTGACAAGAGCCCTGAGTTGGTGAATACAATCAGTTTTGTTATAAATGAAGACATTTTAGAGCAATTATGAATGAAAAATCAAGTTGATTTCTATGAAGTTATTTCCAGCACAGTTAAAATCATCATAGAGTAACAGAATGGTTAAGATTGGAAGGGCCACTGGAGTTCATCTAGTCCAACATCCCTGCTCAAGCAGAGTCCTCTAAAACATATTACTCAGGATTGTGTCCAGGTAGTTTATTTATTACATCCCCAAAGTACCCTTTATATGAATAATTGGGAAATACTGAATTTCACACAGAACTGAAGCACAATGCTTAAAGTCTAGAATAACAATTTTGAGACCAGTAATGACTCTTGTTTGATTGAAGTTAGGATAAGTGACAAGATCAGCATCAGCAACTGAAGAGCATAGTTTTGGGGATGTCTTTTTGGGTGTGGTAGGACGTCAGTTGGGATCTCTCCAGAAACTTCAACTTGTGCTGAAAATTTCCGGGGAATCTTCTACACCCAAAGTAAGATGTCACAAGGGATATTACAGCATCTCTTTCCATGTTTCCTTTAAAAATTGGTGTGTTTATGAAACTGAAGCTGAGGTGGAGGGGTTAGTGGATGGAAATACTCCTCTAGAGTTCAAAATATGACATGAACGCCCAGATGCTGGAGCCATTCTTGTCTTCATCTTTCACCATATGCCATCCAGGATAGGAGCCCTGCAGCCACCCTGCTGCCTCTGGTGCCCCTTGTCTGCCTTTCTCTGGTTTGCAGTTCGGATGAGTCCAGGCAAGCCTTCCCTGGATTTGCTGTATCGTGTACAGTAATCACATGGGTGCCAAAATGCTCACGACTGCTGTGCCTCCCCAGATCTCGCTCTTGCCTCTCCATGAATTTATCCCTAAGAACTGGCACGGCCCCCTCAGCGATAGCCGTGCCTTTCCGGCACGCAGCAACAACGCTCTGATCCACCCACCAGCACGAGATCGGTTCGTATGAACAGGGTTGTGCAATAAACAAAATGTTAACTGTATCTGAAAAGCTTTTCTCTGCTCAGCTTTCAGCTCTGCGCTGTTTATTTTTCTTCAACAACAAAAACAGATGTTTTGTGGTGTTTTTGCTTCTCCAGATGTACTATTTAAAATGCTGTCAGATGTTCAAAGTCACTGCTGATTTTTGGAGAGCAGAAAGAGCTGTGGGAAGTTAGCTATCTGGCAGTTAAAACTGAATTTTCTAGGTGCACAGCCTGTTTTTTTTCCAGTGGACACACCATGATTAAGGATTCACTTAGGAGTTCTTCGAAGAGTCCCAGTGTGGCTCAGGCCCACAGTGCAAACTGCACACATCTCAGCAAACTGGACCTTGGCTTGAGCAAAACATGTATTAACGTAGGGATCACAGCTGCCAAGACACACAAATTCTCTGTGTGATCGCTTGGATTTCTGGTCTCTTTCTCATTGGGGAGGAGATGTCATGATCACATGGAGACTTAACATGAGAGGCCACTGTAAAAAACAAATAAAATGGAACCATATTTTCTGACTGGAAACAGAAACACAGTTTACCATCAAATTTTTACTGCAATAGTGTTATTTCAAAGTAACGTTACATTTTTCATACAAATAAATAAACAAAGGTAGTTTTTTGGGTTTTTTTCTGGTTTGTGTTTGTTCAATAAATGCAAAGGCCAAAAGGGTCTGACTAAATTCTGCATCTGGACTTGGAGAAAGGTTTCCTCAAGTGTGCATATTTTGTTATGATTCCATATTTAGCTCAATGCTCAAATCCCAGTACAGTGTTGACCTGTATATGTGCAATAAGGTGAAGTATATTTATATATCTGTAGATGGTGTGAGTCCATCACATCTCAAAAATACATATTTGACTTTTAAATTTACGACAAGGCAGAGACTTCTATAAGTCAGAAGACGATAGTCCTGATAACTTGAAAAAACAAAGACTGTAGTTACTTCCATATTCTTGCCTGAGGATCTGAAATCAATACTGTGTTTTCTTAATTCAATTTACATTTATGTGTATTTAGACTCTTCCCCTGAAACTTACCAGTTTCACATGTCTTGTAAAACATTGCTGTAGAGGGGAACCTGATGAAGGCTTAATCCTAAAATTCAGATCAATTATTTAATTCATAGCTATGTTGAACTGCAGATTGAAAACTTTCCTAATGTTAAAGCAAATAAGATAATTTTTATTTTACAGTGTGGATTTCTATTACATTTTCTGTATCATCATGGTCTGTAAAACCCTTGTAAATCAATATAACCTCACGGTTTCAGATGAATGTTTTCTTGGCTTCTATATTAGCTGTATCAATCACATCACTAATTTCATTACTGAAATTAGCTTGCTACTTTCGGCCATACTGCTGCAGTTTGCAGGTTCAGTCCCCTGACAGACACCCTAGCAGGTTTCCTAGGTCAGGAATTAGGAGTACACAGCAGGAATAGCCGCATACCTCACTTCAAAGCATTTCACTGGACAGATTAACTGGACTTCCATTTATTCTACAGAAATGTGAAAATGGTTTTGTCTTCTTATGAACAAGAATAAGACAGTCCAGCTGAAATGTCAAAGAAATATAAAATGGAAAAGTACAGAATCATGAATTTAGAGACTGACCTATGACTTCTTTTTAACTCTTTCTCTTTTAACACTAAAAGGGAGCCATGGGTGACTTGATCCAGTGATGAACTTGATTGAAAAGAGGCAAATGTAAAATTATATAAGGAAATATTTCCTTTATATTATGAGCATTTCCTCCTAGAAAATGCAACACCACAAATCATCATGAAGGCCAGAAGTTCCTAGCACTATGAAAGGCCATTTGCTTGGGTAAAGCAATCCTTCAGTATTGAAGGGAGAGGTTAAGAAACCGACAGAAGAGAAACTTGCTTCCAGAAACTAGCCCATTTCAGAGTGATGAAAGAGACATCCCTCCTGAGTAGATCACCCTAGATCTGCCTTGTCTGCTTAACTGCAGGCTCCTAACTGACAGCTGGCCACCAACAGTCTTATCAAACTGTCAGCTCTTGGTTTGATTCAAGTTTTATGATTGTGATCTGAGAATTAACACTCAGAACACAGTTAGACTGTTCTTGATCTATATTTCATTACAGTGAGCAAAGAGCATTCTTACAAAGAACATGTGTGCCACCAGAAAAGACAGTCAGCTATGCTCATCATTTCTGAGAAATCTTTGTCTGGACTATTTTCAAAAATCTTCAGTAACTACGAGTGTCAACAAGCAGCCTGTTACTTATCTGGTCTGTCCTCACATTGAAAAGCCTTTTCATAACATTTAAGCAAGCATCTCTGTTGCTACACTATAAGTACACTATTTCACACTTTCAATATATAAAAGTTTCAGTTCTTATTCTCTTTATGGTAGATTATTCTGTATTCGAATATTGTTAATTGTGTTGTCCCTGCCTCCAATCTACCATTACAAAATAAGTATTCTATTCAGCCTCTTCTCCTAGGCTACGCAAAGCAGAGTACTTCAACTGGTGCTTCTCAGTAATCAATTTGTATGACTTATTTGTAGTGCTTGTCTCGTTATGAAGTCTTTGTAATCACTCTGAGACTTTCCAAGTTCAAAAGCACAATGTGTTCATGTCATCTCATGAAACTTCACAATGACAAATGACTAACCTGTAAATAAGATTTGGTGCAAACCTGACTGAAATCAAAGGATTCCTTTACCATCTCCTGCTTGTGAATCATGGACACACCAAGAAAATAATTTAGTTTTCTAACAGAAACAGCATAAATGTTTTTAAGGAAAACCACTCCACCAGCTGTTTCCTTTGCCCTCTTACCCCCATCTCAGTTCCAAACATGTTCTCAAGCTGATCATATTGTTACTACAGAGATTGTGGTATGTTTATTTTTGTCATTTTAAGTGCTATGTTATCTAAAGATTTTAATTTACTGGAGAAGCTGAGGTTTTTCAAACTCTTTTTCAATAAACGGTCATCTTATCAACATTGGCCCATTATAACGACATTTACTGCATTTCATTACAATAAAACTTTCAAAGAGTGGAAAAAGAAAGGGTTGATGGATGGTAAACGAAGTAAAGGTTGTAACATTCCTTTATTCTATCAGAATACAGAAACATGAAGCAGTATTTTCTGGTGGGAGAGATATTGGAAAAGTGAATTTCAAAGTATGATTCTCTCCATATGCATTGAATATATTTAAATCACCAAAAACTCAGCATAATTAAAACTTAATTTTCCCAGTGTAATTTCTTCTCTTAAGATCATTTTCACAGCAGTAGAAGTATTTACATTATGCCCATTTCATACTAAGGAAGAGGTGTCATCTGGATTAGAGAATAATCATAGAATCAGAAAATCATAGAAGTCCTAGGTTGGAACAGACCTTAAAGATCAGCTAGTTCTGACTCCCTGCTATGGGCAGGGATGCCACCCATGAGATCAGATTGCTCAGAGTCCCATCCAACCTGGCATTGAACACTTCCAGGGTTAGGGCATCCACAACTTCTCTGGGCAACCTATTCGAGTGACTCACCACCCTCACAGTAAAGAATTTCTTCTTAATGTCTAATCTAAATGTCTCCTCTTTCAGTTTAAAACTGTCCCTCTTGTCCTATTGCTGTCTGCCTGGGTAAAAAGTTGCTTTTCTTCTTTTTTATAAGCCCCCTTCAAGTACTGGAAGACCTCAATGTGCAGGAATGGAGCAAGGCTTTTCTTTGTAAGACAGGTGTTTCCAAATATAGTAGTAGTAGTAGTAGTAATAGACACCCAAATAATCACATACCAGACAGGGATCCAATTTGTTGATTCTAAACAATATTACTTTCGGTACAGACAGCAAATAAAGAACATTAAGATAGTATATGCTATACCGTGGTGTGTTGTGCTGATCTATCCACTGGTCAGATATACAGAGGTGAATGACAGCAACAACAGGAGGAAGCACATCAGCCCTTTGGCCACTCCTGTCTGGTGAACTAGTCCTCTCTGAATTCTTATTGTTTCTTCTTCCTGCTCAAAAGCCTTCAAACTAAAGAACTTTCAAACAGTAAGCATACAACGAACTACAATGATTACTGAATTAATTGCTATTTGGAAAAATCTGTTTCCCTGATACCCTTGAAAGCACACAGAAAGCATCTACTATTAAACCATTCTTTGATATCTTAGCTGGTTTTTTCCCCACTCCAAGTTTGCCTTAATGTCTGAGAAATGGTCATTTATTCAAGTGACAAGCAAATTGTGAGAGACTCAGACAGTAAATTTGCTTCAGCTAAATACCTAAAGATTTAGATAGTTACTGAAAGCTTATCCAAACAATTTGAACCTATTCAGTCAGCACCCCTGGCTGGAGATGTCACAGAATATGGAGGCTGTCTTGTGAGATGTCCAGTACTTCCTGTTTCTGGCTAATAGTTTGGCCTTTGTCTGTTCCAGTCTCAGTATTTTGGCTTTTATCTGTTCCTGTCTAGGTATTTTGGCTTCCCTTGGTTTCTGTCCTAGCTGGAAACCAAAAGTGCAGATGCATGTGAAAATGAGAAATAATGAATAATATAGCTAAGCTGAATATTTCATATTCTTAAAGTTTGACTCATTCAGATTTTAAAACGAGGAATAATTTTGTTACCTCTTGGGTGATTTTTTTCCAAAATTCATGTGTTTCTTCATGTCATAAAGGCTCTCAGAACAGTATTTATTGCTAATTTGAGGCAGCTATGCTACATGACTTAGCGCTGTACTTTTTGTGATGATTAAACCTACTAAAAGATGACATTGAAATTAGTTAAATTTTTCTAAGAAAGTAATTGATCCATGTCTTCAAGGGGAAAAAAAGGAACAGGGAAAAAATGGGTCAAGAAAGTTCCTACATGAATTTTTTAGGATAATTAGTGGGCTAAAGTTTCCTTGCAGCAAGCAGGTATTTTCCAGCTGGCCATGGGCAGCAGTGATTTCAGATCCAGCATGTCTGATGAGTTTCTAATGAAATCCAAATAATGTCTGCCCTAGCTCTTTGCAAATAGAGAATTCTATGCTTAAACCCTGGAAGGCTTTAAGGCAAGAACTCTCCTGTGTCAGCTTGGAGATTTGCAAAGGTTTGCAAGAAAAGAGCTTCTCAATGGGTCCGATGTAATGGCTGTCAGAAGTGCTTGTTCTTCTCACCACACTTGGACACATATTCTCCAAAAATGCCCAATCCAGCTCAAAATGAAGCCTAGTTTAAAGGCTTTCACATAAAGGATCCAAAAGTAGCTGTAGTTGATGAACCCTAGTGATTCTGGAAAGGTTCTTCAGAGCATCAATGCATAGGTCCTCTTAGATCCTGGGGAGTTCCCTTCAGTGAGGGCTGACCAAATAAACAAGCAAAGAGATGAGGGATTCAGAAATATTACAGTGAAAATACTGCAAGGCCTTGTAGGCTCAGTTAATTCTAATATTTATAATAGTATTTCCAAAAATTTGAAGACCAGCTGCAAAGCTTTGGGAATGGACAAGTAAACCAATAAAAAGAGCCTAAGTACTAATGTGAGGCCACCCAAGATAATTCTCTCAGTAGTTACCAAAGTAAATGTGGGATACAAGAGTAGGTGTGTCTTCCCAGAACTATGTCCTGTCTCAAACAAGGATTTCAGGCACCCTTCAGTGCTTCCTGCTGCCAGCTGTATAGCTTGGAACGTCTGGCAAGAGCATGACGTGAGATGGAAGAAACAGCTGTACTTCTGAAGGTGATGGAAGCTGCTGCCTCACAAGAGCAGGAAAGAAAGGCGAGATGCAAGAAAACAAGATCAGCCCCTAAAGCCACCTTGCTTCCGTGACAGCAGCAGAATCCAACTCTTTCCAAATTGCCATAAGCCATGGAAGCCCCTCCTTTCATGAATCCACCTTTTCCTGGCAGAGCAGCAGCTCCTAGATTCCCAGAGCTTCCCCATTGCACCCTGCGCACTGTCATGTTTGAGTGAATAAGTAGGCTCTCTGCTGCAAGTCAGTCTTCAAGGGCCAGCACCTTCAGACTCTGGAAATTTGCTAAAGTCTGGAGGTAACAGCACCCCAACCTAAGGCATGGTTGTGTTCCTAGAGCAAAATGGCCAGAAATTCAAAAATTTGCAGTTTTCCAAACTATGTTTTCTAGCAAGGATGAAAATCATTGCGACGGTCAAAATGCAAGAGCTTTGCTCTGGATATACAATAAGTAGCTACTTACTTGTGAGTCATTTAATATTATAAGCAACAATATTATTATACTGAAAGGTAGTTAAATACTAAAAAATGAGAATTTTACCTCCAGTGAATAGTGCCAGCAAACCAGGACAACACTGCAAAGCCTGGTGGTGTAAAACGTGATGCAGAAGGAATGCATACTGATATTTAGTTATTATGATCCCTTCATTGGAGGACTGAGGTCTTGGCAATGGAAAAACAATCTTCTGTAAGGAATGAAATTTCTCTTGGGAATTAATCTGCCCTGTGTAATTATGTGTGCATTCACATGCTACTGGTGTCAATGAAGAAGAGAAATGAACTGTTCAGTGAAACTTGTCTGGATTCTCCTTTGTTGTGATTCTTCATCTCCTAAGGTGACAGGCATTTGATGCCTTTTTCCATGCTTCTCCTTTAAATGTCTTCATGTATATGAAAAAAAAGGGGGGGGGATAATCATTCAAGTGAAAATCTGAATAAGCAAATGCATTTGGCTTTTATGTAGATGGAAAGTTTATTCTGGAGCCAGAGGTGGTTACTGTGACCATAATTTTACACAGACAGTTACAAGCAGTTATCTTGGTGGGTTCATACTATTTTAATGTGAAGTACTTTAGTGTTTTACTTTTTAGCATTTTTCAATAAATAAAGCAGAATGAACTCCAATGCTACGTGTTGCCAACTACTTTCCCAACCCACTGCTCTTTACAGAGGATAATTTATAAGGATCAAAGATAAACTAAAGTATTAGGCTTGAAGAAATATGACTTCAGGTTTAAAAGTTCATTTTATGAGGTAGATAATATTTAATATTTTTTTCAGGCCTCGTAAATTGCTTTTTCCCTAGTTCTTTAACTGTTAGAAAGGCGGAAAGTTCAGAAATAGAGTTTTGTTTTTATTCCCAAGAGTTTCTAGTCATTGCTCCATCTAGTAGCAAGAGCACAGGCCAGTCTTCACAGGGCCTAAGGATGTATGACTGGCCATTGCATTTGTATCATGAAAGACCTATTCAACACTTCTCTGTCAAGAGATAATCTGAACATGTGGTAACTTTTCCTCCTATTCTATGAAGAGCACAGTGACTGATCCATTTGATACTGGTTGCTAAAAATTAGCACAATATGAAAGATAAGATCGGTTATTGTTTTTTCAAAGGTAAGGCATATGTCAAACTGGTGCCAGACATAAAGCAAAGGAAATTCTCAAGTGAGAGCAGGAAGAAAAAAGACAAAAACCAGAGCTCATGTTCTCACATGAAACTCCCCATCAGCTTTCCACAATGGGTATTTCGGGGTGAGGTGTGCCCATGCACACACCCTTGCATTTGATCCAAGTTCACTGCTTCAGAGATATTCTGTCAGTATATGGAAAGGGAAAATATACCTCTCTGTCTGTAACTGGTGAAAATTTCATCTCATGGAGTGCTGAATCACGTAGGCACCTTCTTGTGTGCAACATATTTCTTTAAAATATGTAGATTCAAAATACAGAATTATGAATTACTCTGTCTTTACATGTTTTAATTAATTATTCATAAAATATAGTTTTATTAAAAGACATCTTCCTAACCTCTTCTTGAGTGAACTCATGAGTTATTAATGTCCTCCTAAATGATACATTAGTACAAGGAGGGCGTGAAGAGTTCAACATTTTTGTTGGTTCAGAAGATGCAGCAAAAAAATTAAAAGCTCAGATATTTCATATTTTTGGCCCTGTTTGCATTGTATTTAATCCTGAAATGTAATGTGAGACATATAAGCCTTATATTTCAACAGAATTGAATTTCATGGTTCAAGATGCACAATAGGAGGACAATGGCTGTTAAATGGAGAACCTCCATGCCCTCTAGGGATTCCAGGATTAAAACTGCAAAAATAAAGTTCTTAACCTTACACTTTTCTGTGCATATCATGATCATTTTGTGGTAATATAATAAGTTACCTCATAGTTGGGAACTCAAAACTGAGAGGGAACAAATAAAAGTAGGGGACAACAAACCACCATTTCACTCTTTACACATTAAAAACTGAAACCTCGAAAAATATCAATGGAAGGTAAATTCATCTCCATCACAATCTCTTCAGATGGTGAGTTGGAAATTTGTGTTCACAGTAAGTATACAACTCATAATTTTTAGCAGACTAGATTTGCTGATTTTTGTGCAACTCTCTGCTGTGTATGAGATGACGGAATGAGTCTATATCACCCCTCCCTGCAGTACTGTAGATGACGAGATTACTTCTGGGGAAGACCTTGAATTCTAAACACTCCAGAGTGATGCATTTTTTCTGCTGCTTATTTCAATGCAACACATCTAATCTCACACTTTTATTGCATCCTGTCTTTGAAATCTGCCTCTTAATTGGCAACTCCAACTTCAGTGTAACAGCACATTAACAGTGAGCTCATTAGTGCCCAAGTAGCTGTGAAACGGTGTCTACACCCTGCAAGCTTAGAAAACATAATAGCATACTCTGAGCCTGTCCACTTCTAAAATTTTTCCTAAAATTGAAGCCAAGACTTACACCTGTGGGATATGAGGGATATGTTGTTGTACTGTGAGAAGTAATATGATCCAGAAGAAGACTTTCTCTCTCCCCACACTAGGAGGGCAATAATTTAAAACTTGTAGTATTTGTAATTGACTACAAAATGGAAAAGAAAAATTGGACATTTCTCTGATGACCATCGTATACTTCTACATTATCCCATTTAATGTTCATAACTTCTTGTTGATTAAGTCAATGGAGGTTCCCATTGTCATTATTGCAACCTTCATTTTAGGCGGCTGTTGAGGATGTTGGGTTGTTCAAATAACATGTGAAATAAAAGTAATATATATTCTCTTTCTTCAGAGTTTAATCGTGTGTGTAAGCACATGCATATGTTTGTGTGCACATGAGAGCCAGGGAGGACAGGAGGGCGGAGGTGAAAGAAAGGGAGTGAGGTTATGAGGTTAGTTAGATCAACAATTAGTGACAACCATTCTTGTGGCACCCATGACAACCAAGATTGATCAGGTATTTCAGAGCTCAGAAATGCAAGGCATTTGGCAACCTCTGATCTCTTAATTCAATTGATTCTTTTCCAAGGGTTTTCTGAAACTGATGATCTTTCCAAACCTAATTAGATGGTAGGAATCATAAAGAAGACACTGGAGAATTTTAATAAAAAGAATCGAAATGTTTCTTCATCTTCACAACCTGGGATTTATGGGGGAATTGCACTGGCTTTGTAGCAATGTAAAATAAATAGACATTAGATGATGACAGGGAAAATAGAATTGCTGCCAAAGCTAAAAAGAGCTTGGCAAAAGAAGAAAGAACTACTACATAGTCAGTCATTCTTTACTGTACAAACCTTTTCATAAGGCACAGAAAAGAGATATACAGAAATAATGGACCCTTGCTAAAAGATAAAAAGGACATTCTGTAGCTTACATTTTTCACCAGCAAGGGCTAAGATGCATCTCAGTTGCTACAAAATCTTATTGTTCTCTTTCGCCATTCAGAAAACTGATTACGACTCACAAGGAGCATTTGCCGCCTGAACTTTTAACATCAGAAATAAATAACTGAAACAAGAGGTCAGGAAGAGAACAAAGTTGTTATGAGCATAAATACATTAAAGACATATCAGTCAAACTCCATTCTCATGTATTTTCTTCTTTACCGTGCCTTGCTGAACTAGGCAGAGAGATTTTTCATGCAGTGAACTTCTAGTAAAACTGTACTTCCATTCTTGACAGCATTAAAATTATATTCGTACAAGAAAACTTTCAATATTTCAGTATTGAAAGAAACTGGAGTTGGAAGAAGCCCTCTTTTTCATGGTCTAAGACATTTCCAATGCAATTTTATCTTTTCATCATCCAGATATAATCTTAGAATTATCCTGTTAAATTACTAGCAAAGAAATAGAATCACTGGAAGTACCTTCATCCATCCTTATACTTCCTTCTTCTGGTTTAAATCATAAGACAAGGTGTCCAAATGGTAGTAAACATCACAAGAAAGAAAACTCAATGCAGCTTGTCCTTCTTGCTTTTACAGCAGCCTGAGAGGTATGTCAGAAAGCAGGTGGTGTATTTATCACTTTGAATCTGTTCCACACACCAGCCAAATCCAAACAAAACTAAACTGTGGTAGAAGGCTCAAAGACAACTAAAGACCCAGAGTTTTCATGAAAACTGTGAGTTTAGTAGAGGAAGGTCCAAGTCCATACTGTCCCTCACAAGAAAAATGATCAGGCAACAGGCCGGTTTTGAACTTCCCACCCAGACAAAGCCAGGGGGTAGTCACTGCATATAGACTTCAGGACTAAATATAGTGTACCTGTCTTGTGGCCAGAGAGGTATCACAGACATTCAGAGCAGTGCTTGAGTTATTGGAATGTGACACTATTTAAAGAAAAAAAATATTGCAAAAAACTTGGTTCTATTTTTCTTTCCCTACTGTCTCTTGTGGAAATAATTTGAGGCAGTAACATTTTAGTCATTGCCAACACTCGTCGTTGCATTTTAACAACACATGTAAAAGACATAAAGGAAGGTTTAATGCAGAGGAAAGTGGAGTCATCTTTTCTGGGGTGGGAAATGGCAAGTACAACAAAAGAACATGGCACTATAAGGTATGGGAAAACAAATCACTGTATAAACTGTGTAGGTAAAATCTAGGTCTACTGAAATCAACTAGGTTTTTCCATAAAGTGCAGTAGATTCAGGATTTTATCTGGTATAAAGATGACAATGCTGAAAACAAATCTCAGGGAATGAAAAGTGCATAGTTTTGAGTATTAACCAAATTATCTTAATTTCTGGGAAACAACCTATTTAACCATTTTAGGATTCCTACTCTGATTGTTTTTCCTTAAGAACTATCTGCTTTGTTCCATTAGTTATGTTTTAAAAGAAAAAAGATCCTTCTGAAAACGATAAAAGCTTTTCTCACATAACACCAGAGGATTATATATGGCATGGTTTTGGAAACAAGGACAAACAGCCAGAGTAGAGCCCAACAGCTGTTAATATAGAGGAGCTATTAAAGAGGATCTCCTGGTATTACATTGCAAGTTGTCATTTTCAGTAGTAGTGGAGGTATCTATTGATGTAATGGTCTCAGGAGACAGGAGGGCTTAAGTAGTTTTTTGAGACGTGAGGGTATTGACCTGACCTACTCACAGCAGTTGAATTGTTGGGAATGTTGATTCATGATTTTACAAAGACCTCACTATTCTTATTCTCCAGAGTGATTATACACCTGACAAATGGTAAAAGCAACATTACTGGACCTCAGAGAGTTATTTTACTTTTAATGCATGCCATTATTAAGCCTGATAGCCTCTCTTATTGCTGTTTTGATAGCTGCCTGCTGTTTAAATGAAAGCACCAGTTTCCTGACAGCTCATGCACAGGTGGCCCTAGTCTCATTCTAAACAAGTTGAGGAGAAATCAGTCTTGGTCAGGATGGGGGTAGGAGTGTGGTGTCAGTCCATGTTATCACAAGTTTGAACAGAGAATTTCACCTTGTCACAGGGTGAATGAGAGAAAAGGGCCCAGGAGAAGGTTCTGACAGGCACTACCATCTCACTGGTCTATTTGATATGGGACCATCTCTGCTGAGCCTTATGATGTCAAAAGAATACCTTGGCTCTTCCATATAAAGGCTGTTATACCCTATATGTGCCGAGATTTAAGGTGAAAAGCACTGACATCATTATTTATGCTGTCTTTATGCAAACCACAGTTGGAAAAATGGATTTAACTATTGCCATAGCTGAGTTACTCTTCCCAACTACGTCAGGAAAGCCCATTTCATGTGCCCATGACACTGCAAAAATAAATAGTAAGTAGAAGTGACCAATGCTAGGGTATAGGTCCTGTTCACATGTATATTTCATTACAAACATAATGAAAGTTTGGCAGTGAAAAAGAAGAATTGTCCCTTGATTTATAAATATGTACATACAAGGTTTTAAAAATTTGGTTCTAATATCAAGGTCTCTTTGGGCTCCGCTAAAGAACCACAAAACCAGCTTTGACCTTTTGAGGATTCTTTTGGGTTAAGTAGTTTTTCTAAGAGAGTTATGAGACTTTGGCTGGAAGACTCTTCAGGAACTGCTTCCCACTGAAGATACTCTGCCCCTTAGGAGTCCTATCCCCACCACTGTGCCCTCCAGCAGCTATATTTCTGTAGAACAAGTTCTCCTATAAAAGGTTTTTATCCCCTGCCAAATTCACAACAGTTGGAAAAATGCATCCCATAGACAGCAATCTGAGCTTCAGGGAGAAAGGATACCCTTCTGTTGTAGTTTATTCTTCTGGAAAACGTTTATTATTTGCTGTCTGAATCGCACTTCAGTGTTATCAAGGATTCTTGACTAATTTTTTAGGAATCTTGTGCGCTTACCTTTTCTACTTTGAATTGCTGTGCTGCTCCAGCTGATTTTTTTTTAGCATTGTGGCTTTTAAGCAAAGAATATTTGAGTGGGCAGATTGCCCCCTATGAGCCTCAGACAAAGACTGTGTGTGAATTCAAATCCTCTCTAGACACTTGTAGACTTATGGCCCCTGAAAACCTGAAACCAAGACACTGATCCCATGAGGAGGGCCATGGTGCCATCCCCCATAAAAGCGATTGCTTTCTGGCATTTCTTGCCTTGTTAATCCATACTTCCTCAAAACTGTGGGAATGAACTGAGCTGTACAGGCACCAGGAACAAAGGAAGGTTCTTTTTCAGGTGTTTATTTAGCATCTCCCCAGCACTGTCACACCACAAACACAGCTCTGACCTTTCCTTGCCAATCTTTACTTTATGAAACAAAATCTTACTAAGCTTCTTACTTACAGCAGCCTCTGCACACGAGTAAAGGTGTGGCTTTGGCCTCAACTCTAATTATGGTTTAGGGTTATATTAGTTGATTATTTCCTACAGCTTTCTGCTTTTCTGGCTTGAATGAGAGCAAAAGAGGCAAAAGCCATGGGAAAGAGAGTTTGTCCTGAGAGAATTTTGGCCCAGAGAGAAACATTAAGTACTAGAAAGCTTGTGAGTAAACCTGGGGAGGCTTGCTACTGGTTTTTTGTAACTATTTGGTGGATAATTTTTCAATCTTTTTTAGAATGGTTACAAATCTTGAGAAACTTCCTTGAATTCACACACTAAACTTTGGTTTAAGGTTTTGTGAAAACAAGAAATGTTTTCCCTGTTATATTTATTTGGTTGCTGGTAGGACTAGCTGCATAACCTATTTGACCATTCAAACTGCATTCATAAGGAGGCAGTGGTACACGGAAGGGTTGCCTCTATATAAAAAAATTAATGAAAAAAACCTCCTAAAACCCTGTTAGCAAAGGGTGAGAGTTCACTCTCAAATAGGAAAAGGAAGGTAGCATCTGTAGAAGCTTTTTTGCAATGATCTAGTTCTGTTTTTAGTGAAGCTGGACTTAGCATTGCTAATGCCTTCAAAGTCTTCAAAATTAGAATATTGCTTAACACCTTTGATAATCCTACCCCAAATATACTCTTCCCGGGTAACAGTTGAACATTTGTGAGCTTCACTTCAAAAACTTTGGCAAAAATACAGATGAAAGAAGCTTTTTATTCTCTCTTTTCTGAGTAGTTGTATGTTTCATTCCCTGTGGTATCTCAGTGGTCATAGTCATTTATGGAGATCTGACATGCATTCTGGAGATGAAGATCAGAGACAAAAGGAGGTTAAGGGTCTGATTTTTCAGAGCTGCTGTATATACGAAAATTACTTCTGATTTCAAAAGAATGTCTTTCAGTGTATTTTTTCAAGCTCTAAATTATTGCAGAAGGCCGTGCAGAACAAAGAGAAGAACTCAAGAAAGTGGCCCATCCATCTCAGCCCTAAGAGTCTCAAGCATCTGACCATGTCATACGCTTATGGTCCTACTGAATATGGAGAATATCTGAGATTGCTGATGGCTGCCAGTGCTGTGGTCTGCATTACCTTAGCACTTGTACCTCTCAGATGAAGCCAGGACCCCACCACAACCGATGGAAGAAAGAACGACAGTTCTCACTCTGAGAGCTTGCATTTTTAACAGCCAAGTGCAACAAATAGCAAGAAAATGGTTCACTCATGGCCATTTGGCAGGTCAGTGATGATGCTGAATCAAAATCCGATGCCTCTCATGTGTGTAGTACAGAGACTTACCAGTGTCCAACCCAGGGGAGTTATCTCAGTGAAGTTAGCTCCTAGCTACTGTAAGATACCTTTCCACTTTTGCCTCAAGTGTCTCAGGTTTTTCAGTAAATGTAAATGTACAGAAACTGAACAATAACTACAGCTCTTCACACAATGCCATTTATATTTCAAGTTAGCCTTGCTGCAAAAACGTTTTCCATCATTTTTATTCCAAAAAGACAGTAAAATAGGGTTTGCCACCACCTTTGAAGGCTTAATCCTTTAGAAACTGAAGAAAAACCCTTTTGCCATATCTTTCCAAAACACATGAATCCCCCTTTTTTTGATTTTGCTATTTAGCCCAAAGGGTTCCTTTCACCAAGACACCTTATGCTCTTTTAAGGTACAAAGGTAATTTGACAAGTACTCCCTGTAACCCTTGCTCAAAGTGATTATGTTGCCTCCATCAACACCAGAGGACTTTCAGGCTTCATGAGGACCTCTTTTTATGAGTTTCCCTTTCAGTATTTGGCCTTCTGCAGGAGCTGGTGGTCTTTTGCCTTTTGTTTATTTTCAAACCAGGCTAGGAACTGATTCTGATCTATCTGAAATCAAGGTAAATCAAGAAAGCCACAAGGAAGAGAGGCAGTGCTTTCATGAAGAATGATCAGAAATGTGCTCAAAATTCGATTCACCCCAGTCATGGTATATTGAGAAGTCCCAGATCTTATTGTGAGGTCCAAAAAAATATCCTGAGTGAAAATGGATGTTTTTAAACACTTTCAACTTTCCAGAGGAAGCTTAGTGAAGAGTACACAGAACCAGCTACATGAGTGTGCATGTTGCAGTAACCTAGCCGGGGACAGCAACTTTGCCAGGCAAAAAGGGACTGCTGTCCTGGTGGTGACTGGTCAGTGGGTAGGGAATTCCAGCTCATGTATGACTTCTTTGGCTATACTCATACTAGCAAACCAAACCCAGGATGTCCTGTGCTAGCTAGCATTCCTGGGCACTGTTCAAGGGGGAACATAAGGCAGGGACTGTTCCCAGAAGTCAGGATAGATGAGTCCATTATGTTGAGAGGTAAAGAGAGTTTAGCCATATGGAGGCAAGCCAGTCCCTTTGCTCTCGTTCGCGCTGCCTGTGCTATGTGGTAGCTGTTTTTAATATGCGTAAGAAACTTTCACAGGTATAACAGCCTGGATGCTGTGAGATAGCAGTCCATACCAATTCTGTCATTAGGTCATTACCAGTTCTTAATAAACATTGCCTTTTATATTTTAAATAGGGTCACTTTTGTTTGACAGAAAATGGTCTCCTTGGCTGCATGTAAATCTCATTACTAATAGCCAAGCTTCCTATTTTTTTGAAAGTATGCAGCTGTTTCAATTGTTGTTAGGCCTGCATTTGGGGATTATCACTTTTATTTCTGATTAAAATATCTACACGGTAATGTAATTGAAGCAATTGTTCCAAAGTAAATGGATTGGTTGTGGTTTTCATTATCAGGATAATCTTCCTCTCTCCCTCACACCCAAGCAGTGAAATCCTTCCCTCTCTAGCAATATAAAACCGCATCAATGTGCACAGCAGATTTTAAACAGTTTACTGCTCACTACCCATTAAATTATTTTACAAACAACAATGAAACAGGAAATAACAAAGCATGCCCTTTGAATTAATACTCAGGCTAAAATACTCAGAGTTTCTCTGCAGTCCATAAACTGCTCCAGCTGTGTGTTCAGAGTTTATGGCATTTTGAGAACTGTGCTCCTCAGCAAAATTAAAACCTTCTCCAGTTGGGGACCTGTTGCAGCTCTGTGTGCTCTACTGTACAGTTGGAGGTGGCAGAGTTGCACTGCGCCGCTTCAACTTGCCAAAACCCGAGATAGCTCCCAGGCTGCTGAAGGGAAGACCTCCCTGAACAGGAGAAATATGGAACATTGTTTTTCTCCCTGCAGTAAATATAAATAAATTAGAGGAGAAGCTGACGATACTGATGCTACGAGGATGAACCTTGCAGTGGGATGAGGCACATTATGGGCTAGGAATGGTGGAGGATTACTGCCACCTCTTGGCTAGATCCTTCACTGTCGATGTCCGGGGGAAGACTGCTCTGTTATCCAGACCACGAACATCACCGAGTGTTCTCTCCTAGCCTAGTAGGGAAAAAAAAAATTAAAATGTCTGTTTTGTTCCATATTTATACTCTTAAATAGCACTTGCACATGCGAACATTTATTAGTGCTTGACAGTTTGGTTTCCCATCTACTATGTCTGAAACACTGTCCTAACAAGGGTGCCAGAAAAATGCTTTGAGGAGCACTATCTCACAGCAAGACCAAGCAGCAAATTCAGTCTATGTAAAGCAATCCTTCCAGCCTTTCAGTGCTGGGCTTATCCCAAGGCAATGACATTTGTGTGGAGATTTATGTTACTTTGTTATATGATGATGGAGTCCTTCCAAAGGAATAAATTACATATCAGTGCTGCACTGACGCTAGGCAGGTAATGATAGTCTCAGAGGGGACCCAACAACATCTTGCAAACATCTGTGGTCATTTGTGTGAGTTCCAATTAACCTGTGGTGGTCTGGTAGATGAGAAGGACTCTATTTTCTGGAAGTTAAGACAATTTTAAGAAGGGATGTTTCCACACACTGGCAGAGGAATTCTTCAGTTTTTTCATGGAAAAAAAAACTTCACAGTGCTCTGTAGTGTTCTGCAAGCCATCAGCTGTCCAGCCCTAGTTGTTTTCAGTAAGTGCAGGGAGGACAGTAGGGTAAGAGCATAGTGATAGGGGCTCATTCTTTTCTGCTATTGACTTCAGACAACATCTTTGAGTCTGGTTTTGTGTATCTGCTTCAGCCTTCTCCGGTAATGAAAATCTGACCACCTCCCTAAGGACCCTTGGGAGGTACAGTCAAAAAAAAGACTTGTAGCTGTTGTCAAGTGCCTCTATATCCAAACAGGTCCCCAACATGCACAGGCCCTTCTGCTTAAAATCTGTGGTTTAGTTTGTGCCTGGCAGGAGAATGCCATTGATGGTTACTTAACCTGGAGGGCAAAGACAGAGTGAATGTGGTCTGAACTGCATACCTGGAGCTGCTTAAGGTTATATACTGCATATATGTATATCACAATAAAATGTGGTGGTAATGTCATTGACAAAATTTGACCATATCATTCTGTGTGCGATCTTGAACAAAGGTGTATTTTGTTCCAGGGCAGATTAATTTTGACTCCTGTTTTGTTGCATATGCAGTGTGTGTGAATATGCATCCACACAGAGAAACATGTTGAATATTGTGACTCTGCAGTGATAGCTGGGATAGTTCAGCAGATCTCATAGCCAGGCCATAGAATCTTTAAGTCACGTTTTAAAAGGCAAATATTTCATCTGTACTCTTCAACAAACACTTCAACATTATTTCTAAGTTTATTGGGAGATCCCAATTGAATTCAGGGTAAAGGGCAATCACACTGCTCTTTCTCTCATATTTCCACATAAAACCTTACCAACTTATGAGTCTGCTACAAGGAGATAAAGTGTTTTAGTCATTCAGTTTGCTGGTCTACATTTATCAGTCACTCCAAACACCTTCCTGAAGAGAGCTGGCAAATAGAATTAGAGTTGTTTGGGGTTTTTTTAAAGAGAATCCATATTTCTGGTTGAACACAAACTACAGTGGAGGTTTAAGCACTTTCCTTTTATTATTGTGGTTTTTAGTTTTTCTGATAATTGGCAAAACCTTCAGGAGGGGTTTTAGTTTTGAAGGAGTACTCCAAGAGTTGCTTGGCTTTTTCCCTCCCTGTGGGTAACAGTCTTTTAAAAAGTTGATCCCTGTGACTGTAAACAGGAAAAAAAATGAGTGTGTTGGGAAATGCAATAATAGTTTGTCAGAAAAAGCAAGCAAACTCTATCCGAAAAGCCCATATGTATTTGCCTTCCAAAACTGCCATGAAAATTAAACTTTTCAAGATGAGAATTACTTACCAGAGTGGAAATTAAGGTGCTGAATGTCCACAGCTTTACACTCTATAATGAAGTAGGAAAGTCTTTGCAATCTCTTGTTTCTCAGAAATCCTCCTCCTTATTTCTGAAATATTTTATGGTAGTACAATTTAATAGTAGATTTCTCTGTTTGTTTTGTATGTTTGTATAAATAAAATTTGACTTTATATAATATTTCTGTATTCCAGGCCAACTTATAGAATAACTATAGTATTAAAAACTAAACTCTTGCAAGAACGACTCTGCTACATTGTAGAATCACTTGGCTTTGTTTGTGTTGCTGTGAAACATCCTCAGTCTGCCTAGATGCAGAACATGTTTAACCAATTTTTCCAATATAAATACTTTGCAATAAAGAACAAGGCCAGACTTTCATGTTTATATGTCAGACATGGATCCACATTGTACCCCGCCAGACTTTTGTAACATTTAAATATATGTACAATCTACCTATATAGAGAGATATATATGTTTTAATAGTACTAATTACTTGATGAAACATTTTTCCATTTCCTATTCTCTCCACTCAGGAGGCAGTTGTTTATAGCATGTACTGCAGTAAGGGAGGGCACATGGTTCAGACGTAGGAACAAGGTGTAATCAAGGCAGCTATAAAAATAATTTCACTTTGTAAAGGTTTCTCAGGTTTAATGGAGCTCTTAACAGGCACAGTAAAATGTGATGGTGGTGTGATTGACAAAATTTGACCATTCCTTTCTATAAAGTGTATTTTGTTTCAGGGCAGATTAATTTTGACTCCTATTTCACTCCATCTTTTAAATTACCAAGAGAACTGGGAAGAGAGTTCTGAAAAACTGAAGTGCTTATACTTTGTCTTTCAGTCTGTGAACAAAAGTATGGTCTTCTCTGCTCAGATGTATAGTTACTTTCTCTTTTTGTTTTAATAATAGAGGCTTCATCAGTGATGAATGTAATGTGATGGCCTCACCTACAAACATTATAAGGATTTTGTGATAACTTCATTTCTATAACTTAGTGTATTAATTAAAAAAAAAAAAAAAACAAAACAAAAAACCACAAACCTGGAGCATCTCAAACATAACATTTTGAAAGTTTCTAACTTCTTGATCAAGGGGTCACACCTCTAAAGTAGATATTCACTCACAGCTGTCAGTATATGCTGTCAGTCTTCTAGCCTAACCACCTGAGTAACTTTCACTTCTTTCACCAGGCAAAAGGAGCTCCTCTATACAAACATGCTTACGTACACACTCCTCTCTCTGCCTGACTCTGGTTATTAAACCCAGAATAATTTTAATTTATAGATGTGTTTTTCTGCCACTTAAGGCTTTTGCATCACACTGAGCCTGAGCAGGAAATCCACAGTCAGGAGTCTCTGTGGCCAGAGGCTCCACCTGGCCTTGGTGCACTGCCAGGGAGGAAACCTGGCACGGAGCAGGGGATGCATGGATCTCATAGTAGCACCTTCCTCCCTCTCTGGGATCCCCAGTCAAAAATCTTCAGTCTGTGCATGAAGAAGAGGAAAAATACACTGAAGAGGTCATTGAATTTTTCTTTGCAAAGTTACTGTCTACATTGTTAAGGTTCAGGCTTCACTTGCTGTGTGCCTCCTTCTTGAGTACTTATTTATATTAAGCAGCACAGTTGAAGACAGTGCTGTACAAATAGCATTTATATAATGCTTGGTAAAATCCTGCAAAGCCCTGTGAAATCAGTATTCTTATTATTGCTTCTGAGTTATAGGTGAGGGAATTAGCACAGCAAGGCTTATAGAGACTTGCTATTCAGAGCCAAGTCATCTGTTGTTTTAATCCACCTTTAACTCTCCATTGTCCAGTGACTTTAGGTAATTGTCTTTCAAGACTCCCTGGAGAAATAATATTCATCCTTTGACCCCGTCATCAGTGTGTGCTAGTGCTTCTCTGACAGAGCAGGCTGACCACTTTCTGCTCCCTCCATTAAGGGAAGAAACCCAAATTTTCCCCACCTTCTCTGCTGACTTAGTCTCTTCCTCTGCCCTTGTCCCTGAAACACCTAAGGTAGTGGGCTTATTCAACAGTATCCTTAAAAGGTACATCATGTCCTAGGTTACACTGTCCAAGCTTATATCAACATCCAAGCTAGAAATAATAAAAGCCAAAGAAATCTTGTGGGAGAATGTTGAAATTTTGGGGGGCTGTGAGTGCGTAGAGAAGCAATATTGGTTTGCTGTAACTAGTAATCCATCTGTGGGGAGCAGGAAGTTACTGCTGGCTTTGATACTACCATTTCCTTAACTGTTGCAAGGATACCTAAAATTCAGATAAGTACCTCTTCTGGGCCAGTGCTATAAATCTGTGAAATGTAAGACACAGGACTAGATCTCCTGAATCATCAGCTCCAGGGCCTTGCTGACACAGGCAACCACACCATGCATTAATATATAAATAAATATACTGGAAAGATGATGTTCTGCAAGAACTCTTTGTACAAGTCATACATACAGCAAAAAAGAAATAAGACAGATGGTGAAAACAGTGCTCAGAAGGAGCTTCTGGGTCTGACACACTAGACTTCAGGTATTCTGTGGGCCACAGTCACTGAAATAAAATAAGATTATTTAATATCAATTAAAAATAAAAAAGATGGGATATTGCCACTATTGCTAATCCTGTGATATCTTTTCTATATCAGTAAGGAAGTTTCTAGTCTTCCAAAATTCTGGGGAAAAAACAACCAAAAGGATGAAGTCCTGCAAAATGGAAGTAGGAAAAAAATTCCCTTAACATGTCACAAAATTCCTCCTCTGGTAAAATCCTAATTTTCCTCTTCTTGGAGGATTAATATAAGAGGAAAAATGAGTTACAAAGGGCTGTCCCATAGTTGTAAGTGTCAGACTGGTACAGGTTTACAGTAGGGTGTAGCATTTCTATAGTGTTTATTTATTTTCCTGATGATAAAGACAAAGTTTTATATAACTCAATTTGGATCACTGCAATGTACAGTAGTTAACATTTGTTGCCATTAAAAGCACTGTTTCAATCACCTGGAAAAGTCAATTTCATTTCTGGATATAGTCGACTCTGTCAGCGACATGTATTTTCTATGGTCTTTGTGTTATTTATGCCTCAGCTTGTGTTTTCAGCTTCTTAATTAAAGTGGAAATTGAATTCACTTGTTTTAAAAGGGAACAAAGTGGAAATGATTGATGAAAAGTAGCTGCTAGAATTGCCACTCTCTGAAACCACTTGATTTGGCTGTCACAGAGGACTTTCCAAAGGCTAAATTAGAAGGGCAAAACAAAAGAACATTGTATGTTGAGACTGCAGATGGTAGTCCAAACCCTGGGGTCTAGGCAGATTAATTTCAGTATGAATTTATAATGCTATAAGGATATACTGTTGCTGTATTGATAACAGTGTAAGTAAAGAATCACTGTAGATTGATTTAAAAACATAGTAAAAATGAAACCTTGCAGGAGAGACTAAAACTTCAGAGGAAAAAATAGTCTTTCTTTCAAGGGATAGTTTGAGGGCTCTTTTCCCTTTGTTTTTTTGAATATCCCAGTTGTCTTGCTGCTTTCAGGAGCTTTGATACTTGGCCAATACTTGAGCACTGAGTAATGAAAACAAGAACTCTAAAATCCTGAGTCGTATCTTTTTGCACATGCCTTTGAAATGTCTGAGGGCAGCATTTCTTCTTTAAAGCTCATCTATTTTAGATGTTTGTGTAGAGCTGAGTATAATTTGACTAAGTAATATTGTCTGATGGTTTAGGGTTTAGGGTCAGGGTGATATATTAGTGTGCATTGCACAATGTTCCTCTCACTGTATTCCATTTGAGCATTACTGGAGCAAAGGGGGAGGGGTCAGAAATAGTATGTTGGATATTGGCTTTCTCTGTTAAGTTGAATGAAGCAGAGACTAAATGTGGGGGGTTGTGTTTATATATATTTACATGCATTTGAATGGCTGCAAGCTGACTACTGTACCTTATGTAATAACATTCTGAGATGAAGGGCGGGCAAAATTCAATCTTGTCTCAACAACAGATTTAAAGTCTACCTCAAATACAAGATCCATGGGGACTGTGTATACACTGGACTATTATCTTTTTATACAGAACTGGAGTCTGAGTCCATGAACACAAATAGCAGCTCTGCTCTTAGTGATAGGTGCATCATGTAGTAACAGTGATCTTATCTAGTAGTGACAATGTACAACGACAACATGAACTCTCACTGTTTCCCTGGGATGGGTTGGCAGGAAATTTGAAGAAGGCTACTATGGCTCAGATTTGACCGTAAAGGACACAGGAAATATTTATTTAGAGTTAGAATTAGCACCTGCTCCTTTGGTGGTGTGGTAAGAACTGCTGAAAGGTGCCATTCAGGAAACGAGTGGGTGGAGGTTTGGGAGGTGACTGGGAGGTCTGAGAGTTGGCAAGAAACTCTTCGCTAAGGTCCTGTTTGTATTTGTGGGGGCAGGAGCAAGTACAGGGTAAGTGCCCAAGGATGTTGTGTCTATACAGGCCTTCACAGGATTTAAGCAAAATATTATTGACCTGAAAGGCAAGTTTACAGTCCTTGTGAAGATCTAGCACAACCATTTTCAGGTGATCCCTTTTCACACTCAGAGAAGTGGCTACCAAGGTAATTTATGATTCTCCTAGATCTAGGACTAAATATGCAGTGACTCCTGGTGGTGAGGGCATGATGGACTATTCCACCAGTCCATCTTTTAAGCTCTTAAAATAGTGCCTCTGGCTCTGCAGCAGGAGCTTTTGCTTCACTGACGAGAGGGAGCTTCCACTGCAAAGTCTTACATCAGAGAAACTCTTACCTAGGGAAAGGTTCCTTTGCAATAGTCCAGTAAAGGATGGAAAAATTAAAAAATCAGTGCTCAGTATCTATAGAGTGAGTGCAGTGTTACAAGATCCACTCATACTAATTTCCTTCAATGGGATCCATCTTTCCTAGCTTTAGGGGGCTGCACTCCAAGTGTCTAGACCTGAGCTAGTCAGGTAATCACACCTTATAGTTCTTTGAGACCCAATTAGTTTATCAGTGGAAATCTGGGACATCTTTCACCTGATTCCAGACTCTATTGACTACACTGAAGAGATGTCTATTGACTATGAAAGAAGTCTCAGTGACGAGCTTAGATATTTTTCATATCCCTAAAATTAGAGCAGATGAATCCCAGCCTCTGACCATATATTCAAATTTTGAAAATGGATAGCCCCAGAAGACTTATCAGATCATTAGAAGAGAGGAGAAAGGAATAAGGACCTGTATTGAGGGACGGATCACAAATGTTATCTTCCCAGGTTATATTGAGGACAGTTTACTACCAGATTTGTTACTAGATTTGGCCTAGATTTGTAAATGTAACTTCACTGGGCCCATATTTTCTTTTCGTGGTGACAACTGTGCATGTACAAGACATGTTCAGTACCTTGGCTTTGCAGGAATAACTCCTCCAAGACATCTGAAAAGGAGTGATCCCATTTAGGAAAAAGGCTCATGCAATTTAGTCTTCCCATAACCAAATGAGAAGAAAAGACTGAATTATGTTTCTCAAAAGCCGCGTTCAGCCTGTGCCCTGCGTAGGACATCTGTGTGTTGGCCACCCTTTGAAGAAGGACACAAGGTACTCACTTTAACCATTATGGGTTTGTTTTAAGGGAGCTTGGGTTCTGTAAACAAGACAGAGCTATGTTTTTTTCTGGCAACCCACACATTTCGCAACAGCTTCCACAGGCTCTACCAGGAGACAAACAAGTAGCCAACTAGCAAGGGGAGAAAGCAAACTTTTTCCTAACAACAAGCAGTGGTGAGTGCTGCTGCCCCAAGCATGTGGCAGTGACATGCTGAAGGGTTAGATAGACTTGCTGAGGGAGAAATCCCTGTGGAATTTTTTGCCAAGCAGCTCTGTTGAACAACTGTGCAATAAAACATTTGTTTTGAAAATATTCACTATCTCGGTTATTCCCGTGAGCCATTAATCTAAGAGCATAAACACAAACCTTACGGAATTAGACCCAATGTGGCCCAGCCAGCTGCTTTGACAGTGCCTCTTCATAAGGTATTGTTTTAATTGTCATTGCCTCTTGGTGTCCATTTGGAAATGAAGAGAGTAAAACTGTGCCCTCCCTGCTGTAGGTGCTAGTAGACAAAGCTGCCAGAATGTACTAGAGAAAACTGCTGGCAAGAGCAACCAGAGATGAAGGTTGTGTTGCAAACTGACATGTAGGTGGATAACAACTCTCATTTGAACACTTTTGTGTGGTTCTTTTGCAGCTGTCTTCTTTAAGCAGCAAGTGAGCTACTCCTGCAACCAAAACCTTGTGGCTTAGTCTGTGGACTTCTAGTTCTTACCATGCCAGTGGAAGAGGTTACTGCTTCTTCCTGCTGAGATTTCTGCTCCCTCAGCAGGTAAACTGCCCATGTGAGTACACCCTACCCTCTTAAAGTCAAAATGTGATGGATGGGCAAAGTCTAATTTTTTTAATCTGGATCTGTCCTGTCACAACAGTACCCAAGTTAAGTATTGCTCCGCATTCAGAATAGCATTAGCTTAAAAATGGTTTGCTGGATAGCAAGGAAACAACAACATAGGCAAAAAGCAAGAGATGTGGAATTTATATGTTACAGTAGTCAACTTCTGTCTTCAAAAATAGGACTAAGAAGTCTAATTCTGTTGCACAGAACTAGCCGCCATGAAGAAGACAAACGCCTATGCATCCACCAAGACTTAGCCAAGTCCTTAAATAAATGACTCAATTTAGGCTTGAGAGCTGAAAATTCAGAACTTAAGAGTTGGATGCCTGCACCTTGTAATAAAAAAAATAATGGTATGTAGTGGTTTCTTTTTTTAGTGTTTATTTTCTTTTATTATACCACATAAATCCATTCTTGAATAGAGTTGGTCAAAAAGCCTACGAGAAATTCTCCTCTTCCGAAACCTCCAGCAAAATACCATACCCAGTTCCACTACAACCTTGCTCCAAAATTAGATGCCATTTATATCTTGGGGAATGGTATTCTCTCCTGCTGCTTGCAGCAGGTTCCCACAAACAGTAGTGCACCTCAGCTTTGACACAGGATTTCATCAGACAGTGGTCGGTGTTCTCAGTCAAAAAAGCACTTCCGTATAAAACTGTGTATATCAGGACCATCTGGAGACCCCCACTATACTGGTGCAATAAAATATACTTTAAATTTATATTGTGACACTGTGCTTATTATAAGTTCAGTTCTTTCAACGGACGTATAAACCAATAACTTTCCCTGTGTTAAATATTCCCCAAAGAAAAGGAAATTGACCTCTTCAGGGATTTTCCAAGGATTAGAAAAATGTCCTTTCAGTATCTGTTTTCCATTATTGTAATTACAGAGGGTGATGATAATCCTTTCAGCATTATTGTTTCGACATGTGCATGATTTATAGTCAGACATCTAAGTTCATTTGATGCCGATGTTGAGAGCAGCGCACTGTATCAGAGATAAAAGGAATGAAACACACATGTAATCCGATAACTAACTTAACTTGTGAGTGGTATAGAAATGTGGTCTTATTTAACATGATTATAAATAACTGCTTATATTTCAAGTCATCAGTGGAGTGTAAATGCTCTGAGATGAATATTGTAAATAAACAATTTCACAAGAGAGTCTTACTATCAGCTGATAATATTCCAGCAAAGGGACAAAGAGTTTCTACTGTGTACCCTGGCACTGGGTCCTGCTGAAACTCCTTAGACAGGCAAAATCCTCAAGGAAATCAACAGGAAGTTCACATAAATAAACAGCAGTAAAGAATCTTTAAAAACTCCTCTACTGAATTAAAAGCCTTTTTTTTCTGGGGGGGGAAAAGGGGGATGGGGAAGGGGGGCTCTGATGAATTGTTCCTACACAGCTGCTTGTGAATGCTGGCAGTGTAAGCTGTGTCAGTGGGGGAGCAGCTTGCTCACAGAGGGTATTTTCTGTTCCTGGGTCACCCAGGGTTACCCACAGCAACCTCTGCCCAAAATTGTTTCAAACTAGCATTTGATGGGATTGGTTTGGTATGATGGCAGTGAATTCCCACCAACAGCTTACCTAGAGCCCCCTGGAGAAGGAGAAAAGCAAGTCAGATATCCCAGTTCTTCAGGGAGTTGTAATTCTGTGCAGGAGCTTTATGTGGCCACATGCGTATGTTGACAGCTAAGCTGGTCACCTTCAGCTCCTCTTGTTAACGGTAGTGAGATATTGACACTTTCAGGGTCTCATACTTGGGGATCAGATGAACTGTGTCCTGAAAGGCATTACTTATCTCCAGTGCCTATGAGATTTGTATAAGGTGACTATATGCAGGTATCTGTGCTGAAGATGTCAAAAGGTAACCAAGATGACACCCACTCGCACTGCTTGACAGAAATCAGCTTCTACTTTACAGTGTTGGAGATGATCTGTTTTTCCTACTCGTGCATTATATTGAGAAACGTAGTCAGTGACATGGAGATTCTTTTCAATCTTTTAAGTGAAATACTGGAATACAAAGATAATCAGAAACATCAGTCCAAATTTATTTTAAAATGAATTTATTAAAATGTGTTGAATCCTGGTAGAAGAAGAAGCTTCTAGCTTCTTTTTTTATCTAGTTTCATTCAATTTACCTTAGAAATTAAAGTGTTAAATTGTAATGAAGTTGCTCACATTATACCAAATATTAAAAATATGTGGACTGAATATAGTTTAGGCAACACATTCAAAATTTGCTAGATGACAATGCTGATGCTAGAAACTCAAAGTCCTGCATATCAGTATTACACTATCCAAACTATTTTGTCTAAGATTAATTTTATTTTATTTTCTGTGTGTAACTGGACCATATCCTTGTATGACAGTCATTACTGCTCCATGGGCTGGCTGGAGCCTTTGTGATAAGCCTAGTCAAGTCACTAATTGGAGCTACGCTGGCTTATATCAGCTGGAAAGTACAGGTAGAGGAAGTACCATTATCTGGGATTTGACTGAAAAAGTACTGATGGAATAATTTCCATTACAAATATTGATCTTTTTAAACCAGAATTTTTACAGAAAGTTTTAACTGGATTATGAAAAAAAATGGAAAATTTCTCCCTGAGGAAAATCCTATGAAAAAAAATCTTATATCATTCACAATATTTCATTTTGATAAAATCAAAATAATTTGATTTACTTAGATTTTTTTGTGCATGTCACATGCAATATTCCAGTATTTTTAAACATTTCATTAAAAATTTTCTCAAAGCTAAAAATGAAATATTACATTCTGAAAATATTAGCTGATTAGACCATTAGGAACTTTTTTCTCTTTTCAAAGCTTGGGAACAAAATAACTGTCAGCAAAAAGCAACCCAGTTTGTCAAAGTAGTTCCAGTGAAGAGACTTACAGTCTGACAGCAGCTCTTTGTCCAGGTCTCAGTACAAGCTTCTCTCCTGTATTTGAAGTTCCATGTGAAAAAGCTTTGCAAAATAAGAACTAGGGAGGAACAGAGTCGAACTTGTATTATTCCATCCTTTTTTTTCTCCCTATTGCAATACTGATGCGTTTTATTAAAAAAATGCACTTATCCATGTGTCATGAGATCAAAAAATATTTAAATCATCAGCTGCAATCTCTATTTCATTAAACCAAGAGAGTGAGTTAATATTTATGGCTAATCTATATATATAGATTTCTTTTCATTTTTTTTTTCCAGACTGTGAACTGGGTTCTTGAAATTAGCTTGAAAGCAGCTGTATATTTGACCCACAGCAGCAACAACAAACAGTACGCAGCAGCTCTGACATGCTATCAGAGTAACGGATCATTTTAAGGAGCCTGGAAATGATTAAACAAGGGTGCTGCTGCATGCAGTCCTTAATTGATTGATTTGAGTTTGCGGTCAGAAAATGACTGTCAGCTACAGCTTATCTATAATTATCAGTAATCAAAGCCAGACTTTTCTCTCTTCCTAATGCTGTAATGCTCTTTCAGTGCTCTTGACATATGTGCAACTCAGGCATGCATCTGCAGTTGCCTAATAGTGTTAGACTGAACAGCAACATGCTCTGATACACACTCAACAGAAAAAGAAATACCTTTGTACCTCTGAAATAATTGCTGTGAGTAAGGAGAAGAGAAATTGGCAGGGTAAGGTCTGAGGTTTAGAATATTCTTTTCACATTGTACTGATGACAAGGCTACAGCAGAGAAAAATCACATTCTTTCTTTCCTACCCTTGTTTGTGTACTGGATAAAGAACAACATGAGTGCTCCTGGAGCAGGAGCAAATTTTATTCCATACCAGTTACCAAATACAAGCAAAATCATCTCATTCTCTTGGGCACCCCTCCTGGAGCAATTAGAAAGATGTTTGTTATCCCATCTCAAGCAATGGAATGGACTGTCCAGGGAGGTGGTGTTCAAGAAATGACTGGATGTAGCACTTAGTGCTGTGATCTAGTTGACAAAGTGGTGCTTGGTAAGAAGTTGGACTCAATGATCTCAGAGCTCTCTTCCAACCTTAATGATTGCATGATTCTAAGTCCCTGAGAACTGCTCTGAAACCTCCTTTTACTGCACAGCCTGAACAGGAAGATGTTCACTCTGCTAAAGCTACTGTCAGCTATCATCAGTATCCCCGTTACTTCAGAAACTGAAGTGGCTCTCCTGATATTTTTTGTAGCTGTTGTCTCCTTAAGGTTTTTTATTTTTCTAATTTGTATAAGTTTTAGAAGTAGTTATACAGCAGAAGTAGATTTTAGAAGCAGCTGCATTTATTCCCATACCCTTACCCTTAACACAGTAGATACACAGATACCCAACCCTCCTTCCCTGTTCCCCATATCAATTACCCCTTAAATTTCATTTAAGCATGTTTAGTCTCTCTCCTAAGTAGGCCTTCTACTGTTTAAGAATATTTGTTCCCTAGCCTGAAACAGGAAGATACAGTCAAGAACTGTGTGATTGTGTGCCCTTTGCACTCCGAGGAAGACCGAAGTGATGAAGTAATGGGTCCCAAAACGACCTCAGACCCAAATTCCAAGGGACGGGCCAGGGGTGGACCAGAGCAAAGGCCAGGGGGTGGATAAACCGGGGATTGGATGGACAGTATTTTAAAATTGTAACCTCTTGCTTTAGAGGCATCATTAAATCCTTTTTTTACCTTATCTCCATATTAAGTTGCCTTGGAATTTTTTCTCCACGAGTTTTATTTTAGGCATCACTGTCTTGACAGGATTGATGCACAACAAGTTGAAGGGTTGAACCCACTTCTGTCAACTCCCACTGGATACTTTTTGGGTGTAAAAAGGAGTGAAAATGCAGGTTCAACTCCTTTTGAAAAAAAGA